>NC_081773.1:19057827-19657827 GCF_963082965.1 Carassius carassius | reverse complement strand
TGTTACAAAACTTAGTAAAGCCAAATTTAGCTTCCAATAAAATGTTTCCCAGCCATTTTAGTTTCTTTAAACCTATGGCCTGTGGGTGCTCATACTGGTACAAATTAGCAAGGAGTTTAGGGACTTCAGAACATATTGCAACACACACTCAAACTGCACCAGATGGGGTCAGGTTATGGGAGGGAATTGATTCTGGATGAGACAAAAACATCTTGCATGTAGTCCCAGACAAAGGAAGCTTTACAAAACTGTTGTGTAAATATATTTCTATTTTATTGTCATAAAATAGAGATATATCTATTGAAGAATCTGTGTACCAAGATTCCACAGGCCCATACTAACTGTCCTTAATTTCTCTCCTACAGCAGTACTGCTATGCCAGTCCTGTCTGCACTCTCTTAAGGGTGCAGCAACTCGTCCTGTGTAGGTTATGGTCAACAAAAAGCAGCGTGTTTAACAGATAAATCAAGACCGTAGTTGATAATTTTGCTCTGATGTGAGGCCAGAGGGTCTTTCAGGGGAATCCACCATGGTTTCACAAAACAATTTTTTTTTTAATGAAGTTGTATATTATTGTTAAAGCCTCAAGGACACTTTTCTCTTCTCAACTTCATGTCCTCCCTTCTCATTTGAACTTTTCATACCAGTCCATTGTAGATAACTTTTTTTAAATGAAATTAGATGCATAAGTATGCACAATTGTGCATTTTTCATAAATTTGTTTCTGATATAAATACATTTTTTAAAGATTTTATTAGAATTCCCCAAAGTGTTCAGTGTCTCTGGCTGCAACACGTTTTTCCTTTGTGTTTTTAATGAGTTACAAGAGGAGAACAGGTGGTATGCTATTATGTGTGTGAGTTCAAACCCTTTTCCAAAGTGTTACTAATGGTAAAGAGAAATTTTCTAGGCTTCTTTTCTGCCGGTTGAAGTCTGACTGCAGAGGGACCCTTGGCACTGAAAGTGTACGTATTCTGGAGAGCGCAGCCCAGGACCCTGCATCAGTGATGGCTATATCCTCTCCTTATCTCCTCTTAAAAGCAACAGAAACCTCTTTGTACCTGCCTGTTCTTAATGTATGACTGTATACTAAGAGTGCTTAGCTTTTATTGTCTAGGGTTGTTTTGTGTTACGAGAGGATAGTAATTTAAACATTTAAGGCCATCTATTCAGGGACAGTTGACTCTAGTGCTTTGTGTGAAAATGCTGGTTTTGAGATTTACTTGGCTGACCGTCTCGCATTTTGTTGGTGCTCTTTCGCATAGGGGGCAAAACGCCGGACCCCAAGATGCAGGTCAGGACGTACATGGATGTTATGAAGGAGCAGCATCTGTCCAAAGAGGAGGTAAATAACTTTGGTTTTTAGTGAAACTAAAATGTTGGTGATAAAAAAAATAAATTCAATTAAGAGATGTACCTATCTGACCATGTGTTTTCTCCAGAGAGAGATCAGGCTGCAGATGTTAGAGAAAGCAAAATCTGGAGAGCTGAAAGCAGTGAATGGCTCTGCTGCATCCCAGGCTGCTGCGGCCAAACGCAAACGACGCTGGGACCAGACAGCTGACCATACCCCCAGCAACACCACACCCAAAAAAGTCTCCAGCTGGGACCAGGCAGATGGAGGTTCTGAAGTGAGTCAATGTTCTTTAACAGCTTTAGGGTTGCAACCTAATGATTATTTTAATAGATTATTTCAGTTACTTTTTCTTCAATTAAAAAAGACACACACACACATATATATACATATATATAATATAAGCCAAGTATATTTAATATAATATTGCTAATCCTGTTCTTCTCTTTACCCAGACACCAGGACACACACCTTCCAACAGTCGCTGGGATGAGACACCTGGCCGTGCCAAAGGTAGCGAGACCCCAGGAGCTACTCCGAGCACCCGTATGTGGGAACCCACACCAAGCCACACCCCAGCTGGAGCTGCCACGCCAGGTCGAGACACCCCTGGACATGCCACTCCTGGCCACGGAGGGGCCACTTCCAGTGTGCGCAAGAACCGCTGGGATGAGACACCAAAGACAGAGAGAGGTCTTCTATTTTGTCCAGTTTGTGGTGCATTCACTAACAATGCACAGTGATTTTAAATAATTGTATTTTGTTTGTTTCAGAAACTCCTGGTCATGGAAGTGGCTGGGCTGAGACTCCACGTACAGACAGAGGAGATGAATCAGTGGGTGAGACGCCCACCCCAGGTGCAAGCAAGAGGAAGTCAAGATGGGATGAAACACCAGCCAGTCAGATGGGCTCTTCAACTCCTCTGCTCACCCCTGGAAAAACCCCTCTGGGCACACCTGCTATGAATATGGCCACACCCACTCCAGGTACTAGACTGATGGTGTTGGTTGTTTCTATTGTAGTTAGAAATGATGATGTGTTTTGGGTGATTTGTAGAAGTTGCTGTAAAGATTTGAGTGTTTGCAGGTCACCTGATGAGCATGACTCCAGAGCAGCTGCAGGCTTGGCGCTGGGAGCGAGAGATTGACGAGAGGAATCGTCCATTGACTGATGAGGAACTTGATGCCATGTTTCCAGAAGGATACAAAGTACATAACTTTGTTTTCTACAGAATACAATTTACTTTCTGTCAGAACATTAATGTAATGATATTTTCCTATTGCTAACTGTTTTTCATCTGCCATTTTCCCTAGGTACTGCCGCCACCAGCAGGCTATGTACCCATCCGCACCCCAGCCCGTAAGTTAGCTGCCACGCCCACCCCCATCGGAGGCATGACTGGCTTCCACATGCAAACAGAGGACAGATCTATGAAACAAGTCAACGATCAGCCCTCTGGAAACCTGCCCTTCCTCAAGCCAGATGACATCCAGTACTTTGATAAACTGCTGGTAAGTTCTGTGCTCACCAGGAATCCCAGGGTTGTGGAAAACCTCAGATTTTCTGGATGCTTTTCAGAACATTTTTAGTCTTTTCAAATGAGTCTTTTACTAAAATGTTGTATTTTAAATGTTAATAATAATAATTATTATAAAGGCTATAAAAATATTTTGTATTAATAATTTGAATTATTAGATTTGTACATTTTATAAAGAAAATGTGAGTGGATGCTTGCCTGTTGCAAATCTTGGCACTAGGCAGATTCTTGGGTGTTCTGTGTGATTACAAGAGCCAACTCCCATGTCTGTACAATGTTCTGGTGCTGAAATATGGCTTGTTTATATTGATATACGGTTGCTAGGGTCTGGATAGGCAGTTGCCAGGGTGATAGAGGCTACTTGGCAATCTGAGTCAAAATAGTTCACCTCTATGTCTCATCCAGAGATGTGGCACATTCAATTTACTATATGGTTGTTGAAATATTCTTAATGATTGTTAGGGCATGGCTAGACCATTGCCAGAATAAGCCTACTGACACTCTGACACTTCACTTCCTTGTATTGCTCTACTGTCCTGTCAAAATAAATACAAAAAAAAAAAGAGCAGGAGAGTCCAGATGTCACTATGGTGTAATATACAAGTGCTAGGGTCCTCTCAGTGGTGGCTCTGTCATTGGTCATTGCTAAACCACTTCGATTGTGATAATTATTAAAGACCACTTGCCAGTCTAAGTCAGTTAAACTCACCCTCATGTCTCTGCTATTCTGGTTTATGTATATGTATGTATGTATGGCTAGGAGAGCCTAAATAGTTGCTAGGGCATGGCTAGATTGCCAGGGGGATATTTAAAGAATGCTTGGCAGTCTTGAGTCCAAAGAGTCCACCCTCATGTCTCTACAGTGTTCTGATCTAGAGATCAGATCTAGAGATCATACTTGTTTCATTTGATTCATGGATCTGTGACAAACCCTGGAGGAAAATTGTGCAGAATGTTTTTGAGATGTTAATATATTATTATTATTATTATTAGGAGTAACTGCATTAGTGGTATTATCTATAATTATAACTAACAAAAATAATTAATATTAATTTATTATAATTTAATTTGTTATAAAAGTATGATTTTAATTTGACCAAATATCCAAACTTTGTTTGCAGGTTGAAGTTGACGAGTCCACCCTCAGTCCAGAAGAACAGAAGGAGCGCAAGATCATGAAGCTGCTCCTCAAGATCAAGAATGGAACACCTCCTATGAGGAAGGTTGGTATCCTCTCTCACACTTGATGGACTATAACACTATCTTGCAAGGTTGATCTCTAACTAGCTCTCGCCTTTCAGGCTGCTCTTCGTCAAATCACAGATAAAGCCAGAGAGTTTGGTGCCGGACCCCTCTTTAACCAGATCTTGCCATTGTTGATGTCTCCTACACTGGAGGACCAGGAGCGTCATCTCTTGGTGAAAGTCATTGATCGTATCCTCTACAAACTTGATGACTTGGTTCGACCATATGTCCACAAGGTAAGTCTGCATTGCATGTAAGCACTCATTTTAATGCTTGGGCCGAAAAACTTATTAACCTCATGTATCTTTTCTAACGTTTCTGTTTGTTCTTACAGATTCTTGTGGTGATTGAGCCCTTACTGATTGATGAAGATTACTATGCTAGAGTAGAGGGTAGAGAGATCATCTCCAACTTGGCAAAGGTAAGATGGTTGTGTGTATATAATAAATGTCATCTTTGGTACTTAAAAGCATCCCAGCAGTTGTTTAATTAATCGTTAAATTTTGTAGGTCTTAATCAAATCTGCATTTCTTCATTAACAGGCTGCTGGTCTGGCCACTATGATCTCTACCATGAGGCCTGATATTGACAACATGGATGAGTATGTGAGAAACACGACAGCTCGTGCTTTCGCCGTTGTAGCGTCTGCCCTGGGCATTCCATCTCTCCTGCCTTTCCTCAAGGCTGTTTGCAAGAGCAAGAAATCCTGGCAGGCTCGTCACACGGGTATCAAGATCGTACAGCAGATCGCTATTCTCATGGGCTGTGCTATCCTGCCCCATCTCCGCAGCTTGGTGGAGATTATCGAGCATGGTTAGTATGACATTGTTATCTCCATCTTTCTATATGCGGCTGTACAAAAAGTATTTTCTCATTGTCTGCTGTATAGGATGGTCTCAAACTGGTGTTGTTTTTTTTCCCCTCAGGTCTCGTGGATGAGCAGCAGAAAGTGCGAACCATTAGTGCTCTGGCTATCGCTGCCCTGGCTGAAGCTGCTACACCATACGGTATCGAGTCCTTTGATTCTGTGCTGAAACCCCTTTGGAAAGGTATCCGGCAACACCGAGGCAAGGTAAGCATGTGTCTGGTCATTAAAGTCATTTCATTTTCACTTTATGCTTTCAGAATTGCAACCCAAAGATTGAGATTTTTAGTAAATCTGTTTTTAACAATGATTCTGTGTCTCAGGGTCTTGCTGCCTTCTTGAAAGCCATTGGATACTTGATTCCTCTTATGGATGCTGAATATGCCAACTATTACACCAGAGAAGTGATGCTTATCCTTATTAGAGAGTTCCAGTCACCTGATGAGGAAATGAAGAAAATTGTCCTCAAGGTGCATAAAAAAACTATTCAGAAGAGTTAAAAATGTAATCTTTCAAAAACATTTTAGGCTAAACCTTTTTATTTATTTCTTTTTGCTACATTTCAGGTGGTGAAGCAGTGCTGTGGCACAGATGGTGTGGAAGCCAATTACATTAAAACAGAGATTTTGCCCCCCTTCTTCAAACATTTCTGGCAGCACAGAATGGCGTTGGATAGGCGCAACTACAGACAGGTATGTGAGATCATCAGATAATTAGAAGTAACGTTAACCATGATTAATATGCATTTAATCACACTTGTCTTTTTACTTGTATAACAGTTAGTGGACACTACAGTGGAGCTGGCCAATAAGGTAGGGGCCGCTGAGATTATCTCCCGTATCGTGGATGACTTGAAGGATGAAGCTGAGCAGTACAGGAAAATGGTCATGGAGACCATTGAGAAAATTATGGGCAACCTTGGTGCCGCTGACATCGATCACAAACTGGAGGAGCAGCTTATTGATGGAATCCTGTACGCCTTCCAGGAACAGACCACTGAGGTGCGTTACAGACTTTGCTGCTTATTAAATATCCTGCTGCTGTGATATGATCATTTTACATCATAATCTTGCTCTATCTCCAGGACTCTGTGATGCTAAATGGCTTTGGTACGGTGGTAAATGCCCTGGGTAAGAGAGTTAAACCATACTTGCCTCAGATCTGTGGTACAGTGCTGTGGCGTCTCAACAACAAATCCGCCAAAGTCCGTCAACAGGCTGCTGACCTGATTTCTCGCACAGCGGTGGTCATGAAGACATGTCAAGAGGTGAGGGGGGCGCATTATGTACATTTTTGGCCTGGTTAAACAAAAATACTGATAGTGCTTACTAATATATATCTTGTTATATTTCCATGTAGGAAAAGCTTATGGGCCATTTGGGTGTGGTGTTGTACGAGTATCTGGGAGAAGAATACCCAGAAGTGCTGGGTAGCATTCTTGGAGCCCTTAAAGCTATTGTCAATGTTATTGGTGAGTGTTGTTCAAAGTGATTTCATTACTGGTGTTTTCTATTGCATCTAAGACCTAACTCTTAAGTATTAAACTTTGCTGCAATTTTTTTCTAAACATTTTTAAAACCAAAAATGCTCTGCCAGAACAGCAAAAAATAATTTGGAGGGCAAAATCATTGACTAAAAAGTGTTTTTTCTGAATGATGTTTTTGTAATGCTTAAAAATCATTTCGGTGCATTACATATATTTGAGTTATTTCTAAGTTTTTTTTTTTCTTTTGAGTATAATTGTTTAAATGTCACGTTTGCAGGTATGCACAAGATGACACCACCTATCAAAGACTTGCTTCCACGTTTGACTCCAATCTTGAAGAACCGACATGAGAAGGTGCAGGAGAACTGCATTGATTTAGTGGGCAGAATAGCTGACAGGTCAGTTCTACAGTTCCCTGCAGAATTCGAGCTATTAACATTTGAAATATTTTGATAATGCCTCCTAAACACATCATCGTGTCCTTTACAGGGGTGCAGAGTATGTGTCTGCCAGGGAATGGATGCGCATCTGTTTTGAATTGCTAGAGTTGTTGAAAGCCCACAAGAAGGCCATCCGCAGAGCTACTGTCAATACTTTCGGCTACATCGCCAAGGCCATTGGGTAAGACAAAAAAATTCTTCTCCGCAATGCAGACTGTGTCAGGTTGGAAAATGTTGTTTTTAATTTCTGTTCTTAAATCTCTAGTCCTCACGATGTGCTGGCCACGTTGCTTAACAATCTGAAGGTGCAGGAGCGTCAAAATCGTGTGTGCACAACAGTAGCCATCGCTATTGTGGCCGAGACGTGTTCGCCGTTCACCGTGCTTCCTGCGTTGATGAACGAGTACCGTGTTCCTGAACTTAACGTTCAGAACGGTGTCCTAAAGTCTCTGTCCTTCCTGTTCGAATACATCGGTGAAATGGGCAAAGATTACATCTATGCCGTCACACCTTTGTTGGAGGATGCTCTGATGGACAGGTAAGCTGGAAGAAGAATTACTGCTTTTCACAGGAGAGTTACCACTTAAAACATGCAGATTGTTTTCTGTAGGCCTCTATACCTCTGTCTTTGCTCTCCAATGCAGGGATCTTGTACACAGACAGACAGCCAGTGCTGTGGTGCAGCATATGTCTCTGGGAGTGTATGGCTTTGGCTGTGAAGATTCTCTCAATCATTTGCTCAACTATGTTTGGCCAAATGTCTTTGAAACGTCTCCTCATGTTATCCAAGCTGTCATGGGGGCCCTTGAGGGTCTGCGGGTGGCAATTGGACCCTGCCGCATGCTGCAGTATTGCTTGCAGGTACAATTTACTCTTCCAGCATGGAATCTGCACACTACATTTCATTGACTTGTAAAGATCTAATGGCCCAATGTTTGTTTTTTTTCCCCTCAATAGGGTTTGTTCCATCCAGCTCGCAAAGTGCGTGATGTGTACTGGAAGATTTACAACTCAATCTATATCGGCTCCCAGGATGCACTGATCGCACATTATCCTCTTGTCTACAATGATGAGAAGAACTCATACGTTCGCTATGAGCTGGAGTACTTTCTGTGAATATAACTACCCTTGTGCACTCTCTCCTCCTCTATCTGTGTCTAATTCATGGTTTATAGGACTTGGTCCATTGTTTTTGTTCTCTGTTATGTTACAACCAGCACCACAATTTATGTGGTTTAAAATCCTATTTCTCATTAAAGAACAGGAAAAAGTCGGAAAAAAAGAATCTGTTAAACGTGATGCTTTTAGGTCTTTGGATTAGACATCTGTTTTTAACGGCGTGGCACCGTGCACAGTGACAGTGAAGATAGTAGCAGAGTTTCTGAGGAATGTGATTTATCTTCAGTAAATCTTTTAACTAGAGACCTGTGTCCTGATCTGTCGAGCCCACTCTCTCTCTCTCGCTCAGTCACTCATCTGTTCTTATTAATGTTGCTTAGTTTGGCTGAATAAACATTTGTGTATTAAAAGTCATTGGTCTCCACTGTCATTTATTTTATTGCTTTAGCACGACCAAAATTAATCCTGATTTTATTCTATCTACTCTTTCAGTATCTACTCTTTCAGTTTTTTTTCAATGTCATTTAAAAGGTCAAGCTTCAAAATTTCCTAATATGGCTGGGAATTTGAAAATCAAATCAGATTGGACTGCAGTGTGAACTAAGACTTTTTAATCAGAATATTTCTGGCTTTTACCTGTAGTACAATGCAATCTAAGGAAGGATCTTGGGTTAAATGCATTCATTATATGAGATTTTGTTTGCTTATTTCCCACATTTTGCTTAGACGCAACAGAAGATGTAAAAGGAAGATTGTCATTTGTGATTTTGCACAAACATGAGGGTCCTGGGTTTCTCAGTCTGAAACAATGTAAGTCCATACTTTTAGACATTATCATTTTTACATCCACCCTTTCAGATATTTGTTATTTTCCATGAAGTCAATGGGCTGCTTTATTGTGGACTGCAGTGCTTGGGCTGATCTTGAAAATAGTCTCTGAACATTTGCTTTGTCGGTGGTCCTTGGCTTTTAAGTTTAAATAAAATACTTTTTGGTACTAAGAGCTAAATCTTTTTGCCTAGAAAATTATGTTTTGGACCATGTCCTTGAATGTGTTTGAACTGACTTGAACCTCGTGAGTTTTCATTAAATATTAAAATGTGTACATACTTTATAGTATGTCCTCGTGTAAACAGTATACAACAGCCACTTCCCGTTGTCTCCTTTTGACCCATCAGCCCAAATTCTCATGCCTTTTTAAATATAGCTTCTGTGTCAATCAGACACACACACAGTCTGTTAGGTGATGTCATCCATCAAAGGACAAACAAACATTGATATTTGCTTCCAGGGACATTGTGGGCCAGTTCCTGTTTTCCATTTCTTTAAGAATGTAGAGCTGTCATGTATTAACTGTACAGACAATGAGACAAATATAGAATCGCTACAAATAAACAAAAATTAAAGTTTTAAAAGCTAAACGTATTATAGTGGCAAATTGCAATCTTCTAAGTGTAAATCCTAGGGTTCAGTATGAACTTTTACTAAATAAATTTGACAGTTATAAACTGTACAATGCTACCTGACATTTACACTTATTTTATCTGGCTTTAATCATTGACAGTGAATCGAATTTCAAATGAATCGAATCTTAATGAATGGCATTTTTTAAACAATTAGAGTATTCATCAAGTATTATGTTGTTACATTGCTGTGCAGTATATAGCCAATACAGTATATATCTCTTTACATTTCAACAAGCTACAAAGATAATAATTGTTGACATAATGAATGTATTATTTCAATTATAAAAGAAATCTATGAAAGATGTGATATCTGTATTCTATGAGAAATCACTCAGAGAGGATTAGCGTACTGAATCATTTTAGCTAATCAGTTAACGTTAGCTCATACAGTTCGGTTCACTAAACCGAATCATTAAACACAGCAGATTCATTAGAATGATTCATTCGTGCGTCAGACCAGCGAGGCGCTGGTGATGGCTCTTCGGAAGAACTGACAATCCTGTGCATCAGATACAGAGGGGGAAACGAAATTACGAATCCTACTATGGCGATGCAGTACTTCATGAATAATAATTAGGTTGCGATTGCGGTCCTTCCTAATCTCCTCGAGGCATCTAGTCACATATCCTAATTTATATTCATGGACAAAAGTGTATTCATAAGTCCGCAGTAGCAATCGTTCATTGGTCAATTCAACAGCGCCCACTCTGACAGCGTCTGCCTTTCAGCCAATCAGTTGAAAAGTTGGGTACCGTAATTAATATTCATAAGACCCGCCTTCGCCATAGTAGGACCACGAAATTAGCGAGGGGGGAAGCATACAAAAACGCTGACTTCCTGTGTTTTCTTATAACGAATGAATACATTACGCAGAACATAAGCGAGAGGGATATAATATCAGAAAACTGTATCGCTGTGGATGCCACTGCTGTAAATGCGGATTGTTTACAACAGCCCTTGCATCCTTTCCTCCCTCCCCTTTTCCTCTTTCCCAGAGCGCCTGGGTGCTGGTGGCGAGACAGCGGCTACAGCAGCTCCCGCTGACCGAAGATAGCGCCTGCAGAGCCGGCCACGGCCGTCACATCACCCCGGGCCCCTGGAGGGTGCCATCAACAGCAAAGCAGGAAGCTTTTGATGCCACATCATTGTGCAGCATCATTCTACCGTGAAGAAAATCACACAACCACTTCTGGATTTTATTCATCTTCACCTCCAAGTGTTTTCAGGAGTTTGGATGTGCAGTTTCACATGATATGGCTGTTCTTAAACTAGTCGACCAGGTAAATGCACACGGTTATTTAAACGCATGCTTTTTTGTTTGCAAAATGATCAGTTTATTTGAAGGATGGCATGCTGCTTGAATGAAATTGAGCGAGTTGCACACGATTAAATGTCATTTTCAATGAACGCACAAAATACTGAATATGATGCTCCATAAATGGTTGCAACTGATTGCCTCAGAAAATGCCAACTCGTCCCTAAATTTGTTATAACATACAAAAAATGTGTGTACAGTAATGCATTTGCAGAAAGGGCAAGAGATTCCAGAGGGCTTAAACGAAGTGTGCAGCTCTTATCTTTGATAGAGTAGTTCAGTTAATTTATTCATAGAAAACAAATGCACTTAAGATATTAATAAAGTATATTTAATTTAAGTCATTTTTTACATTTACTGAACTGATTTAGATGAGCAGATTTTTCTCTGTCCATGACATGAGTTGAAAGATTGGATAGTACTTTGATACCTTTCAAAGTTTCACATATTTATATTTAACTTAAATTTCACATTCATTCATTTAGCAGACACTTTGATAAAAGCAGAAAATCACAAGCATATACTGTTGTAAACTCTTGTGGCAATAAAAACAGTTTGTATTTTAACGTTTACCCTGAAGCAGTGTCTTAGCGCTTAGACTTCCATTAAAAGTGCATTAATGTAAATGCATGTCTTTGTTTGTTTTTACAAAGTAGGACACAAGTTGAAAATGTTTTTGGTGTGGTATTTAACACCATGCCCTAAAAAGGTTTACTTGCATTATTAATCCCAGGACATTACTTTGTAGAAGTTAATGTGTGACACTAAGTGTTCTGAGTGTAGTAATGTTTATGGTCATTTTGGTCTTGTGTGAATCGGATGATTTGCAGAATGCATGGTTTATCTAAAGTTGTGATGTTTGAAATAGCAACAGATCTTTTCTTCAATATTGTGATGGACATGTGAGTGATATTTTCAAAAAGAAACAAAAAAATGTTTTAGTTCTATCTATCAGTTGTTGTTTGGATGGAGGGAGGGAGATCTGAAAGTGAATTTGCAGTTAGTTTTAAGAAAGGGGATGTTTAAGTGGACTAATGTTTGGAGAAGTCCGTTGTACGTCAGCAGAAAGAAGTCTGCTGTTTCACCAGAAGATCAAGTTCTGATATATCGATTACATTTTACGACATTAAAAAAATAAAACCTATGCATGGGAAAATTTCCATTTCATGCTGACTTTAAACATCAGGGGGAAAATGCTGTCACAAGGACCAAGATTTCAGTTTCGCAGTTAATGTATTGTGCGACATCAGCAGTTCCTCATCTTAGACCCATGATTCTTAAGGAGTCAGTCTGCTTTGTTTTGAAGAAGAGCCTGCAGTGCTCCAGTTGTCAAAAATGAAGAAACCCCAGCCCTCATTGGCTCAGAAGGAAATTTTTGCTCACTTCTATTGGCCATAGTGATAGACAAGGGGACGGGGAGTTGGGGGGAGGAGGTCGTGTAGCCTACTGCATGTCAACAATGGCTTCAGTGTTTGAGAATTTGGCTTTGGCATGGAGCCGTGCTGGGAGGTCGGGGAATGTCCTCATTTGTGATGAGCTGCGTCCAGATCCCTGCTTGTGCCAGCGCTCAGCAATCTCGTCCCCAAGCTTTGTGGTGCCATAACACAGACTGTTGTGTTCTCTTTCCAGTGAGAGAAGAGCTGTGTGGTTGTGCATGCGATCAAGACCGAGGCAATATCTCATAGCTGAGAGAATTCAACATTGTATCCTCATAGATTCAATGCTCTCGTAAAAGAGCTCGATAAGGATGGCCCAGTGCCAGTGTGAGAGTGTTTAGAGCCAGTTCTGTGTTATTTTACATTCCTGATCTTGTGCATGTGATTTTTATTTGCCTTGCAAATGTAAACATTTGGTTTCCTATTATCTACTAAATGTTGTTTTTGTGAATTCCGCTGATATAAATATGTCACCAAGAGAAGGAATCCTGGGGGATTAATGGTGAACTAATTACTGAAAATAATTTCAATATGATATCCCCTATAAGACAGTATAATAGCCTAAAATATGCTCAGGAGATGTTTCTACTCAAATATTTTCAGAGAAATAAAAGGAAACAAGTGAATTGAGACATATCGTTGATGTAGTACAACGATTTACAGTTGTTTGGTAATTTGTACGAGGGGAATCCAGGCAATCAGGACATTTCACAGACAAAATTTTGTCATTTCAGTAGGAATTCTAACATTCTGGAATTTAGCGTGAAGGCGAAAGGTTTCCCCTAGCAGATTTTGCAACAAGTTTGTCACACAAATTCTCCCGTTGACCAAAAGAAAGCTGCTTTGTTCGCACCTGAAGCATACGGTTCTAAAAGATTTATGTTTCACATTGCTAAAATAATTTGGTAAAATGTTTGTTGTCATTAGAGATGCACCGATTGCATTTTTCCTGTCCGATTCCGATTGTCGATTTTTTTTTTTTTTTTTGTTAGTTTGATCTGCTGATACAGATTTTTGCAGATTCTGATTTTTTTTCTAAAAGCTTTAATTGACAGCGTATACAAACAAAAATATACATTTCTTCAACGTAAAAAAAAAAACATAAGTAAAAAGTCAGTAATAAAATAAGGACAAATGAATAAATGGCAAACAACAGCACAAATAAATTCAATAGAAAAAAAGAGAGCTATGAGTAAGATTTTATTCAGATAAGAAATACTACAGGAATTAAAGTCATCAAATGTAAATTTTCTTCATTGTAAAATTAAATACAAAGTAATGCTTTCCCTTAAAGCTATAACATGTAGCAACAGGAATATTGGACTGTGGTCCCTTCAAGAGTTTATTCATAGACCCAATTTTGTCAGTAAAGCTGGTTCCCTGATTAGTGATAAATCGCCATCACCTGTTTTCAGATGGAGCGGCATTTAATAGACAGAGTCGTAGTTCACTGACAAGCTACACAATATCGCGTTCATTATCGAATGTGATTCATCTGCGATAATGAACGCGATATTGCATAGCTTGTCAGTGATCTACTGTCTATTAAATGATGCTCCATTTGAAAGCAGGTGATGGCGATTTGGCGGTAATCACGGAACCATATTTACTGACTAGATGCGCGTGATCATCGCATTCGATATATCGCCCAGCCCTACACAGACATGGATGTATAAAAACATTGACGTAGTGTCCGTGATGTCACCCATAGGTTTCCGAAGAGCTTTTCTGAAGCCAAAAGTGGGAGCAGAGGCAGCCGTTGCCATCTTGGCAGCGCATCACCGCACATCACTCCCAGATAATCGAAAATGGGCAAAGAAGCGGGAGCTGGTTGCTGACACTGGTCACCCAAGTGGCCGTGCCATTAATTATGCAGAATTTTAAGGTTTTAATACAATTTAAAGTTATAAAAAAATTCACCCCCATGACAGTTGTTGGAATTACTTAAAGGTGCAATAGGTGATTGTCTTCAGAAACATTTTTTGTTTTACTGGTTGAAAGTCTCTGAATGTATCTGCATGATTACAATCTGTTTGAGTTCAAATTAGCTCGTTATTACTGTATGATCATGGCTATCAAAGTGAACACGTCTATATGAAGTGAGAAGTGTATTTTACTTTATGGCGCATTTGTGTTATTACCATCTGTATAAGTGGCAGTCAGCCCATCAGCACTTAATGCTGCATTTCTAGCCATCTCAGGATTTTCTGTGATTGGCATACACAGTTAAATCTTTTATTATTATTATTATTATTTTTCTTACTCAAATTATTCTTATTGTATTTTTCTAGTGCTCAAATAAATCACTTATATGATGTCTAAGTTTCTGTCTAGTGTTTCATAATTGAAAAAAACTATGCAGTGGTATGTTTAATGACAAAAATAGTTTGTAGAAGCCTTCAATACAGTTGGTAAATATTTTTTATATTTGGGGGGGTGGGGGGTTGTTGACATAGTCTCATAAAAACATATTTGCAGGAGTCTCATTTTTCATGATATCTTATTCAGATTTGAAATAGAAACTCATGAGACATGTGACTTATAACCCATTACTTTTCTAGATTGCCCCAGGACTGATTTCATGTATTTTTATATCAAATAATTTTTTTTTAAGTGTGGTAAAAAAAAATTCTAGGCACTTCAGTGTCTATAACTTTTAATTTTTTTGAGCATTATCAAATCTGGTTGATAAAAAGTAAAGCCCAAAGGGTCTTCTTTCCAAAGACACCAAAATTATGTTTGTAACACAATGAAGTAGGAAACTGTTACAATTTTAAGTTAGGTAGAGCACTTTCAGCTGTGAATCCCATAATGGGGGGTCAGGTTAAGCGGTTAAATTTATTTATCTGTATTTATATATTCTTAGGAAGGCGTAGGAACAAGAAATGTACTTCCAAGCTTGGTCCGAGGGTTTTAAATGGCTTTCCTGCCTGTCAACGTATGTATCTGCATACCTCAGCGGACCCTGTTCACCCAGAGAGAATACGTTTACTTCACTTCGGAACATTGACTGGAATTGGGAACCACTGATGTAGATGTACTACTCTGATGTACTACTATTGTAGTAATGTTGTCTCTGGTATTCTGGTCTGTGAGCATTGGACGGCGTGGCTTTGGACAGCGATTCCAGGGAGGGTGGGACGTTGGCTTTCAGTGCTATCAGGCTAATGTTAGCATTTTCCAAGATCTCCTATTGCACCTTTAAATAAGGAGAGAAGAGAGCGCGAATGCGCAGCTGACGTGACATTATTGCCTGTGCCGCTGGTAACAAAACGCACCGACTCGAAATCATAAAGAAGTGAGACTGATCGCCGATCCCTGGCTGATATCTCTTGTTGTCATATTCATAATCTGAAATTTTTATCTGACAAATTTGTCTTGACAAATTTGCAACATTTTATGAATTTCCAGTAGGGTGATTATGGCCAAAAAAATTATCGCGATAATCTTCATTTCTTTCAAGTTTGCTGTATAGAAGAAACGATTGAGATAGTAATGTCTCATTAATGATATGATGATATGGTGAGATGCACGAAAATAAAAATTCATGAAACTGTTCAGCCTTTGGTTCTTTTAGAGAGCTGAGTACTTTAAATGAATAACAAAAAATGAATGATGGCTTGTGGCGAATTGGCACAGCAGAGATCGTTTTTTATGGATGATGAAATGAGTTTGAAGTGAGTGGGTGTGAGATGGCCTGTTTCTGCAGCTGAAAATAGAGCAGATCTCAACAACACATCTCCTGTTGTCTCTACAAAGAGAGTTTGTTTGTATGTGTGCATATTAAAGAGAAAGTCATGGTGAAAGAAGCTATTTTTAGAAATATATTTTGAAATGTCCGAAAAATTTATTCATAATTTTTATAAAACATGAACAAAAAAGCCATAATGGGACTCTTTTGCAGCTAAGAATTCAGATGGGGTTTACAAAGTTTGCTGATATACTGGTAAAATGTTAAACATCCATCCCTCTCTTTACAATCTGGGTCCTTACTGTTGAACCATGTGTGTTCATTTGCATGTTGGCCTGCCTGCATGTGTTCTGTTGTATAGCGGAAGTGAAAATGCTTTCCACGCTTCCTCTGTGTCGCTTCTGAGAAGGTGAAAAAGAGCAACAGGAAGTGAGATGTGCAGATAGAGACACTGGAAGTTTAGATGCAGCCAAGTTTGGCTCAAACCACCTCGGTGTTGTAATGCTTCTCTAACCCTACGCATGTGTCGGATTATCATGGTTTTCAATGCGCTGCCATATAAATATATGAAACTCGGCGCTTGAATTTCGGAAAATAGCTGGCAAAATTTGTTTAGTCTTTAGTTGCTGCATAACAAGATCTGAAGATAATAATTACATTACAAGAGGAAACATGACTTTAACCCATTTGTGCCCACATTTTTCGGAATGGTTTCATGCATATAGTTATGTTAATAGTGTCTTAAGTGAACATGTTCTGCATTTATTTTCCACAGGTTTTTTTTTATTTTTTATACTGTATTTGAATGTTCGGCAACTATAGTTGCCAGTGGGCAATTATGTTTTATGCACCCCTTCAATGTCAAATTTGAGTAGGAGGAAAGCATTTGGCGTCTAACTCAAAATAACTGCTTTCCACTTTATTCGTAAACAAATGTATTATGCATAAAAGTCAAAGAATATTCAATGCAAACCCCAAAAAAGTTGCATCTATCTTACATTCTCTTGAAAATGAAAACACAACAAATCCATTTGTCTTAAAATGCTGGAACATAGTGCAGAACAATTGCAATTGCAAAGTGCAGCCATTAAGTTGTCCCAACAGGGTACTGTGTATCAAAAAGTAAAATAAATAAATAAAAATAAATGGAATGTAGGAAATATTACATCTATTTAATAAAAAAGTTATACCTGAAAGAAAATTATGCATTTAACTGTTTGGTTACCAACATTCTGCAAAATATCTTCTTTTGTGCTCAACAAAAGAAAGAATTTCATAGGTTTGCAACTTGAGGGTGACTAAATGATGCCATAATTTCCATTTTTGGGTGAACTTTCCCTTACGTCAGCAGTTTTAGTATAAGTAGCCTACAAGGAGTACTGCAGTGAAGGTACAAGTAGTTTTAAAAGTTTACATAAACATATTTGCATACTATACTTTGTGATGTAAATATGTAAAATATCACGTTTTATGAATAGGCACATATTGATTAGAACACGATGGATAAACCTTGACAAACGTCCTTGATATTCATGAAATTAATGATATTCTTTTTAATATACAGTACAGACCAAAAGTTTGGAAACATTACTATTTTTAATGTTTTTGAAAGAAGTTTCTTCTGCTCATCAAGCCTGCATTTATTTGATCAAAAATACAGAAAAAATGTAATATTGTGATATATTATTACAATTTAAAATAATTGTTTTTAAATGTATTATACTTTAAATTATCATTTATTTCTGTAATGCAAAGCTGAATTTTTAGGATCATTATCACATGATCCTTTAGAAATCATTCTAATATGATGATTCATTATCAAAGTTGGAAACAGTTCTGCTGCTTAATATTTTTTCAGAACATGTGATACTATTTTAGGATACTTTGATGAATAAAAAGTAAAAAAAAAGAAGCTATGTTTTTAAAATATAAATATTTTGTAATAACAATATACACTGTTGGTCAGTAATTTGGGGTCAGTATTTTTTTTTCTTTTTTTTTTTAATAAAACCAATACTTTTATTCAGCAAGGATGTGTTAAATTGATAAAAAGTGATAGTAAAGAAAATATATTATTAGAATATTTATTATTAAAAAAAAATTTTTTATTTTGAATAAATGCAGTTCTTTTTAACCTTTTATTCATCAAATATATTAGACAGCAGAACTGTTTCCAACACTCATAATAAATCGGAATATTAGAATGATTTCTAAAGGATCATGTGATAGACTGGATGTTACATGTGACACTGAAGGCTGGAGTAATGATGCTGAAAATTCAGCTTTGCATCACAGGAATAAATTATTTTTTTAAAGTATATTCAAATAGAAAACGCTTATTTTAAGTTGTAATAATATTTCACAATATTATTGTTTTTTTCTGTATTTTTTATCAAATAAATTCCGGCTTGATGAGCAGAAGAAACTTCTTTCAAAAACATTAAAAATAGTAATGTTTCCAAACTTTTGGTCTGTACTGTACATGATTATTTAAATAATTATCCAGTGTATGCTATAACCAAGATTGTTTTACTTCTTTTGAACATGCAGGTATTTTCATTCTCGGAGATGAGTTGGTTAAATGAAAATAAATAAACAAAAATAAATAGAATGAAGAAAATATTACATCTATATAATAAAAAAGGTATACCTGAAAACAATTAAAAAAAATTTTAGGCCCATAGTATTCAATGGCTGACTGTATTAGGTGATTTCATATAATTATGTAAATGTAAACTCATTACTTGTCTGAATTTCACCATTATAATGGAATCATAAGTTACTAGTCATAAAAAGAATTAGGGTTCTTGACCAAATAGAAGGAAACGCATCCAAAATGGATGAAGGGGCCTCAGTATTTTGTCCCTTACAATACTTAATGTCATAAAAGGGAGAAACAGATAATCTACAGAAATTAATCCCATGTTTTATCTTTTTATCTTCCCATTCTTCCTTTTGTGTGACTGACTGAAGTTAGTAAACTGCTGCTGTCACTTGAAAACTGGAAATTCCCAAACCCCAATGGCAAAAGCAGACACAGAAGTGGGGCAGTAGGGCTGTGGAAAGATCTCATCTCCTTTTGACAAGATTTATATTAAATTGAGGTTAACTGTACAGTAGAGATGTCAATTAAAGGGTTAAGTTATGTTTTAGGTGTGCTATTGTGAAAGCATTGAGCACTAAACAAGACCAATAACCTAGATTTATTAACCTAATAACACAGTATACCACATTTCCCCATGAGATGTACTTCCATTCATTTGCCCACCGGCAAATATAGTTGCGGCTTGGACTTTTGACTAAGTATACAAAGAACTATAGATCTCCTGGAAGATTTGTTTTGTTTGGATGATTCTAGAGACCTTCATGATTATGATTATGATTTTGAAAAATACTTACAAAAGAAAAATGACAACTATTAACAGTAGCAACAAAATTGGTTAATAACCACAATGTGTGGGGAAAAGCTTCCTTGGGGCTCTTTGGGCCTCGATTTGGCCTCCCTGTAATGACGCCATTTCATGGAAATGGAGAAGACTTTGTGGTTTTGCAGCCTAGTTGTCTGGTTGTGCTGAGAAACTGATTCAAGAACTGAACATTTGAATGACAAAATGATTCCAAAGATATAAAACATTAAGTTTATGTAATCAGCACAAGGATAATCTAGGTTATTGTAGCTCTGTCTACTTTCTGATGGATATGTGGCACTTGCCTTTTGCATAATTTTCCACCACAGTGCTTTGGTTGTTGCCAGGATCATGTTGTTGTAAGCTTGCAAAAGTGTTCTGTGTGGTTTTGAGTGTGTTCTATGCGGTTGCAGGGTGTTAATGGGTGGTTTATTGGGTGTTCTGGGTGGGTGCCCAGCATTTGGGATTTGTTCAAATCTGTTACCCTAAAGGTGCAGTCACATTAGTGTAGCAATGTATGAAGCACAGCCCACACAGAAGGGACTTTAACAACCGGAACTTGTCGCAAAATCTGCAAGGTTAAATCTTTTGCACCCGATTGCAAGAATTTCTATAGAAATTACTGTATTTTGTCCATGAAAATTTAATTACATAACAAATTTAATTTAATTACAGTCGATAGCTGTACATTAGCATTTGTTGCTACTGTAATGCAATCCACCATTTTTGCATAATTTCGTATCAGCTCACTAAATTTACATAACTCCCAGAACAGACCTTTGAGAAAGAGTGTGGGAAAGTAACAAGCCACTCACCATGTTAGAACTTCAGAATGATATTGAAACTGATATTTAAAGGTAACTCAACCCTCTACATTGCAAGTAAACCACTTGCATAAGCGACTAAATTTTACTCTGGGCAACTAAATGATGTCTATTGTCAGCCATTGGCTAATAAACTCTTAGATTTTAGATTTATGTGTTTAGCACAAATATTTTTTGTTTGCACTCGCTGAACACTGACTGAGCGCTTCAAAGTTTCGCTCTCCATCAAGCGATCTGTACTTTTTCAATTCATCTCAATGCACGCACAGGGCACCTGTATTTGACGCGGTGCGTGAAGCCACATGACTCCCCTTTGCTTTGCTGATAGTGCTGTTTCTCACACATGCAAAGAGAGCGAGTGAATCACTGCGCTACATATAAACTATATACTTTGTTGTATTCTCCTGTCAAAATAATGGAGTTCATTTGAAATTATTCAGCTTTTTAGAACAAGCAGAACATATGCTTGTTTTTCCGACAGTGGGCGGAGCTAATGCGCAAATGGCAATCCATAGTTAGTATGGTAGTAGAGTTTGTATTATCCTTAATAATAATATTTTTTTTTTTACAGAAACCATGAAGGACTAACAATATCCTAAGAATCACCATCAGTTAAAATGACAAATATGCATTCATACCAAGTTTTAGTTCTAATCATTAAAGTTATATCATTTAATTGTGCTTAATTATCATAATAACATTATATAATGCTTGATTGACTAAGAAGCTAAGATTTAAGAAGCTGTGCCATTTTACAAAGATAAGCTGATTGTAGTGTGTGTGTGTGTGTGTGTGTGTGTGTGTGTGTGTGTGTGTGTGTGTGTGTGTGTGTGTGTGTGAAATAATATATCAGTCTGGCAAGTAAACAAAAAAATGTACTAGCCAATGGCGATTATATTGCCAAGGTGTGCATAGAGGGTTGTAACTGTATCTTACATACAGTTGATTTAAGTTTGAGCAATAGTACCAGTGATGCTTCATGCATTTATTCCTTAAAACCATGTTTAAATAATTTCTTGTTTTTCACAGCCACCCCTCGTCCAAGCCATCTTTAATGGAGACCCCGATGAGATTCGTGTGCTCCTATGTAAATCAGAAGATGTCAATGCACTGGTATGGATCAGTTTCTTTTATTCTTCTACTCACACGACTATATCTCATCTCTTTGTTTCTCGCAGCACAATTTTTGGGTAATCCTATGGACAACAGCCAGAGATGTATATACATTTGTCTCAGTAAAGGCAACAGGACACAAAACAGTTTTCAGGGCCATTCTTCATCCAGAATATTTATTTATTCTACGTGTCTCACTGTGTCTGCCTTAATGGCTCCCAGCTAGAATTAGCTTGCTGTCCAAATGTTTTATATAGAGCCGCTGGTCAAAGTCATGATTTACGGCTAAGATGTCACCACTGCAAGTGTGTGAGTACATTAGCACACACTGACATCTACATCAGTGATTGTAAAGAGCCACTCAATGCTCCTCTGTTGTGGATCTGAATGTGGATTCTGAATGATTGCATTCAGAAGTGACCAATTCTCTGCAAAAACTTTGCAGTCCACAGTGGGACTTTACATTTTTTTGAAGGTTTTGGTGTTTAAAAATAATGTAATTTACTATAAAGACCACATTAAATGGATTGACAGACACATATGTCTTTCTAGTGTTGATGTAGCCTATTTCCTGTTGAAACAGGAAGTTGGGGTGAGATCTATCGAAGGGCTCATCTTTTTTTTTTTATTAGACAATAGCCTTTTGTTTATGCCACAGCTGTCAAAATATGGTTTGTTATGTTGTTGTAGAGCATTTTGTTGATTTTTGGATGCATTTTGTTTCTACACCTCCAAGATGGACCATTTCTGTCATCTGTAAGAATTTACTTGAATTAAATTAATACTTTTATTTATTAAGGATGCATTAAAATTATCAAATGTTACAGCAGAGACATTTATAACGTTACAAAACATATCCATTTTAAAGGAACCCTACACTTTAAAAAAAAAAAAAAAAAAAAAAAAAAAAGGCTAATTTTCCAACTCCTCTAGAGTTAAACAGTTTAGTTTTACCGTTTTCAAATACATACAGCCAATCTCCAGGTCTGACTGTAGCACTTTTAGCTTAGCTTAGCATAGATAAAAAATGACTAAAGAGTTTCTATATTTTACCTGTTTAAAACTTCACTCTTCTGTAGTTACATCATGTACTAAGACCAACGGAAAATGAAAAGTTGCTATTTTCTAGGCTGATATGGCTAGGAACTATATTCTCATTCTGGCGTAATAATCAAGGAACTTGATTGCCATATTATGGGTGCTGCAGGTTCAGTGATATTACACTTCGCCTGAAAATAGTACAGGCACTGCGTAATATCACTGTGCCTGCTGCAGAAAAATATAGAAACTCTTTTGGTCAATTTTGAGTGAGATGATAATGATCTAATCAGATTCAATGATCTATGCTAAGCTAAGCTAAAAGTGCTACCGCCAGACCCGGGGATTGGCTGTATGGATTTGAAAACGGTAAAACTCAACTGTTTAACTCTAGGGGAGCTGGAAAATGAGCCTATTTCCATTTTCTTTAAGAGTGCACTAGCATATAGATGGGTTTAAAGCTAACAGACATGATTAGATTTAATTTTGAACAGTCTTTCCATCCTCTCTGTACATGTGTCTGACTCTCCAGCTGTCTTTTTTTCATTCTCTCTCAGGACGCTGAGAAGCGAGCTCCCCTTCATGCAGCAGCCTTCCTCGGAGATGCTGAGATCACGGAGCTCCTCATTGTGTCAGGTAGAGCTGCTTTCTTTCTCTCTCCCTCCACTTCCTTCCCACCTCCCTTCCATAGTACCTTTACAGCATCTCCTACAAAATAAATGCATGTTCAAAACCCAGTCCATTAAAGGTATAGTTAATCCAAAAATA
This sequence comes from Carassius carassius, assembly GCF_963082965.1. NCBI lineage: Eukaryota > Metazoa > Chordata > Actinopteri > Cypriniformes > Cyprinidae > Carassius > Carassius carassius. The sequence goes on along the minus strand of NC_081773.1, from coordinate 19,634,723 downwards.
AATATTCTGTTCTCATTTATGCATGTCATTCCAAATCCGTGTGTTTTTTTTATCTGTCATGGAATGTAAAGTATTGTTTTAGTAAATGATTACAGAATTTTTATTTTTGGGTGGACTAACCCTTTTAAAATACAGCATATAGAGCCCTAAATTTTATTGAGGTTATTATTGTTTGATGTTTCTTTGTAGGGGCGCGAGTCAATGCCAAAGACAACATGTGGTTGACTCCACTACACAGGGCAGTGGCATCACGTAGCGAGGTAGGATCAGTTGTTAAACACACACACACACACACACACACACACTTTTGAGTAAGACAGATGTTGTGTAATGTTGTCACACAGCAGGATGCCTTTAAAACAATGCTAATAATATGCAGCAGCTCCTGTGTGATTATAATGGGATTTTTCCAACACTGGATGCCGATTGGTCAATCGTATCCCAGCTGGCCTAAAGTACACAGTAAAGTTTTTTGCTTTATACAAATCTAGGAGGCTGTTCGAGTGTTGATACGTCATTCTGCTGATGTTAATGCACGGGATAAGAACTGGCAGACTCCGTTGCATGTTGCTGCCGCCAACAAGGCTCTGCGCTGTGCTGAGGTCATCATCCCGCTTCTGAGCAGCGTCAACGTTTCAGATCGTGGGGGACGCACCGCCCTGCACCACGCTGCCCTTAATGGGCACACAGAGGTACTGCAAGTTAAAACCAAAAAATTTTGCTTGGCACATATAGCAATACTACAGAGCCCCACACATGACACGTCGGGAAATTTATGTATTGTGGCCACACTTAAAAAAATTATTTCTAATATTTATGAATGTGTTTAGTTTAATCATAGCCACAAAGTACAAATAAATTTTCTTGTTTTAGTAAATTGTTGCCATGTTTTACTAATTTGCCTCTTCATTTTAGTAAATCATGAGCACATTGTCCTAATTCATTCTCTGGTTTTATGAAAACAAGGGAACAAATTAGTAAAAAAAAAAAAAAAAGCTACAATTTACTAAAATGAGGGAACATATTAATTATGTATGGAATGAATTTTTAATTTGTATTCATGATTTAAATAAAACAGAGGGTGAATAGTAAATTGTGGCCACAGTTGAACTAAAATGAGAGAAAAAATTAATAAAACAAGAGAACAAATTCTTGATTCTTTAGAGCAGATTAAGTCGTGGCTATAATAAATATATGTTTGCCTCCATGTCATGTCAGATTCACATGCCCACTGAACAGACTTAGTTTTGTTGCATTGCATTGTCAACAAAGCTTGAAACTTGCAGAATGCAGAATGGTTTAGAAGTCATTATATAAACTGTGACACAAATACGAACCACACAATAAGAGCTTCAGGAGGCCTATAATTACTGACGCATTATTGACTCATGCTTTACTGCCTATTGAGATGGGTACAAGCATTCTCTCCTCCATTTCTTATCACTGTTATTCACTTTCCACTTTCTCTCTTCAGATGGTTAGCCTTCTCCTGGCCAAGGGTGCCAATATCAATGCCTTTGACAAGAAAGACTGCCGTGCACTACACTGGGCGGCATATATGGGTGAGGGAGCAATCCTAAAAAACTGTGACTGTTTGTCTTTTCCAGTGAAACACAAATAAATTGTTGTTCACCCTGCTTCCATTTCAATACAAAAAATAGTTATTGGGGGCTGTTAAGCTCCAAATAAGACAGAAATCTAATTAGTCCATGCTAATTTGGATGTACGATGTTTATAATCTGCTGGAACTTTGTAAATGTTATTTTGATGATGTGTAAGTTGGCATTATCACGTATGGCAGTCACTTTGCAAAAACACACCTTGAGAGTTATAGGAGATATTTAGCGTTTTGTTACTGAATGAATCTGTGTTTTAAACAAATCATTTAAGTGCATAAACCATTCATAAAGACAGTCATATGCCATTTTGAATGAATCAGCTTTCTTGAACAAATTATTTGAATGAATGATTCACTGATATCTAAATGCCAAATCAGATGCCATCTCTGCAGTGCAGAAATAGATTTTGTTAGTACTGGTTACATTTAAATGGTAACAGCCTATAGTATATTATTATTCTAATGAAATTTGTTGATTAAATGTAAGAATTTGACATGAAAGATGATGCATACATTTAATTAGATTTGAAAGAAATGGCTCATATAAAGATTAAAGTACTCACTCATATTTGTGGAGCTTGACACTTTCTCATTTTTGTTTTATGGACAACATTAACATAGTTAGGTAACATAATTTTCATTTTGAGGTGAACTGTTTGTGTTCCTGTCTTTATGAGCTTCTCTCCATACTCCTGCAGGTCACTTAGAAGTAGTTTGTTTACTGGTGAGTCAAGGGGCCGAGATCAGCTGCAAGGACAAGAGAGGATACACCCCTCTACATGCTGCTGCTTCCAACGGTCAGATCGCTGTGGTGAAACACCTGCTCAGCCTAGCTGTAGAGGTACCCAGGATGCAAATAGATACATATAGAGAAGTGAGCATGGGAAAAACATCTAGTGTGAGCTTACTATATCTTATGCTTTACTCATAGATAGATGAAGCCAATGCCTTTGGGAACACAGCGCTGCATGTGGCCTGCTTTAATGGACAAGATGCAGTAGTCAGTGAGCTGATCGACTACGGTGCAAATGTCAGTCAGCCGAATAACAAGGGTTTCACACCTCTGCACTTTGCTGCCGCGTCCACTCATGGTGCCCTGTGTCTGGAGTTCCTGGTCAACAGTGGAGCTGATGTCAATGTCCAAGTATGTCCATCTAGGACAAAACCTTGACAGACAGTGCAAATCTGCTGCTTAACATTTCCTGATGTTTCCTCAGAGTCGTGATGGGAAAAGCCCTCTTCATCTGACGGCAGTTCATGGACGATTCACACGCTCCCAGACACTCATCCAAAACGGTAAAGCTGTTTTTAGACTGCTTGAAGCCTACTGTTAGCCTGTGACTGATTTGCATGTAGACTGAGAGTACAAACGTGTTTCTGATACAGGTGGAGAGATTGACTGTGTTGATAAGGATGGAAACACTCCTCTGCATGTCGCTGCTCGATATGGCCATGAACTTTTAATAAACACCCTAATCACGAGTGGAGCTGACTGCACTAGGTTTGACTCTGTATTTGGAATCTTTATTGAAAATCTTGGTAAATCTGAATTTCTTGTTGTTTCTGATATGCTCATTCTTTCTCTGCAGAAGAGGAGTACACGGCATGTTTCCTTTGCATCTGGCCGCTCTAAATGCTCATGCCGACTGCTGCCGGAAGCTTCTCTCCTCAGGTACCGACTTCACCTCTGAATCAAGCTACAGGTTGAAAACCTGGTGCAAATCATTTTTGGCTGAATACAAAAACATTCTGACATAGCGCTCATGCAGAATATGCAAGATTGAATATGTCTCTGGATGTGTCATGATCTAATCACTTCTCCTCATTATTTCCAGTTCTTTCTGTAGTATATTATCAATAGAACTGTAAATTCTTGCTAAATATTAATTAAATACAAAAATCATGGTGAGCCTAAATTTTTAATGGTACTGTCAGTATGTTTAAATTATTTTCTGACTTCCAGGGACATGGTGTTTGTTGGAAAATGTAGATTTAATTTCTTTGACCACAAATCGCACACCGGGTGTGGGATACTTTGAGCTCTTATTGCTCTCAAGTCCATTTCCCTTTGAAAGCTTTCACATCCACGCCGGGTGATTTTGACATGACATGTTGTGTAAATCAACAGTTCCTGACCTTACTGAATCTCTTGTGTCTAAATGGGAGAAAATCCCTGCAGCCATGTTCCCTCAAGCTGATGTGACTTAGACTATTTAATAAATTGCTGTTTATGTTGAAGGAATATTTTGCCGCTGTTCCTTCTGTAATTAGGTTAACTTTGATCTTTTGTATCTGAATTGATGAGCATGAATTTTCCTTATGTCTCTTTGCTTAGGTCTGGCATGCCCTTATATCTGTGTGCTTTCTTAACTCTGCCTCTTGATTGTTGGTTTGTTGCATTAGAATGTAGATGCTGTATCTGTACTTTTGAATTGTTCTGCTTGGTTGCACACATTTGTGTTAGCGATGTGTGTTTGTCTTATCTATCCTATGTGCACTGTCTTTGTTAATCCTGAACTAACATCCTTTCTCTATGTTTCTCTTCCTCTCGCACTGTCTATTTTTTGGACCCCCCCCCCCCCCGTGTCACTCTTTCCCCTACTGCGGTCTGATACTCTGGCTGTCTGCGTCTGGGGGCACTTTCCTCTTCCATGCACTTCCTTCCAATACTTCCATTCCTCTACAGGACGGAGGTATAGCATAATGTGCCCTCTCAGTAATGACTCGGTCCTGTCTGCAGGCTTCCAGATCGATACACCAGACAACCTGGGGAGGACGTGTCTGCATGCTGCAGCTGCGGGCGGGTGAGTCTGTCCGTCTTGCAGATCCGGATTTTGCCTGTTGGATGGCATGAAAAATATGTGCTGGTGTTTGCTTACTTTTCATTGAATGTATTACAGAATGACAACAAATCTATAAAATCAAACAAAAAAATATTTAGCTTAGCTGAAATCGGACTTAAAAAGTGTACATTTCATGTGTGCACACACACTGTAGTGATATGCATGTAGAGTTATTACTAATAAGGTGATTGGACCTTTCCTAATGACTACCTTATCGTCCATTGTTCAGACAAATGCCAGTATTGTCGGACCTGTTGTCTGTCCACATACCAGCTCATGGCAAGTTGTTTTTCTCTCAATCTCTCTGTCAGTAATGTGGAATGTGTGAAGCTATTGCTCAGCAGTGGAGCCGATCATAACCGCAGGGACAAACATGGAAGGTGAGTTTAAAACTAACCTAAAAAGCCTAAAACTTCTACATAATATAAATATCTGTGTATTCAGGAGCAGTGTGAGAATTTGTCTAAAATCCCAAATTTTCTTGAAATTTTTTCGATGTTTTTTAAAGATTTGTTAAGCATTAATTCAAAATATTGTTTTAAAGGGGTCATATGATGCAGTTTCAATTGTTCCTTTCTCTTTGAAGTGTTACAAGCTCTTGGTGCATGAAGACGATCTGTAAAGTTGCAAAGACTAAAGTCTCAAATCCAAAGAGATATTCTTTATCGAAGTTAAGACTCTGCCAAGCCCCCCTAAACGGCTCATTCAAACATGCCCCCACATGCCTTTGTCACTATGTGATGCCGCCCAAATGTTCACGCAAAGAAAGAAAGCGTGGTTTCAGTAACCGCATGCTGTTATTGTTGAAACAGCCATGTCAGGGAGATGCTGTGTGTATCTAGGCGAAAGCAAAATAACTTTATTTGGCCTTCTGAAAGTAGATGCATATAGGAATCTTTAAGATTACTTGCAACAGAACAGCAACGTATTTTATGGACGAACCGTTTCGTGAACCTAGGAGAGGAGGTCATTCTGACTTTGCTATGACAATCTGGTGCTTATGAATCAGCTACTGTAAGTATGTTTTGTTATTAGTTTAAAGGTTTAGTTCACCCAAAAATGAAAATTACGTCATTAATAACTCACCCTCATGTTGTTCCAAACCTGTAAGACCTCCGTTCATCTTTGGAACACAGTTTAAGATATTTTAGATTTACTCCGAGAGCTTTCTGTCCCTCCATTGAAAATGTATGTACATCGTGAACGCACTCACAACAGACCCGGAAGAGAAGACAATGCTGAATAAAGTCGTATTTTGTGTTATTTTTGGACCAAAATGTATTTTCGATGCTTCAACAAATTCTAACTGACCCTCTGATGTCACATGGACTATTTTGATGATGTTTTTCTTACCTTTCTGGACATGGACAGTAGGGCTGGGATAAACGATTACTTTTTAAACGATTAATCTAGCGATTATTTTTTCGATGCATCGATTAATCTAACGATTACTTTTCCGGACGATTTGATTTAGATTATCTCCCCATTAATTGACTACTAACAATTTATACATGTTGATTTACATATCTGAATGAAAAAAACATGAATTCCTTAACATTGCAATATATGTTTATTGCTCTTAAAATGACAAAATAAAAGACTGACTAAGAATGCATTACTTTGCACTTGTATAGAGATAGCATTCAATAAAACCTTGAAGCCTTGAAAACACATAGCTTACTGAAACAAGCTTACTGAACACATAGGGCCTAGCTTACTGAAAAACAGTTCTTCTTTCAGATGAAAATAACAACAACTTTATGTCTAGCATTCAATAAAAAAGGTCACCCAAAATACTTGTTTAGAGCAATTGAAAGAATACAGTAACCAATGTAAACTTGAGGGCTTTAAGCTAATACAGAGAGCTTTTCCAAAAAATAAATAAATAAATAAATTAACAGTGGGTGCCAGCAGCCTGTCATGGAGAAAAAAAAAATCTCAGAATGCTCTACGTGAAACTTTGGCGTTCCGTCCTTTTTCTATCGTGTCTAATGATTTTGGTTAATATGCACGAGGGAGGGAGGGAGAGAGAGAGAGAGAGAGAGAGTAAGACAGCGCTCGTGTAGTTTGAAGACTGTGAGTGCGCGAGCGCGCGTGAAACTTTGGTGTTTTTCTATCGTGTTTAATGATTTTGATTAATATGCACGAGGGAGAGAGAGAGCAAGAAGCGCTCGTGTTGTTTGAAGACTGTGAGTGCGCGCGCACAGCCGGGGCTCTCTCTCGTACGCGCCCTGTCAGGCGCAGCACAGCCATTCTATTCTACATCACTCACCGATCAAATAAGACTTTGACAGCCGCCAAAAAAAAAGATCAATGCAGAAAAACCCCTGGATTGGTTATATAACGTTGGACAGAATGTTGATCCGGCCATCGCGTATATTCAGCGCACATAAGGTAAACGTTTTGCAAACGTTCTTTAGAGAAATAGAAACAGGTCGACGAATCGATGCGCATATTTTGCTTCGACGTATTTTTTGCGTCGACGTCATCGATGACCTCGATGCGTTGTCCCAGCCCTAATGGACAGTATACTGTACACACAGTTTCAATGGAGGGACTGAGAGCTCACGGACTAAATCTAAAATATCTTAAACTGTGTTCTGAAGATTTAGAACTACATGAGGGTGAGTTCTTAATGACATAATTTTTATTTTTGAGTGAACTAACCCTTTAAGTATTTTCTATGGACTGTTCAAATGCAGAGTTTTGCACATCGTGTGTGTGTGTGCACGAGAGAGACACAGAGAGACAGTTGAGCCAGCTGTCTTAACCGTCTGTGGCTTGTGTACTGCAAACACATACGAGCTTCATCACTGTGTCTGTCATGCAACTCTGTTCTTGAACTGATGGTAAAACTAGGGACATTATTAACTGTCTTTACATTTTATTTTGAAACTTGACGCTTGCATTTATGGAAAGGGGCGTTACATTTCCGACGAGTGCTTGTGGTGTTCGGCCAATCACAATGCACTGGGCCAGTTGGCCAATCAGAACAGACTGCGCTTATCAGAAGGAGGGACTTTGTAGAAAACGATGCGTTTGAGAGAGGCGGGGCATAGAGGACCTACGATAATGTACAGTATTTGAAAAATTATGTGTTTTTTGAACATTAAAGCATTAATGTAATAAAATAAAAACATTTCAAAATAATTTATGAATATAAATTATATTCATTGTCATATATTATAAATTCATTATATCTCTTTAAAAATTAAATACACTTTCATTAAAACTTGTATTTTGTGCTAAATTTAACAAAAATTTCTAGTTTTAGACATTTCTCAGTTGTCACTGCACTCATTAAATGAAACGATTCCTACTGTACTAATTAAATTATACACTAAAACTGAAACTTTCTTAAAATTTGTCAAATTCTTTTTTTCCCGTCTCTCCTTTGTTGTGGGTGATGACAGGACCCCTCTCCACTATGCGGCAGCTAGTCGACACTTTCAGTGCCTGGAGACTTTGGTGTCCTGCGGTACCTGCATTAATGCCACTGACCAGTGGGGGCGCTCTGCTGTGCACTACGCTGCTGCTTCTGACCTGGACAGGAGGTATACAACATTTACACTAGGGCTGCACCCTAATAGTTGACTAACCTTTAGTCTACAAGAAGAGGCTTGATCGGCCAATATTTTATTAGTCGCTTAGTCACAGAAAAAAAAATCCACAGGAAGTGGCAAAGTCACGCAGTCTGTGACGCACAGATCATTAACACTTACTGCAAGACAGATGTAGGTGCCAATGCGGTCACTTGCTCTTAAAATACTCTGTCATTTTTGGTCATACAGATAAGAGTACTACATCCTTCAAATTCGTAAAGACCTTTTTTTTTTATTGTGTACAAAATAATGCAAGTAAACAGGATGCGCTTTCTGCCATCTCTATGAACTAAAAAAAAAAAAAAACGAACTGAATCTCTATGTATACTTGCCTTACAGACGTAAAAATATATCTATAGAGAGAGAAATAATCTACTTTCAAATGATCAATTCAAATGGAAAACAAATATTCACAGATTATGTAATCCATGTGAAACATGGATACAGGCGCATCACTTCTGTGGAGAGGAAGATTCAGTATCGCTGACTTCATCTATTAAGCCAAAACGCAAAGAAAGCAGTAGTTTATCAAAAAATTATTTAACGCGGCCTCCTTGCTGTTTTTGTGCTGTGGCGAGCTTTATGTGTGCACTTGAGCTCTTATTGGGCTATATAGGCAGTTGTAGGCTCATTATTATGATTTAAATGGTTTATTAATAAACGTGTGATTAGTCAACCAATCGCTTTACAAACTAATGACTACTAGTCGACCAGAAAAATCTTTAATCGAGGGAAGCCCTAATTTGCACAAACAGCCATTCCTCCTCCATTCAGAGGATTCAATAGAAAAGTTGATTTGTCCCTCAGTTTGCAAACATAAACATTATATTGTTTACTAGACTAATAGACTTATGTTGGAGCAGGACATTACAAGGGGTTTCACTGGAAAACTGCAGCTCATAAATCTAAACCATCCTTCACCCTAATCGTAGTTTGTACTTTTAGCGGTGGAGTAAAAAAACTCCACTATCCCCACATGAGTAGTTTCCAGTACAGAAATGGAGCTAGTTATGGCCAAACACCAGGTAATTGACAGTTGTAAATGCATGTCTAACCCAATTAAAAGTGAGGTAGACACAGGCAGCAGGTGAAATCGAGTGCGGTCCCCATCTCCAGAGATGACTAGCAGCTACACCAACACACATATCTGTGTTACCATGGCAACCACAGGCTATTTTTAAGTCTCCTGTCATTGGGGTAGTTTATGTGCGAAGATGGGGGGTTGATGTCAACTTGATATGGCAAAGGGAAATGCCTTTGTGCTTAGTTTAATTAGATTCACTTGCAGAATTCACCAGCATAGAGAATTTTGTGAATGAGTAATGACATGGTAATCATAGTATTTTTTTTTTATATCAGGATACCACAGTTATTGCATAAAACATTTATTCTTAATAAAATATTGATTTATATAAATATTAACTCCTTAATTACAAAATATAATATTGATTCCGAAATATTCAATTAATGCTACTACAATTTGTTTTTACTAATTGATAAGAGTTGAGAAAGAGCCTCTGCTTGTAAGATTTGTGAGGTGTGTGTGATTTATTTTTTTCTGCAGGCGGCGTGTGGTCCTGGAACCAGAGAGCGATGGAGTTCAAGCTGAGAAGGAGAAGGAGGCAGCTCTGTGAGTTCTCTGCCTCGATTCGGTGTCCCCCACCTTGTCTCACCGTGCTGTTTACATGTGTAATGCTCTGATGCCATAACATTGGGTGTTTGTGTCTGCGTGCATCTGTAACCTCATCATTTCATGTCTGGAACAACCTAAGTGTATTTCCCTCTATTCACTTCCACAGTAGTGCATATACATAATTTCAATATATATTTATATTTGTGCGTGCAGGTGTCTTGAGTTCCTGTTACAGAATGGTGCTGCCCCATCACTCAAAGATAAACAGGGCTACAGTGCTGTTCATTATGCTGCAGCGTATGGCCACAGACACTGTCTGAAACTGGTGAGGAGCCGTATATGTTCAGTGATTGCACTTCCTCTATCTATTAGATTTAAATGGGTAACCTAACATGCAAATTAATTTAGTCCAGTTTGTGGTTTCATTCATGTATTGTAAAATGATATGCTTGCTGATGCATGCACTCTGTTGAACCTATTGTATGCCACCTGCTGGTAAATGTTTATAGTGAAAAGAATGAATGTGTTCCAGTTTAATTCAGAATAGCTTTTGATTGAGTTTAATGTGAACAGCTGTAATTCAGATTAAATCTGATTTCAGCTTTTGGACAGAGATGAGAACCAACAAGATGATGAGAACAGCCAAACCAGAAGCCCGTTGCATCTGGCCGTGAGTCCAAATTTACACCTGTACAACCACACACTAACAGCCACATAACAACATGCTAAGTAAGGGATAATGTAGACCTCGCTTTGCGTCGGTGTCCTGATCACCCTGTCAGGGTTTATTCTGAGATAACAACTGGCTGGATGTACATTATCCCAATTCTTACACAGCTGTTTGCCACATAAGTAAATAATTAGACACGAAATATTGATTTGAGTTAAAATATTTGAACAAAAAGCTTCTATGAACACAGCAATTGCGAGCAAGAGGCAAGTTCAAACTAGATGGACATTTAAGGGAAACAGTGCAGTCAAACCACTTATTACACAACATTTCACCGCATGATGTTTTATTAACCAATTTCGGGAGGAGCACGTCAGATACTTAGCCTAATCAACACCGGTGGAGCAAAATCAAGTTAATCAACACCACAGCATAAATACAGCTGACTTACCTCTATCCATTAACGGTTTATCAGCATTCCTCCTCCACCCCATCTCCTCACTTCGAGTTCACTTTACAATTATACGGGGAGGGGGGTACTCTAGGTTCGGGCCATTCCCAAGCTCGGAGCCCTTCCCCGGACAGCACGCCAAATACGCATTCTCATACTTCAGCTATTATATGCAAGTGTGAATTCGTGAAATAAATAATTATGGCAATAAAAGATTTAAGGTTTTTTTTTTTTTTTTTTTTACCAGTTTGTAAGTTATCTTATAATCCGGAATGTCACAACTGACCAATCAATCAAGTATTCCACAGAACCGTGTAATAAAAACGTTATATCACCTTATCAAAAAAATATGTGACCCTGGACCACAAAACTAAAGTCTTAAGTAGCACGGGTATATCTGTAGCAATAGCCAACAATACATTGTATGGGTCAGAATTATCTGTTTTTCTTTTATGCCAAAAATAATTTGGATATTAAGTAAAGATCATGTTTCATGAAGGTATTTTTTTGTGTCCAGGGTCACATATATCAATACCTTGGCTACCACCCATCCTGAAGCCAACTTTTGCATAGGAAAGCAGCTTGGATGCTTTTTGACAAGGTTTAATTACTACAGACAGGCCCTAACCTTAATGATATATGTGATGTGTTTTCAGACAGCTGGTCTACATATGTTTGTTTACAGGCATACCATGGTCACGCACAGGCTCTAGAAGTGCTCCTGGAGGGTCACTGCGAGGTGGATCAGGGGGATGAAGTGGGTCGGACTCCACTGGCGCTTGCTACCCTCAGGGGCCACACTGACTGCGCTCTCACGCTTCTGAACCACGGGGCCTCACCGAGGAGCAAAGATACTCTCCGGGGACGTACACCGATCCACCTTGCAGGTATTACACTTCTGTGTGATGGAAATTACACAGCTGTGCATTTGTTTTGCGGTATTTAATACACTCAGTTTGTTTCCAGTCATGAATGGTCATACGTCATGCGTGCGCCTCCTGCTGGAAGACTCTGATAATGCAGATCTGGTAGATACAGCGGACTCTCAGGGACAGTGAGTATTTCATTTAATAACTTTCTTTCTTTCTCTCTTTTTTCTTTCTTTCTAAACACAATTGAGGAGATCCTTGTACTTGAGAGTGCTTTAATGGGTATTTGTTCTATGTGTGTTTGTGTTTGCAGGACACCTCTAATGCTGGCAGTAATGGGGGGTCATGTGGATGCTGTGTCTCTTCTATTGGAGCGTGAGGCCAGTGTGGACTTGGCTGATCATCATGGTCTGACTGCTCTGCACCTGGGGGTGAGATATCTGATGTTGTCAAACATATTCATGTACAAGGACTTTGTTTTTTAAAGCTCTCTCTTTCTGTCTCTCAGCTCTTGTGTGGACAGGAGGAATGTGTTCAGTCGCTGGTGGAGCTAGAGGCATCTGTGCTGCAGGGGGACTCCAGGGGTCGGACAGCCATCCACCTGGCTGCAGCGAGGGGTCACGCGTCCTGGCTGAGTGAATTGCTCAATATTGCATGTTCTGAATCCCCGATACCTCCATTACGAGACAACCAGGGATACACACCCTTACACTGGGCCTGCTACTATGGTTGGTTTTAACAGTCTCCATTATGAGTTTAAAAAGATGCTTTTATTTATCAATAAACTGAATGTAGCTTGTGTGTCTCGTAGGTCATGAGGGTTGTGTGGAGGTCCTACTCGAACAAAGAGATTTTCGTCACTTTGATGGGAACCCCTTCACCCCGCTTCATTGTGCTGTGTATGTCTGTTGTGAGATTGTTTTCTCTTTTTTTTTCCACTTTTTGCTTCTCTTTTAACTTCATCTGTCTCGGATTCCTCTTTCCTTCAGGGTCAATGACCATGAGACCTGTGCCAACCTCTTATTAGAAGCCATGGGATCAAAGATTGCAACTTGCAAAGACTCAAAGGGCAGGTTAGTTTGGTATACGTGAAGAGAGAAAACAGTATTAGATGTAATTGAATATAATAAATTCATAACTACAGTGTTTCCAAATTTTGAAAAAATAAACCACATTTTAAGATATTTAAACTGCATTAAATAACAAAAAAGAATAGCACAGATACAATTTTAAAAAATATATATTTCTCAAAAGGTATTTAGTTACCAGTTATATATATATACTGTAAAAAATTAAGATACAAATATTTGGACGCTTTCTGTTTGTAAAACTGAGATACATTTGAGAACTTGAGAGGAACTAACTTTAAAATAAGCCTTGACCCGAATTGTTCTTCCTAGTTTGGCTATGAAAAGTTAAGATATTCCCGACAATTGAAATGTTTCTAATGAGTTGTTTATGTTTATAAGTTGTTAGAATCATTTATTAAATAAATAACTGCTGCCCCTCTTTATCAGGACACCTCTCCACACAGCTGCATTTGCTGGCCACATAGACTGTGTTCAGCTGCTCCTGGCCAATAGTGCATCTGTGGATGAGGTTGACCAATCAGGGCGCAGTGCCCTGATTATGGCAGCAGAGAAAGGAAGAGTCGAAGTTGTAGGTTTGTATTCCCCATTTTTTTTATTTGAATTATGCCATTGTTCATTTGTATAAGTATGAAAATGAGCTCAACTGAATGCACTTATGCAAAATGTGGCGTGTGTTTTAAACAGAAGCTCTACTCACTAGTGCCAATGTGAACCTCAATCTGACTGACCAGAAGGGCAATACAGCTCTCCATCTAGCCTGCAGTAACGTAAGTATAGCCCGTTGCATGCAATGGCCATCAGTCTCTATAATTTCAGTTTCAGCAGTGGGGCAGTGATCTTTCATAATAATTTTATAATTTGTTATAATCAAAATTTGTCATTTTTTTTAAATGCCAGTGCGCTGACATATAGCGCTGTTGTGCTTCAGGCATCCTGAGTTTGAGTCCCAGCATGTGGACCTTTCCTGATCCCCCCAGAAATGATATATTCACATCAGTGACATTTAAATAAAAAAAAAAAAAACAGATAGTTTGGCCTTTTCAAAACCAGAAAAATTTAAAAAATTCCACTTAAGTAATGCAGACACCTATGTGTGACTGTAGTCATGGGGTGTTAATACTTCATATAATTGTCATATAATACTTCATATAAAAATACAATTTTATTGCGCCAGATATAAAATCCCACATTGCAAACAGTATTTTTGAACATGTATGACTTGAGGTGTCCTAAAAATGATTTTCCAGTTCTTTCTGCTTGCTCTCTATCCAGGGAATGGAGGAATGTGCATTGCTCATTCTTGGAAAACTTCCAGACTCTGCCCTCGTCGCTACAAACGCTGCGCTGCAAACGTGAGTTCCCCCACCACATTACATTATAGTACATATTATATTTACATTTGTGCATTTGGCAGATGCTTTCATCCAAAGCAAACGTGCATTGCACTGCATTGCATTTAAGGAATACTTTTTTATCAGTTCATGCGTTCCCTGGGATTCAAACCCATGACCTTGACTTTGCCAGCTTATTTAAGAAGCAATTGATGCTCACTTGTTTCTCGTTCACTTCCTCAGACCTCTGCATTTGGCCGCTCGCAGCGGGATGAAGCAGACAGTGCAAGAGCTGCTCTCTCGTGGGGCCAGTGTTCAAGTGCTAGATGAGAATGGTGCGTCTTCCTGAAACTAAAATCTCAGCTTATTTGGTTTACGCATAGATTGTCAGTGTATGTGCATCTGTCTATCTGTCTGCCAAAAGCAGTGGCCGTGTTCCATAGCTTTGATGATGTCACGTGTGTCCCTTTTGCCCCTGACCATGTGTTTGGCTGCCTATCTAGCGGGACACTAATGGAATGCCGCTTTTGTCCATTGTCTCTCCATCATTGTCCCTTTGTTCCACTGCTCCATCCCTCCTTTTACCCCTTTCTGCTTTCCTGTCTCTCTCGTCTCTTTTTGGCTGTCTTTCCCCGCAGGTCTCACCCCTGCTCTGGCTTGCGCTCCCAGCAGGGAAGTGGCTGACTGCCTGGCTCTCATTCTGGCTACCATGATGCCTTTCTGCTCCCCTTGCAGCTCTGGAGCTCCTTCGCCAGGCGCCCTGCTGAAATCTCTGCCCCGCCAGGCCAAGAGTCCCCAAGGCCCCCGCAGTCCAAGGGACCCCTCCGGCCCCTCCAGTGAGGGCACGACCACTGAAAACGATTCAGATTCAGAGACATTTTGACCCTGGCTCCCTCTAGATACACCGGACATAGTTTTCAAAGCACATATTGTCATGAACCTTACAGAAGTTGTACAGATTTTTGATTATGGAGTGCAGCCTCTGTAACAAGAGATTATGACATATACCACACATGGTACGCTTTTGTTCTCCCACACTTGTTTGCACAGGAGATTTTTTCGAAAGCCATTTTAATCACTTTAACACAGGTTGATTGATCGATTGCCAAATGTTGACTGACTTCTCACACTTGAAGGTTTTTTTTATGCGTCTCCTACGTTTCCGTGTAAGCTTGTTTTGTTCGAAATGACGTGAAAGTCTAATGGTGTGTGATTTTATTAGCCGTTTAAAAATCTTTTCAGATTTGAAAAGTTGTTTAGTGTACTTCAGTCTTAAGACTAGTCATGAAATCCAGTGTGATGTGATGAAAAATCCAGTGCAAGTTCTCCATTTCCGGATTGTACACCAGTTGTACTTTACATATTATATTTGACAAGTTGTGAAAAGAAAGCTCTTAAGATTTATATTGCAAAAAGAGCATTTTTAATCCACTGAGATAACAACATTTCTAGGCCTTGATGGTCTAAACTTACATCTGACGCTTTCGGAGAGTGACAATTTTGACACCTGGTTCCTTCTCAGACATAAAGACTTCAAATAATACTTCTATTCAGGTTGAATTTTAGATACTAGTGAGAGGGCACAGCATGTTATGTGAACTATGTTGTTCTCAAGCCTGTACTGATATTTATTAACATTTAGATGACAATGGTACTACAGTTGTATGCACTTATGTATAGGAGTAAATGGGTGTTTAAAGGAATAGTTCACCCGTAGACTATAATTCTGCCATTGTTTACACGTGTCAGTGTTTTTGTGGAACACAAAAGGACAATTATAGAAGAATCTTGATGTGGCTCTTTCCATACACCAATACTATGTCTGTCAGGCTCTAAAAATGACAAAGAAATACCTCCAAAAGAGCTACATACTGTATTCAGAGGCTTCTGAAATCATACGATAGCTTTGTATGAGAAAGCGGCCCAATTTAAAGCTGTAATCCGCTGATAATATTTCCCTTAAGTGAGCTGTTGGTTCTGGATCATTGTGTTAGTGAAATGAATAGAATTGGGAACAAATCAACCAATTCATCAAAAAGAACCAGTTCAAAAGAATTGGTTCACTAATTGGGCTGATCAGGTGACTCTGAAGTCAGAGACTCGTTCTGGACCCAGCAGCCATCAGTGAATAATGACTTAAATTTTAGTCTGTTCCTCACATAAAACTATTATATTGCTTCAAAGGACCTCTCCTTTTGTGTCAACAGCAGCGGTTGGAAGTAATATGAGAGATAGTAAGTAATGACAGAATTGTGAGTTTGGGGTGAACTAGTATTTAAAAATGAATCTATAATTAACGTTTCCAGTTTAACTTGTTTCTATTTTGCTTAAAAAGATGAAGAGCTTTCAACGAAGATGGTGTTTCAATATCTTGCCGGTCAGAAACTTTCCAAAACAAATTTAAAATGAAAATGTAAACTACCATTTGTCTGTTTGCCTTTGTCCACAATGTGCCAGTTTCTCCACCGTGTCCAGTGCCTTGTTCTGCATTTTCAGAGTTTGTTAGATTACATCAGTATATGTTTGTATGTATGGAGTGTAATGAAAGTCTGAAGATGTGAAGATAAGTCTGGGTCACACCTGCCAATCGTAAGCCAAGGTTTTTTTTACCAAGTCCTAATGTTTGTGCCTATGAGTGTGTGATTTACAATAGAAAACAGTCTTTGTATATATCAGCTCATGGACATTATCATCATTACCAGAGCAAACATTGCACACAACTGTCTAATAACAGAAGCACATGGGTGATTTTCTTTTCATAAATTAGATGGATTGTGAGTGAAAGGATGCAGAAGAATGAGTCAAACAGTATTATAACAGAAAAAAAGCTTTGAAATGTGTGACAATCTAGATTATGGTTTCCTCCTTCATTCCAGTTGTTGAAGGTTCTTTGTCAGCTCAAGTCTCTTTTATAAAAATTGTATGACTATTATATAAAATGTTTTAACAAAGTTTTGTGTCTGTTTTCTTATCCATTAGAAAATCAGTTTAGGCTATTACAAAAATGCAGTGCAGGCCTGTTTTCCACCTGAACTTATCAAAAGATGTATGTTAAATGACGCTCACATATTGATACTGTAAGTGTACAGAAAGAAAATGTAAACAGCTACTGTATGGTCAGATGATGTGGTTTCAGAAAATATCCTGTTTCCTTGTTTCAGAACTCATAAGAAGGAAATAATTATAGGCCAATTATTGTGAAAATAATCTTGCATTTACTTTTTTTTTTTGCTTTTAATAAATTCAATTAAAATTTGTCTTTCTGGGTCCAAAAAACACAGGTGACTTTAAGCGTTTTTTGGAGTATAAGGTAAAGCGTTTTTGGAGTTTAAAGGGTGAATATATAAATATTTAAAGTATAGCAAAGCAGCAAATGATGACCAATCATAGGTCGATATGCTAATATGGACAAAACATCCCATTCCCCTTTGCCAGCACATAACCAGCATCAAAACATTACTAACCAGCACATGCTGTTTTTTTCAACAGGGAAAGTCTTTGTCATGATAAAATCACAAATTAGTTGATTATTAGGTATATATATAATTCTCTTTTTCAAGTGTATTATGTTTCATTATACTATAGGGAACGTTACCATGAGCGTGAGAGCTTGGCTAAAAATCTGTGATTTCAACTCCCAATGACTATCCATGGTGAGTGGAAAATGCAGAAGTACGTAGTTTTCACAAAAGAACAGTCCTTAACGATATGTCTTAGTATTCGGTTTTTTTCACCTAGATTGATAAATATATCGTAAAACGGACACTTTTACCAGTATTAATAATCTTTAATAACATTTCTCTGTACATTTATAAACTTTTACATCATCCACAGTTAACAGGTTATAAACAAACACTACTGCATTACAGGGTTCTAAAAGTTCAGCCATTTCAGTTTGGTCTCCTCGGTGGATCTTTGTGGATCTTCTGGAACTGGGTCTTGGCACATCAGTTTTGGTCAATTTGTGCATAAAGCGTAGATAAGAGAGGGGTTCAGTTTCACCCAGCTTCAGACAGCACTGCAGATAACGGATGGTGCACTACAGTGGGTCTTCCATTAAATCACTACAAAGTACATGAGAGAGCAGCATATCCCTTTCAAGCTGTTATGTTCCCTTGTTGTAAATCAGCAGTTGAGACCAAGACCTGTCCAGTGATCAGGGACCATGAGGAAATATTTGTCCATGGCCTCACAGAAACGTGATCGATACAGCTCTGGTGACACCACCGTGGGCATTTTACCTGTCAGAAAGGAAAGATGATGAGACATGGGTTTAAACAAGAGGTAAGACTTTCAACTTCTGAGAAAAGCATGGCTGTGAATGTTTTAGGAAGGTATAACTGTACCTTGACCTCCAAGAATCCCAGTCGATTTGACCACCATCTCCAGCTTTTTATCCCATGTGAAAGTCCGGATATAATCTTCAAATACACAAGAGTTTTAACAAGCACTAAATGAAAAGTCCAATATGGATTTGAAAATAACGGGTAAGATTTTCTCACCTATGATGCCCACAACTAGTTCATCTGTAGCATCATCACGGCCCACCAGCAGGGAATAATCAATGATGAGGTGGCTGGACAGGAAGTGGGCATCACTGAGGATGGCGGCACGCAGAATGGCCTTGCAGTGTGAGCGAATATAAAGGGGATTGTCATGCACCAGTTTCAGGAGGTTCTCATCCAGGAGCACCTCACAGCTCTCCTTTCCTAGTTCAGTCTTAACGTTCCTGTTTCTCAGGGATCCCTTCAGGTCAAACACCTACACAAACACAGGAAACAGGTCCACGTAACAGGATGTGAAAATCAAAATTCTCAAACTGATCAGTATTTCTGAAACAAGCTGCTAATTTAAAGTCTCAATAGATGTACCTGTGCCATCTTTCGCCCATAGAAGAGGTTTTCCATCACCAACAGGTCCAGTTTCTTTTCTGTGTTGTTCTGGGAGTTCTTGTAGCCGATACGGAAAACTCCCAGAATCTTAGCAAGTGCTGTGGGACGCTGTTAAACAGATACAAGAACAGTTTAGAGAGGAAAAACAGAAATGGGCCAAAAAGGCTACCTTAGCCCTACAAGGTATGTATTTCCTTACTTTTTGCTGGACTGCTCCTGTGATGTAAGTAAAGTAGTGGGGTGCAAAGTCTAAGAAGGACTGAACCTCTAATCTCGGCATCTGTTTTAGAATAAACCGATCATCTGAAGAGAAACAGCATGTTTAGTAAAATACATCCAACAACCTAGAAGTCTTCACTTAATAAAAGCAACTACCTTAATGAAAAAAAAAAATTGTAAAGGATTTTGCACGGTTGTACCTTCAGTGGCATAGAAAACAGCACCGGACTTCCCACCACGAGCTTGCCAGTTGACACAGCGGGAGAGCGATCGCACAAAATCATCCTCCGAGCTCTCCATAATCGCTTCCCGCATTTTATGGAACTCTTCCGCATAGTAGATTCGGCAGTAGAACTTGGCATTTGCGTCTGAGAACTCTGCATTGTAAGTATGATTTCCAGATTTATTGTTTATGGTCGTAGTGAAGTGAAAGTGAAGTGACATTCAGCCAAGTATGGTGACCCATACTCAGAATTTGTGCTCTGCATTTAACCCATCCGAAATGCACACACACAGAGCAGTGAACACACACACACACACTGTGAGGACTCTTTAACCATTAGGCCACGACTTCCCAACAATTAGTTATTATTAAATAGCTCATTTATTTTTCAAATATATTTGAAAACTTTGAAAAGATAAACAGCTGACTTACTGGTTAGTCTGTAACCCACAATTACTTAATGTCAGAGGGTCAATAATATCTACCTAAAATTGTTCAATCTGCTATTTGAGGCCGATACTTACGAAGCTCGATGTGTGGGTTTCCTGTCTGCTTCTTCTGTTTGTCTCCACTTTCAGGCTCCTCTGCAAAAGAAATCCCAGAAACATTAAGTTTCATTAGAAATCCCATATCAGAACAAATTCTAAATGGTATTTGTAAGTGGCTAGTATTTGGTGAAGTGGGGTTAGTTTTACTGAGTGGGTCAGCATCAATGCTGCTGCGGCTCAGCTGTGACGTGCTGATGTCACTAGGTTTGGCTGGGCTGCTCTTTACTCTGCTCTCTCCAGAACTATAGATGACAGAAAAGAGGAAACCAGCTTGCTGGTTTACAAATATACACAGAAACAATAAAGCAGATGAGGGAAATTAGTGTTTGATGTACCTAATGGCCTGAGATATGTCATCACCTCCTGTCTTTGCTGTTGTTTTTGTAAGCTCATCAAGGGCAGTTTTATACTCTTTACAGCTGGATAAGGAGAATAATGTCTTATTTAAATTGAGAAGTTGGATTCATATGCAGAAATCAGACTGATTTACTGAATCTAATTAGCAAAAATTTATATTTTGTTGAAATGACGGTTCCAAAACTATACATAAACATATATTAAAATGAATACTAAAATAAATTTCAGAATAAATACATAAATTTAGCATTTTCAGATCTACTTTTTAGTTATACAAAGGAGCTGTACCTGAGTGCAAAGGCAATGATGGAGCTGGGCTCTCGCTCACACACGGCTATAGGAACTCTTTCGTGCTCATACATCAAATAGTGCTTGTCTGGGTCGCTAACATACCAGAAAAATAGACCTTTATCAGCTTGAGAAAGAACATCTTTAGTTTGCTTTTTTAGTATCCATAATATCATAACAGCCTTACAAAGGGAAAGGGATGGGATTGTAGCTATTGCCGGGTAACAAGTTGGCAAGGATGGTTTTCATGGTGGACTTTTCCTTTACTTGACTGTCACTGGAACCAAGTAAGTGTCCATCAAACATGTCTAAACAGTACAAGAAGTAGAGAGATGAAGAGAGAGAGTAAGTCAGGTGGGATGATTATGTGTGATTTCAAACACAAGGAAGTGTCTAAAGCGAGTTTACCGTCTGGGATGCTGACAGAGTCCTGATCAGGAAAAGATGGTCCGCTCGTGATGACGTCTGAAGCTTGCTCAGTCGGAGACGGTAACTGTAGTAATGATGAGGACCCTGAACTTGACGGAAATGTGTTGAGATGACGGTCCTCTGTAAGAAACGACTGTGAGTCGACTGTGTGCAACAATCAAGAGCAACCTTTTCAAGATGAATAAAGGGCTAATGAACTCACCTTTCTCTCCATTTGGAACCACAGGGGATGGGTTACGAGGAGAGGACTCCAAAGCACTAGTCTATCAATCAAAAATAAAATAAAAATGATCCAAAGTATGAAGTAGATGCTTTTATTTAAAGTCCAGGAGGTGGCTTACTTGAGCAAACTACTATAAATGACTGACCTTGGTCTCATCTGATGGGGCTTGTCTGTGTCTGCCAGGGCTGGGAGGAACAGATAAACGTTTCCTGCCTTTTTCTTGCTGGAACAAGTCCTGAAGTCTGGAGACAAGATCAAATAAAAGTTCTACTGTTCTGATGGCAGATCTTTAGTTTCAGTCTCTATCAGTCCTCACCTGTTGTTCCAGGACTGCAGGGTCTCACACAAACCCTGCTTTTTGACCACCACTGACTCCAGCACAGTCTGTAGTTGTTGTGGCGAGTCCATCGTGCTGCTCTGCAGACGCACTTGTAGCTTCTCTATCCAGCTGCGAAGCTCTGATTCCTCCATCTAAGAAAAAAAACATATTTAATTAAAGTAGCTGGACATTGGTTAATACTCTGAATGAAAGTCCTGAAAAAAAAAACCCACATCTTTCTGTGCAAACATATCCTCCATTTTTTCTTCTCTGGTCTTGCTGAAGGTGTCAGTTTTTAGAGAGGTGAGACGGTCATCTATGGCAAGGTACACCTGAGCCACCCTACAAACAATGGAAATTCATTAATTTAGCTGTTATCTGGAGGAGGTTTATGAGGCTGGGCAAGAGACGTCCAGAAGGGAATCTTACTTCTGGGAGAAGTCTTTGAGGTCCTGCTGCAAGTTGGCTTTAGAGGGACCCTGGTTCCTGATGATGATTTTTGGAGGAGGCAGACAGATCTCGAACAGCCTCACTGGGATGTAGCTACAGATGACAGAAGAGCATGAACACATTTGGATTAAATGTTTGTAAAAACGTACTAAGGTACTCGTATTCTGCACATTCGAATATAAAGAGATCTACAGTATATTGTGAAGATGCACACCTGAATGAAGCCACCATCTGGTTGTAGGAGAAGTACTGGTGGTAATCTTTATGGATGGAGTGGCCGCAAGGCTCTGCATTGGCCCGGCGGGTGTACTGGTGACCATAGAATCGTAGTTCTAGATACTTGGCGAAGGACATGGACCAGGAGTCATTAGACAAAGGAACTACTGGAGTAACCTGAAAAAGAACAGTTACAATTCACGTGAATCATACTATAGTAACAAAATACCTTACATTAGTTTTACATATATATATATATATTTTTATCCAAATGCTCACTGTGTTACCTGTTTACAGATACGGCACCAAGAGTAGTTGAGGATTGTGTGCTGATATCCGGGTACAGGCGAGTCCAGCTCTTTCAGAACAATCTGGACACAGCCGTTACCGTGCACAAAGCGCCGGATGTGGTGAACCATGGGGGTCTCACAGTACATACTGGGGCACTGATAAGAGGGTCTGAATCACACCCATATAACACAAAATCAGAATAAACAGCAAAAGAGCAAATACGTTTTTGCAGTACTATCGGAACCGCTATCAGTAATCATGAAATTTCATTTGAATTGACTACTGAAATTTTGGTACTATGACCAACATAAGAAACAAAAATAGATGCGTGGTTTAATACAATACCTAAAACAGTATCTCTCTAGAAATACGCCAAGAGTCAAGTCGTTCTTTCCATAAAACTCCATTGTTACAATCCTGTAAATACATAGCAGATACAATAAAAAGCTAGACCTCCCTGCATATTGAGAATATAGTCAAGTAACATGCTTTGTCATACATTGTTAATACATGTATGACATATATCCAGCATATGTCATACATCTTAAATTATTAAGACAATGCAAGTGTGCTAAGAGTTTACCATGGACTAACGCAGGGGTTAGGGGCATTATTAGACTCTGCTGAAGAGCTACTGAACAGCACACAGAGCCTCTGATGGTTGACTGGATTTAAACAGTCCATCTGAAACATAAAAACAATTAAACATAGTATAAAGTATTTTTAATTAACATTTTAAACCAATCATCTTTTTCTGCAGTTTATAGGAAGTATTTGGTTAGCAGTGAGCAGCAGCTTAATGTTCGCAACCCATGTTTAATGCAAACAGATAAGTAATTAAAATAAATAACACAAATCAAGGTTCTGCATTTAAAGTTTTAAAGTGGCTCACTAATCAGAATGTAGCATAAAGTAACAGAATAAACATACTAGCAGACAAGAAACCCTCACCTTATTAGCCCAGGTCATTTCATTCAGTCCTGCCCCTTTATCTTCTTCACTGTCTGACTTTATTGACGACTTTGTGGGTGGGGTTTCACGGAATTGCATTCCTTCTCTTTGCCGAATGCGCCCCCCCTGGGCACGATAGTCAGCCAGCATGCGTGCCAGCTCCTGACTACTGCCTAGCTGCTCTACTATACGGGCACCTGTGAGTTTGTGACAGGATAAAATCTGGATGGTCCGCTGGTGCAACACAGTACCGTTGGTCAGGCTGCCAGAACTAGGGCCAGACTCTTTCAGCAGCTGCCTCTTGCGGCGTCCGTCCAGCTCTTTCGAGTCCTTATTCAAGAGAGGTGAGAGGTAAACCTGTTCTGGGAAATAATCCCGGCTACGACAACGCAGTCCAGCAGCCGTGAGCAGGTATGGCTCCCGAAAGGTAATAAAGGGTGAAATGCAGAGGATGATGTCTTTTAGCTCCTGTTTAAACAAAGCTGAGATGGATTTGAGGCGGTCATCTGAAGAAGCTACATGTTCGGTCACAAACAGGCCTGTGTCATCCTGTAAGGGATCCCTAAAGAGCCGGGTTGGTGGAAGGGAGTTCTCAGAGCTGGTGCTGTCCCGATGGACCAGAGTCCCCTCCAGCTCTTTGTTCTTCTCCTCCTCACTAGGTGCTTTAATTACTTCCTGTGACGTCTCTTTCAGGTCTGAAATAAGGAAAGGTGGTGACACCGGCTGGGGAAGGCTGGAAGTGAAGGATGAAAGGGGTGTGGAGGTCTTTATAATCTCTTCCTCTCCTCCAGAGAAGGAAGCAACTGAACCATTTTTATTTATTCTGGGGCTTTCTCCATCTTTATGAGAAGATTCTGAGTTGGAAGGCTGTCTACTGTGGGCTTTGATAATCTCCTGAAGCCCTGGCTCAAAGTCTCCTTCTGGAAGAAGCGTGAGGTAGTCATCCCCCAGCGTTGAACCATCATTATCTTCCTCTTCCTCCAAAGTGGTGCTTTCCAGGAGACATGGGAAAGAGGAACTCTCAGCCAGGCTAGGAGGCATAGCAAACTCATCCATGAGGAAAGAGATCTCCAGCTGTGAGTGGTACGCTACGCACACCATAAAAATGATGATCTCTTTCACCCGTGCCAGCTCATACTCTGAAGCACCACGGAGCTTGATAGTGCAGCCAAGCTGAGGAGGACACCCATCAAAAAACATAAGGCTCTTCATTTCATCTGCAAACAAAAAAATTATAAAGTGAATTTTACAGATCATTTTAGAATTACCAGTAAAAACTAATTACAAAAGAACATGCCAATTAACGTTCAGTTTAGAGTATTAGATGATGACAAAAGTAACTTAAAAGAAAAATGAGCATGCACAGTTAAATAGCCAATATTAACAAAAAATTGGAAAATGAATAACCAGTATAATATTGATTAATTGCATCTAAAAAGAATAACATTTGTTGTCAAACCTGACATGCATCAAAAAAAAAAAAAGACAGAAATTAAGACTCACTATTTGGCAGCTGGAAGGAATGCAGGTAGAACTTGTGGCAGGTACCCAGACGAGGTTTTGTAAGAAGCTGGTCCATTGAAATGACTAAATCTCCCTGAGTCATTCGACTCACACGGTCCAGAACTTGCTGTGTTGATTAAAAAACACAAACCAGATCAAAACAACCCATAAAAGCCGTGCCGTGTCATCTCTGATTATGGCATTATCAATGGGCAGCTATGTTGAGTATATTTTTGAAGAGACGCCTTGGAGAAGGTACTAACAGGTTTGACATTAATCACGAGGCTGATGCCGTGTTCCAGTAGCATGTCCTGAGCGATCCGGGACACAGTCTTCTCCACCAGCACCAGGTTTGGTCGGACGTCAGCAATCCTCTGAACATAGTTCTTCAGAAACTCATGCTCCTGGAAGGCACAAATGGCTAGTTAAACGATTTCTCAGATTCTTGTATTTTTAGTGTATTCTCTGAAGATAATTTGCAAATCACATTTACAGAGATCATGTAGGAGTTAGTGACCGTTACCTGTAACACAATCGGGTCAATGGAAGTGAACTTGGTCTCTTCTCTGTATAGATACTCAATGGAGCATTTGAGGAGAAGGATCTTGGGGTTTTTGATGTAAGGGTTCATCTGTTGAGAAAGGCCTGTGACTGTTAGTACATATATTACATGACCTTCTCTGTGGCATAATGTTCAATCAACACAAACCTTTTTGTGTGCAATATTCTTTGTGCAAACAAAGCCGTTTACTACAGCAGAGTCAAACTTCTTTCCTCCAGGAATCTACGAAAAAGCAAATATTAGATTTCAAACTAGATTCATCAATTTTGAGTCCAATGTGTTCCTCACCTTCTTGATGTGGACAAACTGACGGATATCCATGTCGTCATCACAGCTGCGCACGTCTGGTCGCACCGTCTGCACAACCTGCCTCACCACAGGCACAATGATGTCACGCCAGGAGAGAGACAGTGATTCGCTGTACAGCAGCTGCTGCAGCAGCGCCATCATGTGGCTGTGATTAGCAGACCTGAAGAGGAAGCATTAATCATGATGTGTGCTTCCAAAAGTCCCTAAACTCATTAAACATGTGATGCTTGTGTGACCATAAAGTAGACACTGAACTATATTTATAATATTTTAATCATACCATGTCATTATTACATTTTTCGACCACAAATTCTTTTTAAAGTATTTTGCTCCTAATTGTACATTAATAGAAATATCATCTTATTGCTTTAAAAATACCAATCCTCTGATATCTTACAGTAAACGCTCCATCGCTTTCTTTTCCCCGTTCTCTTCCCGAAGCTGGTCCAGAGAGCTGTGATGCCAGCCGAGAGGTGTGAAGAGCATCTCTTTAGCCTTCTCCTCAACTCTCCGGTTAAACAGAGACTCTACAGAGGAAAACCCCATTAGCATCGGTGAGACAATAGGTCATGCACACTATACTATTTTTGAAGTAAACTGTTATTTCTACTCACCAAGGACACATTAAATTGACAAAAAGTACATTTACAGGTATGCAATTAGCAGACACTTTTATCCAAAGTGACTTACAAAAGAGAGAGACAAAGTGTAAAGATTTATTATAACAAGTTACTATCTATTTAACACTGTTCTTCAAACTCTCTGTTCATTGAAAAAAGCAGCAATGATAACTTTGCAGACCTTATGCCCAAGCAGTTAGTTTATGAAAATAATTAGCACGAGGTTCCATCCCATGCTTTCTGTTGCACTTCCCATAGGTGTGATTTGCTTGTAGGGAATTTCTGACAGACCTTATGATCAACAGATCAAATTTTGTTTTATTTATTCAAAATACTCTTTTATAATTGGTTACCATCTTTAGGTTCTTTTGACCGTTCTGTCCTTTTGCTTTTGATTTATTAAAAAAATTCGAATTAAACTTTAAGCTTCATATTTCAAAACCATACATGTCGTAATAATTCCAACCTTTTGAATGGAAGTATTGCAACAGACTACAATAAAGGATGCTAGAAACAATTACCTTTAATGAAGGCATCACTGATGGATATATTCTGACCTCCATCTTCAGAGAGTAGGACTTCCACTGACGTAGAGAGAGAGAGTGCATGTGAGACAGAACAGTCATGTGTAGACATCGGACACTGAATTATTTAGATTTAACATATAATTAAAATAAATATTAATTTGAGTAAATGCTGCTATAAAACCATGCCACAGTCTGGTACATGCATTCAACGGTAATTTTGAGGAAGTGGAAGTCAGTGTCACTGCTTTGCAACTGTGAGGCACGCATGACGTAGCAGCAAACCATGCTTGTGAGGGAGTATGACAAACTGGAAATGTATTAATATGAAATGTTATACTGGGAAGACAAACCATGTGAGGCTGGGAAGGAAAAAATCATTCATGCTGGATATATGGCATAGTTAGGGCTGTTACTTCAATTGTTAATTATAGTTTGGAGGGTCAGACTAGTATTGAATGGCGAGTCTCAGATCAGCATGACATTGGTTCTGTTCCACACCATAATGAGCTGTTTACCTAGAGTAGAAAAGATTTAACAACATCAACACTATGCCCTAAAGCAAAGCCTGCTACAAATATAAAGCAGTAAAGTTAGGCTGTCTCATAAGATGCCTCATTTTAGCTTCAGTCTAAGGCAGTGGCACATGGATTCTTGAAGCATAAAGCAATACCAGAATGCATCTCCCAGATTTATTTTATTGTATTTTTTTATTCAGAATTAAGCCCCATTCATAACCAAGAATGATACCTATGAAGATAACGATATTAGCGTCCACACCAGTGAACTATATCGTTTGTTTATTGTAAGCACACATGCACCTGCCACTTTAAATTCTCGAGCTCGTTATAGCAGGATTGATTCTGATTGGCTGTCAATCTTTGTATCATTCATCAGCTGGAAAAAATCATTTTGAAAATTATTCCAACGATATTGTTTCTCTGTGCCTTTATCATTATAGCTGTAGTGTGGACTCTGCTATTCTTTAATATTGAGAACGATTTTTAGAACTATATCTTTATCGTTATAGTTATCGTGCTTTATGTGAAAAAGCCTTTAGAATTTGTTTAAAAACAATTGAAATTATTAATAAGTACAATTAATGTTGTGCTTAAGTTATACTGAGTTCAAGTTATAATTTTTATTTATCATTTTATGTTTTTTGCCCCCTAATGGGCATTTAATTTGTTCATAACTTAAATTGTAAATCAAGACTTTTTCTTTGCACATTTTAAATTTACTCTTTGACCCTGGATAGTAAACTGCTGTACATAATTTAATGAGTCATCATTAAGGTTTCTTTGGAGGTAGCTAGCTGGCTGCCTATGTAGAGTGAAGCAGCTCAGTAGGGTTTGGAACAGAGCCAGTGAGTTAGTGCTGCTTTTGAAGCAGACTGAGGCAAACCAGGATGGCCAATGGGCCTCTCCGCCTCTCCTCACTTGGTGCATGGATGTCGGTTTCTGGGGTGAACGGGTCATGGGGCTCCATACTTTTTTGCTCGGCTGGGTAAGGAGGCACATGTGGGTACTTGGCCTGCTTCTTGATGTGAAAATTGACATTGTCCTGCTCCACGTTTATGTTGATGGAGGCGGCTGAGTCACTGTCCACTGCAGAGTGGAAACTGCTGACAGATGTTCTTTTGCTGGGGCTGGCCGAATCTGAAAAATTGTGAGGGGGGCCAGCAAGTTGGTGAGGCAAAGATGCACTGACTGCTATAGGATGTTAACATTCATGGGATCCTTACTTGGTGTGACATAGTCATTGTCATCAGCTAGCTGCTCAGTGTCACTGTCGTCAAACTTGATGTCTTTAAACCATGACGGTTCGGAGTGTCCCTCCAAGGAATTCACACTCTCACTGTCTGGAGAAGGGGTTTCTGAGAATTCTGTGCTCTGAAATACAACAAACACATTAGTGATGTGATGACTAAATGATGATTAGATCTAAATCAGTTTGGTTTTGTATAGTTCTCTTCAAAATACACAAGCCAAATTAGAATCTTTTTTTTTCTTTTTTTGACTTTCAATCTTTTTCAGATGTTTTACCAACATCAGTCCTGAATGTAATTACCAAAGATTCATTAATTTTCAGGAATTTAATCATTTAAAACCCAGTTAATGCCTAGTAAATGATAATCAGATTATTACAGTTTTGGAAATGTCAATGATTAGCAACAACATTCATTCTGATGCATTGTTTTTTTTTCTGTGGCAGTGTTAGATTTTTATTTTAATTATTCACACACACACACACACACACACACACACACACACACACACACACACACACACACACACACACACACACACACACACACACTTCTCAGTACATACATACAAACCACACTTACATCCATACCAATACATCCACAGTATTATAATCAAATTACTGTATGTCAGTTCAGTTCAATTGGCCGTTTTAATTGCTTTAATGGGTTTCAATGGGAACAATTTTGTACTCAAGGTCTTGAAAATGTTGCATTGTAAAAATAAAATGCTATGGAAGTCAATGACGACTGTTTTTTTTTTTTTTTACCAACATTCTTCAGAATAACATCTTTTCTTTTCTCATACAGGTTTGGAAAAACTTCAGGGAGAGTAAATAATGACTGATTTTTTTTTTTTTTTTTTTCGGGTGAACTGTTCCTTTAACACAGACAAAATGATAAAAGAAAAAGACAGAAATGTCCCAAAGGACGCGCAACAAGGGTTAAACAACTGTCCAGATATAAACCTGCCACAGAATACTTGTTCTCACCTGGAGGGGGCGATATAAGGCATACTCATCACGGAAGATCTGATCATGATGAGTGACACAGTCAAGCCAGCGGCCATCTACCAAAGCCTGTCCAATAGCTATGGCCTGAGCTCTGTGTCGGAAAAACCAAGAGGAAATAAAACTATTTAATAGCATACAATTAAGCATCTGACTATGCTTGAAGTTGTAATGAACCGAAAATAAAACTGGTCAAAACCATTATTTATTGGTTCTTACCTAGTTGAAATAGTGCCATTTCGTAAGAGCCAGTTGACCAGCTCTTTACCCACAATGCAGTTGGGGTAAGTGCGCAGCCAGTACCGATGGTCCTGGAACTCCATTCCTGTACTGTTATGGCAAATTTTCTTCCACAGATCTTTAAGTTGAGAGGAATCCTACAAGATAACCAGAGTTTATAACAACAACTCGAAAGTGAAGTCAAGTTGAGGAGGAACCTGCAAAAGACAGTTGTTACCAGAAGGATCTTCCTCTCCTCTTCACTGTGGTCAGTCTTACATAGGGCTCGGCTGTTCTGTGGACTAACCGAACTCTCAGAAACCATGGATGAGCCGGAACGGTCCAAGGACAGGTTGGTCACACTGGCTGACCTTAACACATTAAATAAAATATTGTATTTATAATCTATAAAAATAAGTGCTGAAATGAACGAAAATATCTTTGATTAAAATAAAAAAACACCTTTTTCTGGCTGGCGACTTGCCCATATCCTCCTGGACTGCTGTAAGTCTGGAACTGAGAGCACTGTTCTGAGATTCCTGATGACTAGAGTAATCACACATATACACGCAAATAAACCTCAGCAACAGCTTAACCATTTCTCTTTGAAATACTTCATAATTAAATGTCACTCAAGCTATGCATGAAACAGAGTCACACTTAAAGGGCTAGTTTACCCAAAAATGAAAATAATGTCATTAATGACCCTCATGTCGTTCCAAACCAGTGAGACCTCCGTTTATCTTTGGAACACAAGTTTAAGATATTTTAGATTTAGTCCGAGAGCTCTCAGTCCCTCCATTGAAACGGTAACGGTGAACGGTATACTGTCCATGTCCAGAAAGGTAAGAAAAACATCATCAAAGTAGTCCATGTGACATCAGAGGGTCAGTTAGAATTTGTTGAAGCATCAAAAATACATTTTGGTCCAAAAATAATGAAAAATTACGACTTTCAGCATTGTTTTTTCTTCCGGGGCTGTTGTGAGTGCGTTCACAACACTGCAGTGACGCTAATGACCTGCGACGCTGCTGATGTGTTATCTTTGTTATTGGGCGCACCAGAAAACACATCAGCAGCGTCGTAGGTCATCAGCGCCCTGAACGCGCTCCCAACAGACCCGGAAGAGAAGACAATACTGAATAAAGTCATAATTTTTGTTATTTTAAATGGAGATGAACGGAGGTCTTATGGGTTTGGAATGACATGAGGGGTCATTAACGACATAATTTTCATTTTTGGGTGAACTAACCCTTTAAAGAGCAGCAGCATGTCTTCACTAGGAGGTCATGCAAAACAAAAGTAACACTAAAACTCACTTCTTCCTCATCCCAATGGAATTTTTTCTATGCATGGAGAGAGAAAGGAGAAAGGATGAGCATTGAGACAGACTCACAACACATTAGCAGAAGGAGTTAGCTGAGTGGAGAGAATTAAAGTTGCATTACAGTAATCCTGTGACTGTTTTACGTAATTCGGTATGTCAAGGGGGGAATTCCATCCTGAATGCGAAAACGAATTAGAATGATTAAAAAGCTTGGTGGCAATAATAATTCATAAATGAGTTAACTGACTACAGTACAATAAAATCATACACATCTTGAAGATGTGACTGCAACATATGAAAAAACAATATGTGTCCACCCTTTCTAAATACTGTCTGCTAGTCCACGACGCTAGCAAGGTGAATCCCAAGAAAACATGTCCAGATCATATTTTACTCAAAAAAATAATTAAAATAAATAAATAAATTCTTGTTACAGCGTAATTAAACATTTAAGTACAGAGTTAAATCAATTAATACTTACTATATGGTTAGGGTTAGGATCAGGGTTTGGCTTAGGGTTACTTGCATGTAATTATGCATAATTAACCATTATTTTAATAGTAAGTACAATTAACGTGTAACAAGGACACCTTAAAATAAACTGTTACCAAATTAAATTTTTCATAAAGAAAATGTAACTTGTGAGTTTTTTTTACCGTAACAATACTTTCATGCATTAAGTATTGAACACTTTCTGTTATTTTTTGCAATGAACTGAAAATTAAATGAAATTTAACCCCAAAAATCTTTATGACAGGATTCATGAGATTTACAGCAAACTATTTTAATGGATATAAACCTCAAAAAAACAACATCTAAATTGTCCACTTTTCCTCCCATTTGATTTGTTAACTACAAATTTTGTTTCTATGCTTTAGATGAGGAACAGAGGAAAAATCTGAAATCATCAGAAATGTAAGGGCCAATCCTTCAACCATCCTCAAGTAAAAGCGATAAACAGCGAGCGCAATGATCATGGTAAGAAAGCAGAGTTAAAACAGAGCAGAGAAACACCAGAGGGATAAGGTAAAGTGAGTGGGAACAATGGAAGAGATAGTGATATGTCCTTAAGCCCCGCCCAATTTCTGAATCTTTCTGTGTTTTCACCTTTGCCAGGCCAGGTCCTCTTCCAGGAAGATGTTCCGGCTGGCTTTGCGGCCCCCCACAGGTGTGCGCGGTTCGGTGGGCTCCAGGACACACACTGAGCAGGGCGAGTCTGAAAGGGCACTGAGATCTTCTCCGATGGAGCTCGAGTCAGCTGAGTGAGCGTAGCTCAATGCTATCTTACGACAGTACGTACAAGCCCGTAAATCACCTGCAGTATGGGGGGAAAAAGCCAGAAGAGACAAGATTAGAGAAGTTGGACAACCAAGATCCCTGGCAGAGATCAGTTTGAACTTGTGTACCCTGAAAAGGTCTAAAGCTTAATGTTTGGGCTCCAAAACCAACCTGAATATAAGAATAACCAAAGTAACAGTTTCTCAGAGAATGTAGTCTAACTGATCGAATAGTTCAAATAAGTTTACAGCATAAAATATCTGCAAAAGTAGTACTGAAGAATTCTTTTTTGCTTTTTAGGTAGGCACCGATTCCTCCTGAAAGGTCAAAGTGCATAGACCCAAATTCTTACCTTTTTCGAAATCAAACCAGTTAGTCCACTCTACAACCCATTTAAATCAAAACCCCCAAAATGTCAAACCACCGCAAACACACGCAGCATGCTAGAGGTGGTCTTACTCTTTAATCTCAAATAGCTGCTCATCTTCTTGTCGAACGCCTCTTCAAAGAGGCTACGTCCACAAACCAGCAGTCAGAATGAGACCCTGGCTTCCCACAGTGAACACCACAACAACACTCACCCGTATAGCCCATGAACTTGCCAGGAATTTCCTGGTTGCAGCATCGGCTGCAGAAGATTTGACCGCAGAGTCGACAATGGTGACGGCGTCGAAAGGTTGTGAATTTCTCGTTGCAGTCGTAACACTCCTTACACTGGCTGTCCGGCATCCAGTACTGTTTCAGATCACTGTCCTGGAACATGATTAATATGATTAATATAAGTTACAATCCACTGCTTTACTCTGTGGTGTATTCTGGAGAATGTGGGTAGGTTTTTTTGTCTATAAACTTTATAAAAATGCAATGACATTCATCTTAAAAAACCTTAAAAATACAGATACAGCTGGTTCACGGGAAATCAATACCTGACTTTTCCCTTCCATGATTTCCTTGAGTCTCTTGAGGGCAGTGCGCAGCTGGACAGCTGTTCGGGGATCGTGGCTGCCCAGAGGAGCTTCTGATTTCCGTCGACCCTCTATAAATGCAAAGAAACAGACAAAACAAAAACAATAGTCAAATACAAAACTATTTTTTTTAGACTTACCCTAAAGTACAATATGAAGGTGAATATGCATGACACACATGCTCATTCAAAACCAAAGCCTGCAGTCAAATATCCAACAGCACTCTTTAATCCTGTCAATGATTGCTTATGTCAGCCGCCATAGGACAGCGAGGATTTTCAGGATTATGATTCTCACGATTAAACTATGAATGAATAGAAGCATGTGAAATTACTAAAACTAACAACTAAAAGATCATAACCGAAATGTTCAGCTCAAATTGTTGACGCAGCCATCTTTTCACATGCAACAAATGTGGTTCATTTAAAACTATACGCTGCAAAATTAATTTTCTTTATCAGTATTTCTGTTAATTTTTCCAATAAGCATATCTAAACATCCTTAAAACAAAATAAATATAAATGAGTGTAAGATTCATGTTTTCAGAGAAACGAGTTGACCTCGTCAAATTTTTTTTATTGGGGGGGGGGGGGGGGGGGGTTGTTTAAAATAAGACAAAGCTATTTGGCAGTTTGTTAAGAAAAAATAACCTAATGTGATTAAAGATATATTCTCTGAAATCAAATCTTAGTACTGTATATTTGTTTCTCAAGAAACTGTTTCATTTCTAAAACAAAACAAGATACTGATAAAGAAAATATTTTCTTTTTGCGGTGTACACACAAGATTCAACTCGGTGTTGATGAATTGAAGCATTTTAGGACTTCATACATATGAAATAGAATAAAGAATCCTCACCTTCCCAGTCCACTGTGAACAAAAAAGGGAACATACAACAACTTTAGCCTAAAAGATTCCGGCACAAGCAATATTTTATCATAAAACTCAATCAGCACTCACAAAATGTTGAGCTTCTAGTCATTTTGAAATCATCTTGCAACTTCAAACCAAATAAAAAGTCATGGTTCACAATACCTGTTCACCACTTGAATTATAGTCATGACTCTAGAATGTAGTTTTCCAGGTTTACAGCCAAACAAAATCTGTTTCCTGGATTTACTGAACCGTTGTCTGTATTTTCACTAATAGTGAATGTCCAGTGGCCCTCCTGAGAGTTGTATGGATTATATGAGGGCAGAGTCTAACCTTCGAATCACTGTTATCTTCAATGATAAACCCTGTGAGAACCACGCTGCCGTGACTAGTCATCAATCAAAGAGACCACTGATAGGACTAGCAAGAGAATGCTTTGAGGAATACAGAACAATGCTTTTGTCTACGGGAAAAATGCTAGACGATAAACTGTGGACAGCTGAAAAAAGACAATTGTGTACAATTATACAAGTATATGCAATCTTGTGTTTTTGTACCTGAAGCAGTGGATGTTCTTCTGAAAAGTTCTGAATGTTTCCTGTGGGGTTCGGAGCCATGTATAGAATGGGAGGGACTTGCCCAGTTGCGCCGTGGCCCTTGAGGTGATGATGAAGCCGACTGACTTTTCTCGGTCACTGAAGGAGGTCGTCCTTCCTCTGAACAATTGAAAGCAACAGAAAACCTCTGTCTCCATCAAAAGGTAGAACATTTCACATTTTGTGGTGATTTGCATTGGGTTGCTGGTTCTTCTTTTAATCTTCTTTTCCCTATACTTTTATTTCCGTACAAAATCTAGACTTACCAAGTTTAGCAAGCTTTTTTGCTGGTGCAATGTTTGCACCTGTTTTTTCTAAAAGGAATGAAAGGGACACATTAGAGAGTTGATCACTATAAAAAATAATACTTATAATGAATTGAAAATTGTATGGATTATCATTCTGATTAACTGTAAATCAAAACATCTAGATACATCAATAATATGCAAATAAATTAAATTTTAATTCCTGACATTTCTCTGTTGTGGTATGTCAAAGTATTTCTTCAGCTCCACTGACCTGATCAAATATATTACCTAAACAAAATCATCAAATGTCCAACACAAATGCAAATGTTGAACATTTGCTAAATCCACTAGAGTATCATCTATTTCATAATTAATGCACATGCAGTAGGAGTTTCACTTTTATAAAGTGTTCTTAGGGCACATAATTTCCTCACTGTAAGCTGTTTACTCCTTAATGTAAAGTGAACTATAAATTTAATAGAGATCATCAATTCCTTTTAGCCCTATGAATAGTTCTGAGTAAAACTCCTATGCACGTGGACAGGATGCACCTAAATATTCTTTCTTAAAGCTTTATGTCTTATTATAATTTCTTGTTAAAGGGTCCACTTTCACTCTTGAACAGCAGCGCTTCCAGCGGGAATGCTGTGTTGGTATTATACACAGGGACAGAAAAAAAAAAAGCTATGAGAGTAAAATAAAGAACCCCATGAAAGCATACAGAATGGGCACTGTGTTCTTGGTATATTTTGAGCAAAATCACATGACTGTTTATTTCCCTCCTCTGACTGTTCAATACAATTCCCACCACCGACTTTCTGGAATTTTCAGTAGAGCACATTCTCTAAAACTAGAATGGCTACTTCATGTAACCTTGTACTTTTCTACCAGAAATCAGATTCAAGTTATGCTTTAAATGTGCAACCAAACTATGGCTGAACGATTATGACAAAAATCATAATTGTTGATTATTCCCTTGAAATTGTAATGGCGATTATTAATTACGATTATCACAGTTTACATTGAATGATGTTTATATCATTGTTAGATGCAACTGCATGCCTTATTTTTATATCAAAATAAACAAGCTGAAAATACTCGAACTGAAAAACTTTTAGTGCTTCTCTATAGTATTAAGCCTCAAATGTCAACTATACATTGGATTTCTTTCCTCTTTGAATTATAAAAAAGTGAAAATATGAATGGTTTTATAATGTTATACAAACCATAAAATTTTAATAATGGGAAAAACCTTTAAGGTAATGTAGAAAGAACAAATGCATCTTAAGCACGCAGAATAACATAAGTTGTCTTTGCACGATTAATTGCAGCTTTGAATGATTACGTAATTGTGGCATCCATAATTGTAATCGCAATTAGAAATTTGATTAATTGTGCAGCCCTAAACCAAACAGTCAATCAGGAATACAAAATACTTTGCATCCAATTTCCAAATAAGCTTATTAAAAAGGACTACACTTACATAACTGCATAAAGCTGTTTGATGGGGGATGATATTCATGAATCGGTATTTGATGGCATAAAACAAACAGTGAACCTTTGAAACAAACTTCATCATTTTAAAAAAAATGATGGAAATGCAGATGCAGATGTTGATTACAACACAATAAAAATTCAGTTTCACCTTTGCTGAAGCGGAACAGACTGACGAAGGAGCTGTAGGCGGAGCGCAGGGGCGGCTCGTCCTGCTCGGGGGTCAGGGGTTTGAAGTGTGTTAGATGGGACGGACTGGTGGGAGAGAGTGGCGGCTCGGAGCTCCAGTCCATCGCAGAGGACGAGGAGGAAGCCTTGTCTTCAGCAGCCATGTCACTGCCCCTGAGGGACAATCCAAACCAGACTCAATCCAGTCCAAATCCAGATACAATAATGTGTGTTTGATTATATTTGTGTCCTAAAAAACTTCGGTTTTTACTCTTGTGTCTAGTTAATGTTTAAATAAATAATGTCTCAGTAATATCTAAATAAACCCTGATGTCAGTAACTAAAGCAGAAAGTTAATGTAGAAGTCAGTCATGCGAGCTATATAATGTGAACCTCACTACAAAACACTACAAATGAAGACATAATCAGCCATACTTACTGATTATAAAACAAAAGAAGAACAACAAGAAACAATATCACAAGGCAGACTGTGAAAGAGAAGTTCCCTTTATAACAAAAAAACTTCTGCACAATGTGATATCAGTTAACTTTTAGGATTTATAAGATGTTTGTAGACATGTCAGTGAGAAAGTGATAACCAATATCTACAGGATTTATTATTAATTATTATTCACTCATTTCAGAAACAGGACTGACACTTTACTAACTAGCTGTAAGTGGCCAAGTGATGTGGATAGAGGAATGGCAAAAAAAGGCCGGGGGATGAAAACACAACAAACACGAGTTTCAATGTCATGTGATTCCTAGAGAGCTGTACTATGGCGAAGATCTGCTAATGACGTTACCGCTAAGAGCGTCCAATCAACTAACATACTTAATATTCATGAGCCAACCCTTCCGTCTTCGTAGGCTCCATTCACTGGCCACCTGACAGACGTCTGCCTTTCACCCAATCAGGTAAGACTATTCACGAACCATCCTGATACGTCATTAACACCCAGGAACCAAGCCTCCGCCATAGTAGTACTCATAAACTCGCATTATGCTGGTTGTTTATTATATTAGTTTTAATCGTATACACGTTCAGC
The DNA here is from genome assembly GCF_963082965.1 of Carassius carassius. NCBI lineage: Eukaryota > Metazoa > Chordata > Actinopteri > Cypriniformes > Cyprinidae > Carassius > Carassius carassius. The sequence continues at coordinate 19,596,699 of NC_081773.1, read as the reverse complement.
TAATTTTCGACTGTTAACCATACATGTGCATTATTAATACAAACACGGAAGAAAAGAGCTCTGCTCCGTTATTTTTTTTTTAGCGAATTCATAACAGATCATGTGTGAAGTGGATGAGATCTAACATAAATAATAATTTGACCGTAACATTACTGCAAAATGCTCATTAGCGAATATACTAAGACATAATTGAATGCAACAGAGCAAATAAGATAAGTACTAAGCTAGGCTTATGTCACATTTAAGCAGTGATGCTTAATTGTAAACTGTATTTATCCGAGAGTATCTCATCCATTTAATCTGCTAGGCTTATTATTTAGACACATTCAGTTTTGCTTGTGGTTATCTTAAAATATATATTTAACAACACATGTTTTCGACAACAGTGTCAAATGTCCTGTTTCATCCTTTAAAGGCCCCAGTAAAGTTAGCAAAGCTAGCTGTCTGATAAACTAATACCAACATACATGTATCATCACGGTGTAACATAAATGTTATACGTACCTGTGGCGCCGTTTTTACACCATGTCTTTGTCAGTTTTTTAGAGATATCATTAATCGTTAATACATTAAACCGAAAGACATGTTCAGTTAATTCCACCCTTGTGATGTTCGGATAATCAGACCTGCTAAGTCGAGCACAGAGAGTTATGATACAAAGCGCTTCTCATGATCGCAAAGTCAGGCATAGCTAATCGATAAAATAAATAAATAATAAAATTAAGTGCACTTGCACTTTAAAACTTCATTTTAAAATATTTATTGTAAAATTTTAGACATTTAACATAACATGAGATAGTCATATCTGGTTGTATGTCAGACATAATTGGTTTAATGCTTTTATTAAGATTTAAACTTGTACGGGCTATTATAAGAGGGAAATAATAAAAACGAAATTACAATACAACCCGAATAAAATAAATAAATAATAACATAAAACAGTAAATTAAAAAGAAAAGAAAAAGAAAAACAGGAGCTAAAAGATTAAATGAGCTTTACATGCTCAGAACCTTAACTGTGTAAAGTGACACTAGCGGTTATGATTCACAATTGAACCGTTACTTGACCACAGCAATGGCACCACTTAATTCAATAAGAATATAATCTTCTAGAGATATAGAAAAACATTTCATCTGGTTTTATCTTTAAGATTTACACCCTGTCTTGCATGAAATACACTTCATCTTGTGATGTATCTTTGTGTTCAGATTTTATAATTTCATCACATTCCTTTCTCTCATCCGTTATGTTAGTAGACATTTCATGCTCATTTCTTGCAGTTTTCTTATTCTCTGCCTTCCCATGTCTCTCTGCTGAAACTGGTGGCTGAGAGGATACCTTTAATAACACATAATATGAAAAACTCAGAGTATGCACGCTGAAGGATACGCTCATTCTCTTTAGTGATGCTTTAGTCTTTTTTTCAGAGCCAAGACTGAAACAGAAACCATAAAGTATCTTATGTAAATGTTTAAATATTATAGAAGTCATTGAATATTTAATATTATATTGTTGTATATATTATACCTTTTCTTTACATAATAATTTCTACAGTCAACTCCTCCGCTGGTCTGCATTATATGGTGCTTTTTTTCGAGAAGCATGTGATCTTCTCTTTTGACTCTTCTTCAAGCTGGTAATGACGAATATGCATGCGTTTCCCGAGCTTTCCATTTTTGACAATTAAACGGTGGAAATGTCGACATCTGGTGGTAGTTCAGCTTTCCTACCTGTCGTTTCTTCAGCTTGACGAGAAGATTATAGGTTTTTGGTGGAGTTGTGTTGATAGTTTGATAGTTGGTTTGCGGATTTAACCTGGAAATATTATGCATATGATAACATCTCGGTTACGTATGTAACCTTGGTTACCTGAATAGGGAACGAGATGCTGCGGTGACGTCACCACGTATGGGAACACCTTCGGTGTGACGAATGTCTGAAGCCCTATACCATCCCGCCAATCTTATTGGCTAAATAGCGCGTGGCACCGCCCAGCATGCGTAAGCATATATATACCTGGTGCCGCGCGCCATTTACCTCAGATTTCATGACGAAGAAGAAGAAGAAAGCTATCAAGGTATGGCACGGCCAGAACCGCAGCATCTCGTTCCCTATTCAGGGAACCAAGGTTACATACGTAACCGAGATGTTCCCTTTCATAGGTCACTTCGATGCTGCGGTGACGTCACCACGTATGGGAACGCTATACCATCACGCCTGACGTACCTGATAGCTTGGATCCAAGGAAGCATCTGCTCAAGCAGAGGGAACCCGGGAGCCAGGAGCCATCCTCACATCCAGACTGTAAGACCTGATAAAAGTGCTCGGTGAGGACCAGCCTGCCGCAGCACAGATATCATCCATAGAAGATCCACTGAGAAAGGCTTGAGAAGAAGCCACTGCTCTCGTGGAATGACCTTTTACTCCTAAGGGCGAAGCGAGCCCGCGCGCCTCATAGGCCAAGGAAATAGCCTCCACCAGCCAATGGGACATGCGCTGTTTCGTAACTGCATGGCCTTTATTCTTATGTCCAAAACAGACAAACAGCTGGTCAGACTCACGCCATGGGGCAGTACGATCCACATAAGTCTTTAACGCTCTCACAGGGCAAAGACTTAGATCCCCAGACTCTGCCGCAGCAGGAGAAAAAGCCTCCAGGACCACCCGCTGAAAATGAAAAGGATTAGATGCGACCTTAGGAACATAATTAGGCCTAGGTCGCAACAACACTTTCACAGAGCCTGGTGCAAACTCCATGCACGAGGGTGAGACAGAGAGAGCCTGTAAATCCCCAACTCTCTTGAGGGAGGATAAAGCCATGAGAAGAAGTGTCTTCAGAGTCAGGAGCTTATCCGATACAGTTTCCAGGGGCTCAAACGGATGCCCTGACAAACCCAGTAACACAAAGGATAGATCCCATGAAGGAACTCGCACAGGGCGGAAAGGTCTCAACCGTCGCGCACCCTGTATAAAGCGAGAAACCAGTGGATGACGACCCACTGAGACACCACCTATATACTCATGGTGAGCTGAGATAGCTGCCACATAAACCTTCAGGGTGGCTGGTGTCAATCCATCCGAGAAACGGTCCTGAAGAAACTCCAGTACTGAAGCCACAGGGCAGTAAACTGGATCCACATCATGAGTTTCGCACCATGTCATAAACAGTTTCCACTTGAAAGCATATAAGCGCCTCGTAGAAACTGCTCTAGAGTTCAGTATAGTCTCGGTAGTTTCAGCAGAAAGACCGGGACATATCAACTCACTCCGCTCAGAGGCCACGCCCACAGATTCCACAGCTCTGGCCTCGGATGCCAGATCCGTCCCTGTGCTTGTGATAATAAATCCCGTCTGAGGGGAATCTCCCACGGAGAGCCCGCTAACAGATTGATGAGATCCGCAAACCACGGCTGTGTGTGCCATCGCGGAGCCACCAGCAGCAGCTGTCCCACTCTGTCCCGCCGTATTCTGCATAATACCGCTGGGATCAGACGAATCGGGGGAAACGCATACAAACTGGTCCTGGGCCAGCTGTGAGCTAGCGCATCCAGACCCAGGGGTGATGGAGGGCATAGGGAGAACCATAGCGGGCAATGCGTAGTCGTGATCGACGCGAATAAATCCACTTTCGCTTCCCCGAAAATATGCCATAGGTGATTCACCGTTTGGGGGTGTAATCTCCATTCCCCCTGTTCCAGAGCCTGTCTGGATAGTAAATCCGCTCCGAAGTTCAGTCGTCCGGGGATGTGAACAGCCCGGATCGACAGAAATCTGTCGTGAGACCAAAGAAGAATACGTCTCGCCAGCCTGCACAGGGGGCGAGAACGCAATCCTCCCTGATGGTTCAGATAAGCCACGACCGCAGTGTTGTCCGTTCTGAGAAGCACATGACGGCCGATCAGTAGACTCGAAAAATACTGGAGAGCCAGAAAAACTGCCAGTAATTCCAATTTGTTTATGTGCCAGCTGCGTTGTGCCGCTGTCCACACTCCGTGGGCTGGGCGCCCATGACAAACAGCTCCCCACCCGGTCAAAGACGCATCTGTCGTGACAGTCTCTCGGGAAGCACAAATTCCCAGCCGAACCCCGGTGAAGAGAAATTCGGCTGACATCCATCGTTTTAACGACATCACACACCTCCGCGTCACCGAGATCGTTCGATGCGGAGGACAACGGGGTGAAATATTCTGTCGTTTCGTCCACCAATGAAACGGGCGCATGTAAAGCAAACCCAGATGAATCACGGGAAGCGCCGCCGCCATTAGACCTAACAGTCTGAGGCACAGTCTCACCGTCACTGTGTGACCCGCCCTGAAGTGCTGAACGCATGACGTAATCGACTGAGCGCGCGGGAGAGAGAGCTTTGCTGTCATCGCGCGAGAGTCCAATTCTATTCCCAGAAAACTAATCCGTTGAGAGGGGACTAACACACTTTTCTGGAAGTTCGTGCGTACAGTCAGGGTTTGAGCGTGGACACTGCAATGAGAGTGTTGGATGCGCAAAAGCGGTCCAACAGCGCTCTCTAGCGGAGGGCACAGTCCCTGGCAGGCAGCGAAAAAATCTGGAGCTGCTGTTCGGTGCCCGAGAACGAGAGGCATTGGCCGTCGAACTCAGGTTCAACCTTTTTCGTTGGCGTTGTTGAGCCGGTGGAACAACCCTAGGGCCCCAATCCTTGCGAGGGGGCGACATAGGTGAAGGCTCTTCCCGAGAGGGCACTCGCTGGCGGTGAGAGGAGGTTGAGCGAGAACGCGCGGGCGCCTGACGACGTTCAACCTCTCTGGGTCTGCGGGGAATCAGCTGGCGGAAAGCGGCTGATTGCTGTTTCGCTGCTCTGAATTTCTCCACCACTCCTTAGACACAGGGGCATCCATGAGGAAGGATTTATCCTTTTTCTTTATATCGGTGAGATTAAGCCAGAGGTGGCGCTCAACCGTAATTAATCCAGCCATGGAACGGCCCACTGCTCGAGCAGTATGTTTGGTAGCACGAAGCGCCAAATCAGTTGCTGGCCGTAATTCCTTAACCGCCTCAGGTGTAATGCCCTCCCCTTCGTCCAATCCTTTTAACAGCTCCGCTTGGTAGGCCTGAAGGACCGCCATAGAATGAAGCGAAGCAGCCGCTTGGCCAGCGGCCATATAGGATTTCCCCACTAAACTAGACGTGACTCGACATGCCTTTGAGGGGAGGAGGGGGCGAGACTTCCACGCCGCGGCCGAATTAGGCGCAAGATGTTCGGCGAGAGTCTCTTCCACCGGTGGTATCGCGTTATAGCCATGGCCCGCCATGTCCGAAATGGTGGCGAAATCCGCAGCCGCAGCGTTCGTGATGCGCGCCGAAAACGGCTGTTTCCAGGACCTCGAACCCTCCTGGTGGAGATCCGGGAAAAAGGGTAAAGGCCTCCGGGGCTGCGTAGGTGTCCGACTAGTTAGGAAACGGTCGTCCAGCTTCGAAGAAGGTTGGGCCTCGGCCTTCTCAACCTCCCATTCCAGCCCCAATGTACCCACTGCACGGGAAACCACATCCAACAGCTCACTGTAGGAGGGGGAAACACGCCTCTCCTGTCCACTAGGAGGGAGAGGGCTCGTGTCGGCCGCAAAGTCCTCAGACCTCGAGGCCGCAGTGGAAAGAACGTCGTCATCATGGCGGTCACAACCGAAGGAGATGGCACTACATGCCTCCGGTGTGGGCGGTAAATCCTCACAGGAAAAGACGACAGGTTCAAAAGTTTTTCTGTGTATTAGGGTAGGGGAGAGCGAGCGATGTGGAGAATAATTTTCCATCGCTGAACTGTCCTCAAACTCCATGTCACACGTGTCACCCCAAACTATCACCTCGTGCGGTGCCTCGGCAGTCGCAGAAGTGGTGTGGCGGGGGTTAGACACGGCGACATCGGAGAACACATCTACCCTAGAGCGAAGCACCCTGAGCCGCAGGCCATCGCAATGGGGGCATGAAGAAAGGCCGCTAAGCGCCTCCTGTGCGTGGTGTAAGCCTAGGCAAACTACGCACCTGTCATGAGTGTCCCCCTTAACGATGTACCTGGTACACGGGTCCTTGCACTTTTTGAAGCTCATCGCGTCCGCGGAGAGGAGTATACTGCTCGTAGATGATCGCTGAGAACGCGAGACAATAGGGCACAGAAGATTCGCTTCGTACTGAAGGAATGAAATCTGAGGTAAATGGCGCGCGGCACCAGGTATATATATGCTTACGCATGCTGGGCGGTGCCACGCGCTATTTAGCCAATAAGATTGGCGGGATGGTATAGGGCTTCAGACATTCGTCACACCGAAGGAGTTCCCATACGTGGTGACGTCACCGCAGCATCGAAGTGACCTATGAAAGGGAACTGTAGTTACGCTGTAGTTTTTATTATACCCAAAACCCAAACAAATATACCAAACATTTGTATAGCTCTTAAGCACTTCCTGGTAAGCATGGTATCAACATGAAACTCCAACCACTGAATAATCTAAAACATATTTCTGTTGTACTATATCCTAAACCAGCCACTTGCCATTTACACTTGTTCCCGTGCATCTCATAGCAGTTTTTGTCCCATCTGTATTGCAGATATTATTAACACAGGGCAAAACGGGTTGGTAAGCTTGATGTTGCATTTCTTTGCTTTGCTATAGCCTGAATCCACCTGCACCAGAAGTCACAATGAACAGAGATAGGAGTTCAGCTTGAGTTTTGAGCCAGTCATGTGGTTGTTGCCATGGCAGCCATTCAGAAAGAAAGTACAGCTTTGCTGGTCTACATTTATGAAATGAACTCGTAGAGACAGCCACTGTAAATGGGACCCATTCATTCAGTTTGATGAACATTTATTTTCCTAAATGCTTCTACTTGCCTCTTGCCTGCTATCAAACTTTTCTTAAGAAGTTAAAGCCTGCAGCTCCATTGAGAGGGCACTCTCACCCATTTAAAAGATGGCCTACATAGTGTCCTTGTCCGATATGAATATTCTGTGTCCTGCAGGGCTCTGTTGTTTTAGGAGAGCAAGCTTGGAAAAGCTGTAAACCGTCTTATATACTGTGTGATCCCAACAGAATTTAAGCAACCTTTTAATCTTGTGTAACCTTTTAAGAGGTGGCACAGATCTCATATGCAAGTAAAGGCTAATGTTATGTGATGTTTGTTTTTTTTATTTTTTTTGTTTTTTTATCTCAAGGACAGTGAGAGTGGAGATTGTCCCAGCTTCCACTGCCTTTGCCATTTGACATTCAGCTAAAGATGTGGGTGAATGTAAGAAGATTATTTCCTGTCACAATCATAATATATAATCTTAACACACACATACATGTATGTATATATATATATATGTGTGTGTGTGTGTGTGTGTGTGTGTGTGTGTGTGTGTGTGTGTGTGCATATACATATACATCATTATACATATATTTATTTTGGATGCAGTGAATCAATTTGATAGCCCTAATTTTAATATTTATTGCTATTCAATTTATATAATAATTATAAATAATAATACATTTTATTTGTAGTGCGCCTTTCTTACACTCAGCGTGCTATAACATGGTAAAAACATAACAATAAAATAGAAGAATAAAACAATACTCAAAATCCAGAGCAAAAAATACAAGTAAAAATAATGATAATTATAACTTAAAGACCTCACTAAAATGTACTTTTTAAGTAATCTCTTAAAACAAATAGTTAAATAGTTAATAGATGGAGCATTCCTAATCAAAGAAAGCAGTGAGTTGACCTTTCTCCTATAATTTTAAGTTTAAATAATGGGGCTGAAAAAACGTGAGAGAGTGGAGAGACTGAGCAGGTATGGATGATGTAACCAAGCTACAAAAATATTCTGGTGCCAGCCCATGTACTGCTTTCTAAGTTAAAACAAGAACTTTAAAATCAACACATGATTGTACTGGAAACCAGTGTAGTTAAAATAGTACAGGGGTAATGTGTTCATGTGATGACATCAATACACAAGCAACAGAGTTATGTATATGCTGCAGCCTCTTAATCAGATTTGCCAGTAGACCTGCAAATAGTGAATTGCAATAATAAATCCTAGATATTATAAAGGTGTGAATAAGCCTCTTAGCATCAGGCAAAGAGAGAAACGGTCTTATGTGTGTAATGTTTCCCAGATGAAAAAAAGCTAAATGAGTATTAAAACTCAGCTGTGCATGAAAAATAACACTCAAATTCCACACCTGCTCAGAAGGGGAGATCAGGCTGTCATCCACTGTCAGTTTGACTGTATTGCATTTATTAACAGAAGCTGGAGTGCCAAATAATAAAATGTTACTTTTAGAATAGTTTAATTTCAGAAAATTCTATCTCATCCAGGCCTTTATTTCCAATAAACAAGCAGCTAAAGTTTTAAGCGCGAGTGTAACATCAGATTGAGTACTAATATAAATCTGGGTATCATCTTCATAGCAGTGATAGCCCAGACCATACTTCTGAATAATCTGTCCCAGAGGCAGCATATAAATACTTAAAAGAATAGGACCCAACACTGATCCCTGAGGGATGGCCTGTCGTAATGGAAGTCTGAGATCTATTTGTACCAGAATAGACAGTGTCATACAGTGTGTGTGTGTGTGTGTGTCTGTCCCCTGTTGGATTATTGAAATTAAAAGAAGTGTTTTGTAAATTCTGTGTTTCCTCGCAACACACATATTGTGACAGAATCTCCGACCTAAAATTGTAACCTCTGTTTGTCTACCCTCCTTTTTTATTTCTCAGTCTTTTTCTTTCCATTGTGTTGCCCTTATGGATGCCCTCCTGTGCCCCAAATTCCTCCTCCTCCTGCTGGAACAGGAAGGACGTTCTCTCGAGGATCATACCAGGCAGTTCCTGTTGCTAGCTCACATCACCAGCTACCTTGATGATGCGCTCTGTGCTTTCTGTGAGGCAAGCCTGAACGACGAGTGCAGAGCGTTGTCGTCCGAAGATGGTCCTCGGGAGGAATTCACCACATTCGTGGAGTGGACTCTGGCAAGAAACGGGTCCCCTCTTATCCATCTGCCCCATGGAGGATCCACTCCGGACCCAGAGCCCAGCCCACTATCTCCTCGATGTGTGGAGATAATGCCTGGGCCCACCGATGACAGAGAGCCATTGCCCCACCCGTCAGACCAGGTGCGAGAGCCGGCTACAGTGCCCACCACAAGGGAGAGTGATGTGGATGTTCATAGAAAGTGCCTTCCAATGCCTGCTCCTCGAAAATTACTCCACTCCTCTGGCTCCGTCAGGCTCCTTCATCCCCTCAGCTCCAATTCAGTCCCCTGTCGCTCTGGCTCCACTGCGGCCTCCCGGATCCACATCTCCGCGTCTGTCACCGGTGCCATCGTTCCACCTGTGCTCTCCCTGCTCCAAGCTCCTCCTGTCTCCTCCCTGGCTCCTCCTTCCGTGGTCTCTGTCTGCCGGCCCCCACCCATGGATCCATCCTCCAGCAGAACTCATCTCCCATCTACGCCCCCCTCTGTTGTTACTACAGTGAGAGGACGCACCGTTCGGGAGTGGGCATTACGTCAGAACTATGGTCTTGTCTATAGCCCCTTTCACACTCCACATTGGACCCGGAAAGTTGGTGGAACATTGCCGGGTCGCCTTTTGTGTGAATGCAAGCACGTCCTGGGATTGATTCTGGGACTGATCCCGGGTCGGGGACCTAGTATCCTTGCCGGGTTCAGTCCCGGAACAAGCGCTGTGTGAACTAAAGCCAGAACTAATGCCGTAAAGGGTGTGTTGTAGTGATGACGCACGTTAGCGCATGACTCTTTTACCAGTTGTTTTGAAGGCAGATCAACATTCACGACGAAACAAATATGTGCAAACTGTAATGAAGCAGAGATCAGTTAGTTCCTCACTTTCCACACTGAAGCTGATATCGTTCGCCAGCTTAAGTGAAAGTTAACGTGCCAAGCGTTTTCATCTCATACATTACACGTCACACACTGATGTCACGTGTCTCTACGGGGACCTTAACACGTTGTGTGTGAATGCATGTATATATTCCGGGTAATCGCTGGCAGTGTGAAAGTGCAAAATCTAGCGACCCGGGAATAATTGCCGGAACACATTACCCCTGTATTTTCCGGAATCGCAGTGTGAAAGGGGCTAAAGTGTGTTTTGCCCCTGTGACCCAGTTTCTGTCTTCCATGGTTTGTTGATTGTTTCTAGGTGTGTCTAGTTTCTTTCCCATGTGTTCCATGTCCTCATTAATTTAGTCATTCCATAAACCTGTGTTTCCAGAATTATCCTGAGTTTAAAACCCCAGTCTTTTGAGTTCATGTTTGTCTGAGATTGTTCATCTACGTGTGTGTGTGTGTGTGCGTGCTCTTGTTTTTGTGACATATCAGGACACAACTCTGTATAATGACATGGGTATGACAGGTATTACAATGAGAAGTGACTTATGGGGACATAACCCATGTGCCCATTTTTCAAAATGCTTATAAACCATACAGAATGAGTTTTTTTGAGAAAGTAAAAATGCACAAAGTTTCCTGTGAGGGTAAGGTTTAGGTGAAGGGCGATAGAATATACAGTTTGTACAGTATAAAAACCATTACGCCTATGGGATGTCCCCACTTTTCACAAAAACAAACGTGTGTGTGTGTGCGCGCATGTGCGTGTGTGTTGTGTGCTCCTGTTTACCCCTTTAGATTATTGAAATTAAAAGAGTTTTGTGCATTCTGTGTTTCCTCGCAACACACATATTGTGACACCTGACAACTGTTGCTTAGTTACTTGGATGCTTCTGTTGTATCGGTGTGGTTCATGTAAACATAACCTCTGCTGAACTGTACCAAAGTCCTTTCAGGACTATAAAATGTCTCTGACTGTACTCCATTTGTCACTTCAAGCAGTAGTGATTATGTTCATATAATGATTAAGGAAGTGCAAATTATTCTCTTGACTTTCGATTTAGATAGCAGTGAGTCATCTCTTGGCCTTTTCTTCAGAAATGTGTGCAGTTTTATGAACTGTTACAATATTGAGAGTGGTTAACTTACAGGGTTTGATGGCATGAAGAACCCAATATAACTTGCATTTGAACAGGTTTTTTGCATGAGAACAGAATTTGCATGAGTAATGATTTAAATGGATTTTAGTGCTGTAGAGTTTCATAGACCTATTATTTGTGTGCTTGACAATACAGTCTTTTTGTTTTGATATAAAATTCACAGTTCAGACATTAGTTATCTGATAAATATGTAAAGTACAGGGCTACTGTAACTGTCACACTTTGTGAAAATGTATGTCTGGCAGAATTGCCTCACTACATGTTAGTTTTGTATTTTTACAATATGACAACTTCCTTTATTATTAGTCACTCATTCTCTACAGAGGTCAGAGTTTATGGCTTCATGATTAAATCACAGGCAATAAAATGTTATGTGTCTAATTTGTAGCTTAGGTGAGTAATGACGCTGTCCAGACTGCTGCAAGCAGGATTACAAGATGGTAAAACTCTCAGGAGACTGTCAGACTTCTGATAGTGCTCATTCTGTTTGTAATTTTTTACAAGGAAGAGCTGATTCAGTACCAAAAAACCTGTTATGACATTTATTTCATGTTGTTTCATATCTGTATGATTGAATTTCTTCAAAGAAATGGTCTGAATAATGTTCAGACTGTTCTTTAAAAAATATAAAAACAAATTAAAAACAAAAACAAATCAGGGAACATTTGACAGTGGTCGATCTTTCCCTTTCTTACTCTTAATGAATAATACTGATGGTCTATACAATACAGAAGTATGAGGGGCCGTGCAAGACTTAATTCATTCTGGCACTCTCACACACTTACATTCTCCTTTCACATACATATATTCTTGCTTTCACACACTTACATTCTCCTTTCAGATACATATATTATTGCTTTCACACACTTTCATTCTCCTTTCAGATACATATATTCTTGCTTTCACACACTTTCATTCTTCTTACACATGCATACATTTCTACTCTTACACACACACATACATTCTCCTTTCATATGTGTTGCGACCTAGAATTATTATTTATAAGTATTATTTTATCATTTCATAATTTCCTAGAATAGGGATATGTTTAGAATTATGTAAGGGGAATCACTATAATTTCATTGTAATTTAATTCGATAAATATTCTGGGAATTATTCTGATTTATGTTACTGAGAGGTGAAAGTTCAGTTACGATGATGTGATAGGCCAGCGCGGACTGAAAACAAAGGAACGTAGGCTATAGCGCGGCTGGTATGAGATGTTGTGTTGCTTCATGTAAAAAAAATAGTTTCAACAGAACTGGCTAAATAAAGTTGCAAAAAAGGAAGACGGAGTCTGTTTTAAGTGTGCAACATATGCATATATTTTTGCTTTCACACTCATACATTCTCCTTACACATACATATAGTTCTACTCTCACACACATACACTTTCTTTTCTCATACATATACACACATACATATATAGATGTATGTAAGAGAAGAATGTATGTATGTGCGAGAGAGTGTATAGTGGAAACGTCAGGCGTTTAGTTGAAATGGAAGGCAGGTTCGGCGCGATCAGGCTCACCGGTACAGGTCTTGATCAGCATGGCTGAGGCAGATGAGGCAGCCGCAGAAGTATTTCAGCAAACTATCTTGGTTTTTAAAAAACAAATAAATATTATTATTGTGAAAACTTTACATGGCCTCGTACTTTGAGCGAGTTGTGATTGAAGACGCGAGCTCAGCCTCAGTCGTGTTGCCAGATAGACGAATGATAAGCGTACAAGTTTTTTTTTCACATTTAATTTAGGAAGTTAATTAAGTGGGATTTTGCAAGTTAGGGACAGCGATATCTTTGTTTAAATAACTTAAGACTCATCGCGGTTTATTTATTTTTAGATTTTCATTTACTTATTTAATTTTTTTTTTCAATTGCAGCTCTGCGTGCACTCAGTGCTAGACTAGTGTTCTATAAGCGCTACCTGCTGTCAGAGATTGAATTAGCAACTTTCATTAGAATCAGAAAGAGCTTTATTGCCAAGTGTTCACATACAGAAGAAATTTCGTCAGGAGCTTCCAGTACAGAAAGTACAAACATAGTGCAGACACACATATAATTAAGGAAATAAAACTAATAATAATAAATAGTAATAATAAAATATTAATTAAGCCAATCTGATGTTTTTGTTTTGTGTACTAGCTTCATGTTGCATATATTTTTTTGTTTGTTTGTTTGCTCAAGGTTAGTATGGCCAGTAAAAGAGCAAAATAAACATTTAATACATGAAAAAAAGAAAAAAAAGAAGAAGAACTAAATAAATTGGCAACGAGAATGGGAATCGGCTCATTTGATTGTAAAATAAATAAAATCCTGATCAGTGCATCCTTAACTGGAATAGTTAGGCCTACCTGAAAGACCCGAAAAAGCATGGTTTATTTATTTGTGCAAAATGGTTATTATTTATTACAATACAATGTTACAGTCAACAATGAAAACAATAAGTCTAATTGATTGATTGATTGATTGTGGCAAGTCCTGTGAAAATTTTGCCAGGGCAAGTAAAAAATAAATAAACCACTGGCCGAACCGGACCAGTTGAAAATGTCTTTAGCGTTAAGCCCTGTTAATACGATCAAAATCAGTGTCTTAGTACTTGTACACAGATCTTTAGAACACGTTGATACATAATGATATGTTAAAAATAAAAACTTAAAATATGTACTTGAAAAGAAAACAGGATGACTTTGAATAGCATAACTGTAAAATTGTGAGGAAGAGCTGAGCAGGTCTTGCACATGGATTTCCTGGTCTGAGAGTGACGTCCTGCTTAAACAGGAAGTAATGGATACCAAAAAAGGTATATATATATATATATATATATATATATATATATGTGTGTGTTAAAGGAGAATGCATGTGTGTGAAAGCAAAAAAAAAAATTATGTATGTGTAAGGAGAATGTATGTGTGTAAAGCAAGAATATATGTATGTGAAAGGAGAATGTAAGTGTGTGAGAGAGAGTAGAAATGTATGCATGTGTAAGGAGAATTTAAGTGTGTGAAAGCAAGAATATATGTATGTGTAAGGAGAGTGTATGTGTGTGAGAGTAGAAATGTATGTATGTGAAAGGGGAATGTATGTGTGTGAGAGTAGAAATGTATGTATGTGAAAGGGGAATGTATGTGTGTGAGAGTAGAAATGTATGTATATGAAAGGGGAATGTATGTGTGTGAGAGTAGAAATGTATGTATGTGAAAGGGGAATGTATGTGTGTGAGAGTAGAAATGTATGTACGTGAATGGAGAATGTATGTGTGTGAGAGTGCCAGAATGAATTATGGCTTATATGGCCCCCCATACAGAAGTCTTGTGCTTTATTTTCACTGTATTACAAATGTTTTTACCATAAGAGCAAATCATAACAGATTTTGATAGATTTCTGTTCTGATTTTTTTTTCAGGTTCCAAACTGGTAATCTGCATTGTGATGGGTAAAAATTACATAGAGACAATTGAGAGGAATACAGGACGGAAAGAAGCAAAATTTGCTTAGTTAACTTCAAAGGTGATACATTTGTGATGTTCTAAGATGCTGCCATGTATGATTGAGCAGCTCCGGGTGTGTGTTCACGGTGTGTGTGTGTGTGTGTGTGTGTGTGTGTGTGTGTGAGTGTGTGTGTGTGTGTGTGCACTTTGGATGGGTAAAATGCAGAGCATGAATTCTGAGTATGGGTCACCATACTTGGCTGTATGTCACGTCACTTTCACTAAGTTCTTGCTTGTTGGTGAAAAGAGCCAAACTCTCTGATATTTTATTTTATTTTATTTTATTTTATTTTATTTTATTTTATTTTATTTTATTTTATTTTATTTTATTTTATTTTATTTTATTTTATTTTATTTTATTTTATTTTATTTTATTTTATTTTATTTTATTTTATTTTATTTTATTTTATTTTATTTTATTTTATTTTATTTTATTTTATTTTATTTTATCTTATTTTATTTTATTTTATTCCAGGTGAAATTAGCAAGCTTTTCTTGAGGATGCCCTATTGAAAAAAAGGAATAAATAAATAAATAAATCTCCAATGAGTTTTCATCAATTTCTTAGTTGCTTCTCTCAGAAAGCAGTGAGACTGAAAGACCTTTGCATTTTCTCAGCAAAGTCTCAGCCTTTTCTCCTGACAAATAGACTTTAGCAATCTCACGCTTCAGAAGATGCCAATAATATCTCAATTGGGCTCAGATTTGCCAAGATATCAAAGTCATCAATCAAAAGTCAGAGATTTCAGTTTCCAGTACCAAATTATCTGAGCTATGTGATCCACATTATTTATCTCTCTACTCTTACTATATGTCAGCAATTGACTTATTTGTCTATTTTAGTTTCTTATAGGGAATTTCAGGAAGAAAATCTAAACCATGTTAAGTTAATACTTAAATGATTTATGACTGAGAGCTTCTTTAAATCTCCATAGCTATGACAGAGCAACATTTAAGGAATTGGATTTGCTCTGGGATGGTGTATGGGCTGT
Organism: Carassius carassius; assembly: GCF_963082965.1. Classification (NCBI taxonomy): domain Eukaryota; kingdom Metazoa; phylum Chordata; class Actinopteri; order Cypriniformes; family Cyprinidae; genus Carassius; species Carassius carassius. The sequence continues at coordinate 19,581,202 of NC_081773.1, read as the reverse complement.
TTAGCATCAGACCGTTAAACTGGTAGACTTAAAAACAAGCTTTCTCTTCATTCTGTCATTATCATTATGTTCCAATGTAATATTAATGATTAATAATGTATTATACTTGCCATACTTAAAAACTCTTAATTTGTGCCTGTTGTAAGATGAGTCAGGATGAATCATCTTTTCTGATGATCTCTTCTTTCTGCTTGACATACATAAGTTGCTTTCCTTCCTTATCAGTGTCTTGCGAATCTGTATGCAAAGGGACCGAAAGCCTGAAAAAGTCTCAACGGTGGTGAAGTTCCAGTAAATTATCTCCAGGGAAACTCAGAAGAGAGAAGGCAAAGCCAGGCATCATTAGCAGAAAGCATCTTTGGTAAGCTCCTTTCCCCAAAGATGATGCCCATGTGCTAAAATTCCCTCTTGCGCAATTGGACCTGTTGGTGTCTAATTATCAAGCATGGTGTATGATCTATTCCTAGCCTTCTGCGAACTTCAAGAAGCAAACGAACATCGGCTGCAGGAACATACGCCATTAATGATGGCCAATGTAGTTGTTTGTTCAGTACTGTGAAACAGACAATTGCCCTGTACTGTTACACTATTGTGCCAGCACTGAAGAGACATGTACATGAATGTTAGAAGGATTTAGATATTAATTATTCCACTTCTGCCAAAATTTGGGAGGAAGAAAAGCAGTCAATGCTCATTATTTGATATTTATGCCTAATTTCATATTAGTATTGTCGTCTGTTTTCTACAAATGCCATGTAAGCTGGAAGTGTGGCACACTCTCAAGACATTTGAACTGACAACATTGCCAAATACAAATATTCATTGTTCCCTGTTGTTTTGCTGGGGAGCACACTGGTCTCTACTGAGAATTAAGGGCCAGACGTACTCCTTTAGGAGCCTGTGAGATCTGTGTTTTTCTCTCACTGTGATGGAAAGTGATCAAGGCAACAAGTCCCAGGAGAGGTAACGTCTAGTGATGGTCACATCCTCGACAGGATCTCTCGCTGCTGAGGAGACATGTTTAGGATGTGTGCTCTTATTAACAGTGCAACTGAAAACTGTCACCTGTGCCAGCTGTTTACATATGCACATCAATAATGCAGCAGAGGACACAATGAATAATAACTTAATTTCTAAATGTTTTATTTTTGTATTATTATTATTATTTTTTTTTGCTTTATTATCTTAATCTCTAGAGCAGGCATCAATATGCAATTTGAAAAAAGAAAAGAAAAAAACACTATTATATGTATATATATATATATATATATATGTATATATATATATATATATATATATATATATATATATATATATATATGTTAATATGTTAAAGTCATACCTTAATATTATAAAGACTTAGGAAAGATAAAAAAAACTTAAGGAAAGAAAAAAAAAATACAAAAACACATTTTTAGAATACTTAGCAGTACACTAGCAACCAAATAGGTACACATTTTATTTATTTATGGATAAGTTATAAGTTATGGATTTTCATTTATCGTGAACAAATTTACAGTGAAGTGAAATGTCATTGCATGAATGACAAATTTTTGTAGAAACTGAAAAAGCGATATGCGAAACAACTAATGGGCAAATGTTTGCTAGGGACATTAGTAATTGAAATAAAATTAATAAATAATGCATGTTTAATATTATAAAAAATACTGAATATGTTGAAACTATGCTGATTAAATAAGAATTGAGTATTTTACATTTTATTTTAGCCTAAAATAATATAAGGATATTACATGTTGCATACAGAGACATCAAATGATCGTGTGTGTGTGTGTGTGTGTGTGTGTGTTTGATAGCAGAGATTGTCTTTTTGAATTCAGATTTATTTATCTGAACAATATGTTACTGATTTTACTTCTAGATTTTTATATCTATGCATCATAGTAAATACTGTGTACACACTGCGAACCTCATCAGTCCATATGGAATGGTTTCCACGTTGAGTGATGGAACATGTTGCTCTTTTCAGTTTGAGCTGGTTAGGACACTCCCTGAGAGATGATTATCATGGAGCATGAACAGTTCTTATTTAGAACAGCATCATTAAAGTACTGCTGTGGGGAAATTTCCATGGGCATAGTCAAAGAACTGCATGTGTCAAGTCATCTGATGGAAAGGGAAAAAGTGCATCAGCAGCGCGGGGACGGTGAGGACGATGGACAAATATGCCCACAATATCCATTGCGGCTCAATCACTCCTCTGCTTTTAAAGCAGCTCTGACAGTAAAAGGTCTTGCCTAAGGCTCTACCAAGGCACAGCTTCTTTTTTTTTACGTTTTATTTTTCACTTGCATTATGCTCTCACTCTTGGGTACTTTTGGATAAATCACATATTTCTATAATCCCACAATATTTAATCTCTCATGCTACGCAGCCTTGATTTCGAGGTGATCTGGGCCAAATGTAGTGCCAAATGAACAGGAATTAGCATTTGAATGGGTGACAAATTCAATCAAGGTTTTGTTTTAGACTGTTTGTGGATCAGATAGTAAAATGCTTGTTATTTCATTAAGTTACAATTCTTCATTCACTACATGAAACATTATGTGAAGAACTGGTCCAGATAGAGACTTTTAACATGCACGAGAGACATAAATTGAAATGAATGTAGAATCAAAACCAAAGACTGTAAAAGCAGGGTTATGCCAGCACTGATGCCATGTGTCATTCTGATAAAACATCTCTAAGTGACTGTTTGAAGAGGTGCTGTTTCATATGTGTGTGGGATTTGGCAGGTTCAGTACTCTTGCCCTGTTAGTCATACTGTGGGGGCACTTGCACTTTATTTGCCTTTAACTATAAACAAAATACTCTTAAGATCGAATTTTCACCTAGTAGCTAGGTGATTTTGTAAACATGGTCAACAAACTTTTTTTATTGTCAGAGATGGCTGGGTCAGCTTTTTCATTATCTGTATGAAAATGCTTTTACATGCACAGTCATGTTTCTTTTGCAGGGAAGGTCAGGCCTGATATGTGCGGTCGCCTAGGGTCCCGACATACACAACATTCATTGAAGAGAATTGAACTGTGGTGTCATCCAGTGGCTAGTCATTAGTAAACGTGGAAAGGACAGACTGGAGGGTTTTGCCCACATGAACAGGCTGAGAGGATGTTCAGACACTGTGCTCATCAAATAAAATTCATATTAAAGCTTCATTTGCTGCCCATGAGCCTTTTCCGTTGAAGGGGAAAGTTTTGATATAAGCTGTGGGAGTTAAATTTTTTTTTTAAAAAAGTATAAAAATTATATCCCTTACATAACTCATAATGATGGGGTTATGAATTATGTAAGGGATAAAATGCAGTCAAATGGTCATTATTATAAAATGTATGATATGATCAGGATCTTAAAGGAATTTATTTATGATAATGAACAGCTGACTGTATATCATCCCTTTTAATACATGGCTACTTAGCAAATAAATAAAAAGATGGCTTCATTAATTTAAGTTGAAATTGTTTAATTATATGAGTAAAACAAGAGTCATATGCAGAGTGAGCCACAATATGCCCAGATTAACCAATCAGAATAAAGTATTACAGAGTAGTAAATCATTTTTACACTTTTGCATGTTGCAAGTCTTTAAGCTAAGTTTAATTGATTTTAATTTTTAATTTTTTAATTATTGATGCAAAGGTAAAATGCACCGATAACAACTAATCTTAATCTTCCAGCATTAGAAATTTACTGCATGGTCAAAAAGACGTATAATAATGAATCCTGACAAAATTGTCAGAGGATCTTCCCTTGGGTGCAATGATGTTTTACATTACATGAAACAGATCAATACGAGGTCTGGCAGTAAGAGCAGAAAAGAAAACCTCAGTACTGCATTACCCCTTAAAGTCTCTGCAGACACTTATCTGCAAAATCAGGGCAAAATATTGTCTTTATAAAGTGCTGTTACCAAACTCCTTGTCAAAGATGACATGCATGGTTCAAACAGTGACAGAGCACTATGGTGTTTAAATCTGATACACTCTGCTCACCTTTTAAAGATTTACAGCAATGTGTTGTTGCTTTAACCAGGGAAGTGGCCCTTGCTTCGATGACTCATAGATTTGGGTTTTGTGATCGTCTTGTAGTGGGAATGATTGGGTTGTGTCAGACTTTCTGTGGGGAATTTAGTCAAGAAACACTGAGCCTCAAAGGGGCCCACTTCCCTGTAGACCTAGACATCACAGAAGAGTGGCAAGTCTCGAGCTGAACAAAAGTAGGTTGTTAAAGTAGATTAATGTAGTAAATCAAAGTGTGGAGCATCCTGTTAATTGAACACTGCTCTTTTGTTTTGTTCTAGGAAAACCATTATGCAAAAGACAGCATTATCAAATTGACAAGGAACCTGTTATTTAAGCAAGTTATGAATCTTGTAAAATGGTTTTAATGCCTTTAGAAGATACATTTTTATTCTGTGCAAAAATATTTTCCTTATAATGTTATTTTGTTGGTAAATAGGCACATTTTAGGAACATTGTGTTGCTGCAATGCCTACATTTATCATCAATAGAAGGTTTATGTTAAATTATTAATAGTTGGCTAGATTGGAATAGATTTTTGGTGCATACAAACATGTTCTTAATTGTAATCAATGGCTCCATAAGAAGCTTTAACATCCATGAAAAATTTCAATTGCTCAAAAAGAGTTGCACAAATAGCTAGTTCTTGAAAATGGTTCCTCAGATTATTAAAATCTTTTTTAAACTAAAAATGGTAAGAAATGTTCACTGAATTTTTAATCTTTGGCATTTCAACGAAAACAACCTTTTAAAAAATTTTTATTATTAAAAAAATTTAATAATAATAAATAAATAGTTTATACCAATTTTGCCGCCAGATGCTGCAAGAAACTACGTCATACCCTCACCTTGAACTGTTTTCTTCCTAGAACATTTCTACATTCTACAAAAAAGTACTTCATCGAAAACACAATAGTGGTTTATGTCTGCAAACGAATGAAACGTAAAATGTAAAATAGCCTATTTTTGAGCAGTGGCTCAAACGAACAGGTCAGGTTTAAAGGAACCGATTCCATTCACGAAACATTTGTAAATCCTTTTGAGAATGAAACACTAAGGTCTGATTTTTTTTTTTTTTTTATTAAACAGTTTTTCACGTGGGTAGAAAATGTATATGGCGAAACAAACATACAGGTTTTCAGTTATGGTGGAATCATACTGTTAGGCTACACATTTTTTTTTAAAAATACTAAAATACACTTACCACAACAACTTAATTTATATAATGTAATCGAGAACATACTGGCAATAGGCAAATATTAACTGCTGAAGCGTAAAATGCGAAAGACTTTTTGAGCGATGATTCAAACGAACCGCTACACCGAAACGAGACGTTCGAACGAACCGATTCGCTAAAATGCACCGGATTTCTCAACGCTACTCTATTCCGAAATGCCGAAAGCGTCAGTGATATGCCAGAGCCCAAACCACGTGTTTTACGTAATGGAAAGGCAATCTTTCAATTCAACCCCTCCTCCTTCTCGTCTATATCCAACACAGATCCAAGGCAAAGAGGAATACGTGTGAGATACTTTTCGGTTGGCAACGGGATCAGTAATGCACAGGTGAAACATCAAGCCGCACTCCAACCGCGTCCTCAGCATCAGCATCAGTGCAGTGCTTTCACATTGATGAAAGCTCATGGATATTACTGACCAGCAGCAACAGCAACAGCAGAAGCAGCAACAGCAACAGCAGCAGGTTTTAGGAAGACTTCCCTGAGAAACACTGAGCTGATGCTGGAAATGTGCGCTTTGCTCGGAGGTATCGCTGCTTTTAAATGGGATGCATCCCCTCCAGGCTTCTGATGCCGTGCACATCCATCCACCCTTCATTTGAGTGATGAACTAACAGGGAACGCAAAGATCCGCCGTGTCTTTCACGTTAGTTTATAACGGGCTGCACGTTCCCCCTCTGCAGCACATGCAATTTATAGAGTAGCCTATCTATTTTTATGACCGACCAACCTTTATTACTAAGAACAATACCTTTGTTTTGCCAGGTCTAAAGAGAATAGTTTACCTCTTGCATGAAGACGCTGGGATAGTAATACATATTTTTCTATGACACTACTGGAAAACTGAGCATCCCATTGTGTTCTTATTATTATGCAACTGCAGGGATCTGTTCTTTATCAGGGTGTCTAAGCTGTTGGATCGCTCCTCGCCCAAATCAATGTGGTTTCTTTGGAACATTTACAGCAAAGGAACGCATATGCTGCAGTGTCTTTGTGGCAAGAGTCTTAAGAAGAACAAGAACCCAAGTGGTAAGAGCCATTGCGTCTTCTTTCCCTCTATGTGTGCTGATCTGCAGTCAAATTTGTGCAGCAAGTCAGTGAATGCAGGCAAGCTGAGGATAACTTGAGCACTAGTGGTGAGAGCAATCATAGATATTACAGCCGAAGGCTTTAACACCCAACTTTTATTTTTCAACAAAATCCCACAGGTATGTAGTGTTAAGACAGGTTGAACAGTCTTATTTGGGCCATATGCGTGTGAAACATGCTTTTTGGTTCATTTCAGGGATGCTGCAGCATCCTTCTCAGTCCTGCATCACTTAAAGTGATGCTGCTCTCTGGCTTTCGTGTGCAGCATTTATTCTAATGTGATTATGTGCTGTGCAAAGACCTCATGTCATTTGTCTCTTTCTCCTCATTATAGGAGATCATTAGCTTGCAGTTTATTCCAGTCAAAACATACATACAGCTACCCTGTTGTTTCTCAGCAAGATGGATACAGTTCAGTTTGTTTCGACACACATTCCCCAAAAACAAATCACAACAAGGCGGTCTGCAGGGCACACTTGCGCAGTTTTAATTTAACAAAGCTGTTGAGAAATACGGACACAAAGGAAAACTGTGCAGAGCGTGAGGGGATGGGTGGGAGTCCTAAGTTGATGTTGACACCTTCTTTCCTAGACGTTGACACTGCAGCGTAGTAGATCATAGCAGTTTTCCCATGCTGACATGACACATTTTTCCATTGTAGTTTAATGGACGCTCTGTCATTCTTGACACTGTGATTGCTTTTATTATAATACTATAGCACATCATTGTATATTCCAAAAACATCAATGTGTAGCGATAATGTTTAATAATTTTTATCTAACAACTTTTGAGAATTATTTGTCTTTTTGATAGAAAATACCTAACAATGTGCGAAATATCACACATTAATTGATTTGATTAAATCCTGCAGACATTTTATTGGTAACACAGTTAGGTAAAGAGCAAATTTATCAGGCAAATCTCTGTTCAAATGAAAGCTGTTACTGTAAAATACAGTTTAGCCGGGGCCGCATGAAGTGTAGTCACTGTAGTTTAGTTCTGTTGTATTCAACATCTCATTCATATCAGTTAGCACCTTCTTGAATGAAATGTTCCCTTGATGATCTTGCTTCTTTTTTTTGGGAGAAGTCACAGGCAATGTTTTTCCAGAGTTTTAAAAAGTGGTTTCAATGGCCGGCTTCTGTTCCAGCAGATGGCACTTTCTGATAGCCTTGTGTTGGCTAATGTTTTCCTGGCAGGGACAAAGTCTTGCACTTGGAAATTTGGATTGCAATGAAGGTTTGTGTTTGCTGATGCTGTAGGACTGAGGCAAACACAGGTTGGTTCTCAACCTGCTGGAATCTGCGCGTGGCATTACAGAACTTGTAAGCAAGGATGCAAGTATAGGGCTGCATATAACCTTTCATTCATGAATGCCTGTCATGGCTGCAGTTTAGTTTTTGGTTCTTTTATAAGTGTAGAAGACTCATTGGATTCACTTTCACTAGACAATCTGTTCTCAGATGACATTTATTTATAGAATAGTTTGTCATAACGCTGTTAGATCATTCCTCGAAATAATATTAAATGAAAGAGCTTTTACACACACACACACACACACACACACACACACACACACACACACACACACACACACACACACACACACACACACACACACACACAAACACAAACACAAACTTAAAAAAAAAATTCCTGCATGTTTCTGCATCACAACTTGTAGGGTCAAAGAAACATACACACATTCAGTTCAGCCTGTACCAACTACTGAGACTTTTAAAGGCATAGTTCACCCAGAAAATAAAAATTATTTATTATTTTTTTCATGATTCACGCTTATGTCAATCCAAGAACCAAGACTGTTAGAGTTGTCTTTAGATTATACATGAACAAATTGCAGCAAAATTGCACCAAAAACTATGTGTGTGTGGAAATAATGTGACATCCAGTTGCTGAATTAAACTGTATGATGCATTAGTCCATTTATCTGGCTGTTCCTCTAGTTTATTTCTCTGTTTATTGTGGGATGGGTGTATTATGTCTCTATTGTGTGGACTCTCACTGACTATCAGTATAATCTGAGATAGCGGTCCAGTCTTGCTGTAAGCCATCCTTCGTATTTTTTTTTGTTCTTTTGATCAAAGCGTCCTCAAACTCTGCTTAAAAGCCCAAATAGTCTGCTACCTACTAATCCACTGTGGTCAAAACAGCGGCAGTAATAACTCATAATGGAAATTTCATGTTTGTCAGGGCCGTTTCATTCTCCATTTAAAATAAAAAAATGTGGCTTATAGTGGAAACACAAGAATTTTACACATAATAAACACCGTCTTTATCATATATACAATGATTGAATATTTTGCTTTAAGGTACATTTAGCTTATTTTGTGCTTTATAGGCCTTAGCATGTATAATGGGGAGAATATTTTTTTTTCGAGGTTCTTACCTGTGCAGAATTTGCTTTTATGATGTTAGGATGCTGTGGGTGATTGCCTGATCATGACCAAGTAGTTGCTAAGATGCTCTGAGTGATTTTAAGTGTGTCGCTGTGTGGTTACTACTGCAGAGTAGAGTAGATGGTGGTTGCTTAGGTATTGCTACAGTAGTCTGATTAGTCTCAATAGTCCATGCCAATGTTTCTATAATTGCTTGTTTCATAGTTATTTGGGCCCGGCCTTTAATTCGAGTGTGATGTGATGGAAGCTGAAGTCTTCAGTGTCACATTAGAAATCATTCTAATATGCTGATTTGTTGCACAAGAAACATTACTTATTCATGTCAGTGTTGAAAAAAGTTGTGCTGCATATAGCTTTGTGGAAACTTTTACTTTTTTTTTTTTAGACATAATATAGTTTAAATAGAGATATTTTGTATCTGAGCCATGGTTAGATGATATTACTCGCTCTCTTAGGCAAATCTGTATTAGATTTGATCGAAAAATGGAAAAAGGACAGACTCCAGGTCTCATTGCAAATGCTAAGAGACTCATTATCTCAATACCAGACAACTGTAAAAACGGCCAAATCAAGGTATTTCACTGAAATTATAAATAAGGAACTGTCATAAGTCAAAAACACATTTTAACATTATCAATTCCACTTTCAATCCTTTCATTTGCTCTTCTTCAGAAGTGTCTTTGCTATCATGTGATGATTTTCTAAAGGTTTTTTACATGATTTAAAAATGGGGATAAATCCTGTTCTGTCTGACCCTTCGACTCCCCCTAGTTGCACTGCTGTTTTAAGTAATTTTGCTCCTATTACTGAAAACTATTTTATAAAATTAGTGGATCATCTTAAACCATCTCAAATTATGTGATTCCTCCATATTTTCTTAAACAAGTTCTGGACGTTGTGGGTCCATATCTTTTGACTCTTGATAAATTGCTGCTTAGAAACTGGTACTATTCCTGAGCTGCTAGAACATGCAAGTGTTCGTCCTCTGCTTAAAAACAGGGCATGGATTCTATTGTTATAGCAGATTTTAGGCCCATTTCCAATTGGTTGTTCATTACAAAAATTCTGCAAAAAACAGTTCTTGAACAATTGCAAACTTCTCTAGCTGACTGATTTTTGAGGTTTTTTTCAGTCTGGTTTCAGAAAATATCACTCTACTGAGACTGCATTGTTGGAGGTTTTTAATGATATACTATTGGCATGTGACTCAGGCAACTACGCTGTTCTTGTGCTTTTAGATCTTACTGCCACATTTGATAATGTTAATCATGCTGTCCTCATTAATTGATTGGAACGCTGTGCTGGTATTACAGGCAATGCATTGGAGTGGTTTAAATCTTATCTTACCTATATAACTTTTTCAGTTAAGACAGGAGATCGTAGTGATGCTGTATTAACCTGTGGGGTTCCCCAAGGATATATTTTGGCTCCCATCCTTTTTTCTTTATATATGCTTCCACTTGGTTTCAATTTTCCATTGTTATGCTGAAGATACACAAGTTAATCCTATAAAAAGGAATTTAGATGGAATGGATGCTCTCCGGGCCTGTTTGACAGATGTAAAGGCATGGTTTTTGCTAAACATTTTTTTTATTTCAGTGAGGAAAAAATATAAATTATTGTTTTTAAACCCTCAGATTCCTTGACTGCTCCCAACCCAAACCTTTTTGGGTTATCATCTTATTTTAAGCAATATGTGAAAAATTGTATGTGGTTTTTGATGAACATCCGAAGTTTTAAACTCTGTGGTTCAATCATCCTTTTTTTCAGTTGCAGCTCCTGTCTAAAGCGAAGACTTTTCTTTCTTTTAAAAACTTTAAGAAAGTGATTCATGCTTTTATTACTTCCAGATTAAATTACTGTAACTCACTGTATGCTGGGATTAGTCAAACAGCTTTATCCCAAATTGGTTCGGAATGCGGCAGCTGGACTTTTGACCAGGATTCATAAACGGAAACATATTACTCCGGTTTTACAGTCTTTAGACTGGCTGCCTGTGCGTTCCAGAGTAGATTTTAAAATTTTACTTATTGTCTATACTGTAAGTCCCTAAATGGTTTGGCTCCATTATATAGCCTTTGATTTACTGATTAAGCACAATGTAATCAGATTTCTCCAGTCCTCTAACCAGAGACTTGTTTATCCCCAAGACAAAGTGCAGGGGTGATCGCGCTTTTGTTAAAATTGCACCAAGACTCTGGAATGATCTGCCCATTTTTATTAGAATGGCTTCATCTGTGGCTATTTTTAAGTCTAAATGAAAAACCTATCTGTTGAATAAGGCTTTTAATTCTGGTTGAAGCACTCTTCATCCTTTATATTTTCATATTTTTGCCTGATGTTATGATTTTCTTTTCTTTCTCTCTCCTTGTTCTTGGTTTTACTGTTTTTAGTTGTAGTAAATAGTGCTATAAATATAAAATTGCCATTGCCATTGTAACATTATAGATGTTTTTACTGTCACTTTTGATCAGTTTAATGCATCCCTGCTGAATAAAAGTATTATTTAAAAAAAAAAGAAAAGAAGACTGACCCCAAATACTTGAACAATAGTGTATGATTTGTAGTAATTATTAATGCTTACCATCGTTTATTAATTAAGTGTTATGCAACAAGTTTTCGGGTAAAAGTCATTTGTGTATACATACTTAAAGTGAAAGTAGTGACCATTTCATGTATAATAAACTGTACATGGAGTGAGTTTTTGAACCAATGAGATTTAACTGTGAGTTGGGCTGTACAGCTCAGTGCTGCAGAAGTAGAAACCAGGTAACTGTACTCTTGCTCATTGCCTTCATGGCTAGTTTGGACTCAGATTTACATGCAAGCGGACACAACAGTATGAATATGATTACCTTGATAGTCCACTTACCTTGTTTCAACCACTGAGCTTATTGTCGTAACTCTGTCTAAGCATTTAGAATTTTGACTGTGTGTAGTTTAAACAGCTAAGAAATGTGTTAATACCTTGAGTTACTATTTCCATATCAGCTAGAATCTTGAGTCACATCCTACAAATACTGGCTAGAGCACTTTATGCTTTTCTGTACATTCAACTAAATTATGAGCAAAATCAAATCTAGGCTTCTGCGATAATCGATACTCTTTCACTTTGGCTGCCAATCTGACCCTCATCAATATAACAGTCCTCTTCATACAGTGATGTCCAGTGCAGGTAAAGGTGCCCTTGAATGTTTAGATGCTCTGCAGTGCTGCCATTAGTGTACTTAAAAAATTACATTTTACTTTTTCTCTTAACATATGACACCCTGACCTGTTATCACCTGCTCCTAAATCTACACAAAATAAGATTTCACTGCAATCTGCTACAGTGAATCTCTGAAGTGCGGTGTAGTATTTTATGTATGTGAGTACTTGTTTTTTAGCTTCCTAATTATTTCCTTTGTGCATCCCTCTCAACAGACTAACTATCTAACTACCTCTTGCCTGTTGCGTTAATCAGGAACTTTTGACTAGGTTTAAGGGGATGTCAATGATGAGTAACTAGAGGGCTTTAGTGGTATGGATGCTGTCAAATGGCCTGTTCGGTGTATTTACACTGACAGTGATTTACAGCAACAAAGTGTCCAGAAGTCATTCATTTTCAATGACAGTTGGCGATTTGAGGCGACATATGTGACCACTGGCAATGCACCAGATTTGAGCAGAGTTCAACTTTATGCAAATGCACAGTAATGCAACGTGTCAGCTAGCGATGTGACTGGACAATGTGCAACAGTTGGATACTGCAGTCGTGGTGCCATACTTATTACCAACAAACAATATAACAACTTGCCAACAATACTTCTAACCTCAACTGCCTTTTCAGTATAGTGTGACTGTAACTCAAATCAGTTTGTCTTCTGTGTATTGTAGTTGTTTTTTTCTTACTAGCGTGACAAAATGCTGCTTTGCTATATTTGTTACACTGTATGTTGTAAAGAATATGGTTCTTTAAAGGTTCTTTATATGTAGTAATGGTTCTATTTAGAACCAAAGCACCCTAAAGAACCCTTTTATGCTGAAATGGTTCTTTGTGTTAGAGTTTAGGGTTCTTTGTTCCTGCACTTTTTGTTTTTTTAAACCTGTAACTGTTAAAGCTCCTCATTACAGATTTTCTGCAGCTCGGTGATCCAGCTACACAGACTGTCAACACACTCTCAATAGGTAAATTATTTTATACTTTAGTTAAAATACAAATGTAGCTTTAAAATTGTAACTGGTTTCCAAACAAATATGTTCTTTTCTCTTTTTCGTTCTGCTCTGTTCAGCTGAGGATACCACAAAGTAAGTAACAGAGATATTGAATTTATAATACATATTGTTAGAATTTTTTTACATTGAATTTAACACTAGAACTCTCTATTCTATTCTACTTGTTTTCTTTTTAATTATTTTAAAAAAAAAATAATTGACCTTCTAACACTAGCTCTGTCTATTCTATTTCTTTTCTATCTAATTGTTATTCTGTTTATTTATTATAAAAATAAAAAACCTTGCTATGTATTCTGCTTTAGACTAAACGGGATTTGTCACAACACATATATTGTTGCTCTTTTGTTGTTTTGATCGCTTTTTTACCCTCATTTTTAAGTCGATTTGGATTAAAGTGTCTGCTAAATGCTTAAATGTAAATGTAATGTAATTATTACTTGGGTTTCTGCATAAACATACCTAGTCACAAAAAATATTTTAGCTATCCCATGACTTTATTTAACTTTTTTTCTTTTAACATTGTGAAGGGCTCACATTCTGTTCATTTTATGCTTTTGGGCTTCATAGACATTATTGTTTTTTACATAAACAAAGGGACATCTCTAAACTCAGTTGTGTATTTCAGATGCATCACATCCCATAACCTCATCATCTGCAGAGAGAAACTGCTACTCAATCACACCAACATACTCACCATGATGAACTTACAGAGAGGATTTTGAAATATTTCACTGGAACTTTGTCTTCATTACACTATTTTCGGTTTCTGTTTTCTGTCTGTATTTTAGTTTTACATCTATTTATTTATGTTTAGTGTCAGTTGTCATTTATCTTGCTAATAATGGTTGTTAGATCACATTTTTGCTAAAATTTCACATGTAATTAAATAAAAAAGTACCTAATTGACACAACATGTTGTTGTTGTTGTTCTTGTTTTTATGAAAACCTTAATATAAGCTATAAGATATTATAAGACCAGACAGATAGAGGGGTAAAAAACAATAGTAATAAATCATGTATTCAAATAATATTAATAAAACGTATATTAATATGTTAATATAATAATGAAATGAAAATAAACCATCATTAAAAAGATTATTTAACAACATTAAAGTTTTACATATCAATATCAAAGCAGGGTTCTTTATGGAACCCTATAAAAAGGGTTCTATTTAGCACTAAAAGGGTTCTGCTATTGTTACAAGCTGAAAACCCCTTTTCTGGTACTGTTTAGAACCATTTTTCTTAAGAGTGTACACAAGTGATCTTAAGAAATAATCAGAAATAATCTTGAATGTTTTCTCTCAAGTGTTCTTGTGAAGTCTGATTCATTCTAGTGAATTTATTTTAAAAAGTCTTTCTCTTTATTTATTTATTCTCTTTTTAGCTTGAACAATGCCTAAAACTTGGTATTACAAGCACTTCTTGTGTATTTTTGCCTCTTTAAGAATAATCTCTTTATGTATCCCCAAATTGTAAGTCGATTTGGATAAAAGAGTCTGCAAAATGACTAAATGTAAATGTAAAAAACCTTTCTGAGTCACCAGTTTTTAGTAGAAAAATAAAGGATACTTGAGCAATTAATGGTAGGCACTGCTTTATATTATGAGTAGCTTGGAAAGCTCAAGTTTTAATCAATGCAGTGGAATATGATGTCAGACAGATCTGTAGCCATTTAGTCCAGTAATTAAGTCCATCTTACTATCTAAAGTCTGTCGTACAAAAGTTCTCCTGGCATAAACTCTGTTTGATTTAGAAGACTTCCTAAATATCTTGCTACAGCATTCGTGTTCGTTGGTTCTTAGTCCTTTTTAGTGGCAATCTTGGTTACGCTTCATAGTAGCTTTTTTTCTAGTTACCACTTACAGCTACTGTACAATACTTTAATAGGGGAAAAATGGACATCTTGAAAAGTCTTTGTTTATATATGATTGTCCAGCTAACAAGTAAATCATCTCTGTATTTGGGTGCAAATTTTGTAAATTATACCCTGAACTATACAAGTTCACCATATGTACTGTAAAGAAAATATTGCACAGGAGGTGATTCTCCAAAGAAAATGTTTTTTTTTATCCCGTAGTATGATTTGTATTTTTTTTTTTTTATGAACAGTAGCTTTAAATAAATAAACTTTTATAGACCTTAATCAGGTTAAATGTCATATTGCATTTAATGCAAATGAAAACGAGGTTGTGATGGTTAGACTCAGTCTTACCACACACTGTATAAAGGTCCTAGATCATGTAACAAGTTTTTGTCTGCTGTAAGTGTTTTTTTGTTGTTGTTTTTTTCAGAAAGATATTTCGTCAGCTGAATAATTGGTATGTTGTTAAACAACAGTACAATCCATTGATCGCACTGTGATCCTGTCTCTCAGCCTCGTTTTCATTCCTATCAGAATTTATATGGCACTACCCTGACTAAGGCCTACTGTGTCTCTTTAATTACTTTCTCCATTTTTTAAGAAGTCAGGAATATTAAACTTGCCAGTAACTCTCTCTTTTGGGCTGGTCTCATACCTTTTAGCTTTTAAAAACCAGAGTTTTATTAAGTAAAGATTATGTTCCATGAAGATATTTTGAATATATCAAAACTTAATTTTTGATTAGTAATATGCATTGCTAAGAACTTAATTTGGACTTTAAAACTTTAAAGGCGATTTTCTCAATATTTTGTTTTTTTTGCACCCTCAGATTTCACATTTTCAAATAGTTGTATCTTGAACAATATTGTCCTATCCTAACAAAACCAAACATCAAATGAAATCTTATTTATTTCGTTTACAGATTGACACTTACGACCAGGGTCCAGGGTCACATTTAAAGTTAACTGTTAAGTTTAACAGTTAACTGGCTGCTAGCTTACTTCTTGTGTTAGCAAGTCCAAGTTTTGCCCAAATGTTTTTTTTTCAAAATGGAAAATTCACATTATTATCACACACCATGTGGTCAAATCCACACCACCACACATTAAACTGACATCCACTTGAAGGGCATGATCTTATAATGTGATGAAGAAGATACATTTTTCAAGATTTCAAGTAGTCAGTTGCCTCTAAATGAAGAATCACCCATGAAACATTGCAGACAGTGAGTATGTCATAATTGGTAAAGCACAGCTGGGTTTCATCTCATAGTGGCATAATGAATCCTTTTCTCACTATTCATCACTTTCACAAACTACTGGCTCCTTAAACTGTTTCTTTTTCTGCTGTTCATAGCCATGTCAGCATTGTTTTTCTATTAGTAAACTAGTGGGTTCTGCTATTTCAAATGTTTCTTTTTCTTTTATTCATAGCTTTGTCAGCATCACCTCTTTGTTAGTGGACGTCTTTCTTGCGCACTTTGCACTAAGGGGTAAAATGATCTTGCTGGATGGTGTAATATCTGAATATTGCTGAAGTATATTTGCTTGATGCAGTTCTCATGTTTGTGCAGAAAACATTGTTGCTGTTGGAGTAATATTTGAAATCCACTATATTGTGAAACATACCAATTAGAAAAAAGCTGATAATATTATTATGCAGTGTCTTTTTTTGTCGCAACGACAAAAGCAGTTTTAATTCCATTGTGTCAATGTAATGAAACTTTAGTGTTGGTTGTTGTACGACTAAAAGTCATACTTTTTGAGCTATTTTGCTAAAATTGTCCACAGTTGTCTGATGTAACTGATTGCTGCATTTGCAGCATGCTGCAGGGTTAAGAGTTGTTCTTAGTCTCCGAAAGTGCTTCTTCCACTCAAAGCTGTATTTGCCGATAATATTCATGGCCTGTCTCATGTTTCTCTCTGGCCCCATTAATGGAATAAACTTTACATATAGAGCAGTCCAATTAAAACAAGGATGGACCATGGCCCCTCTGCTACACATTAGATGCAGTGGACATTTACATAAAGCTGCCATCAAGTTGCTCCTGTGGCTCCATGCTGCAGCGTCACATGGCACAGCAAAGCAGGCAGAGTTTGATTGCTCTTGGCCGGCTGCCCTGAAAGGTGGCATTAGCCTTGATACCCTCAGAGGACAAAGCAAGTGCTCTCTGTACTTGCATCCATCAATGCTCAATGGTTGAACAACAGTCTTGATTAGTACGTATGCCATTGTCTATATATCATAAATGCAACATGTGCGATCATAATTTCTTACTTCCACGAGGTTTCAAATACCTCTCTCTCATAGTTTATAAGAAATCTTCTGATTTTAATAATATTTTTGCACAAAAAGAATAATGTTTCCTTAACACGAATTGCCACTGACTTCATTAAGACCGAAAACATAATCTACCAGTTTAGTTTTTTATTATTACTTTATAGCATAATAAATTTTGCAAATGCATTACAAATAGCTCTCGAGGTAAAAGGTGTTAAAACATTAATTTATTACAGTATTTACTTTACATTTAGGCTGTAATTTAGATTGTATTCATGTTTATGCTTTCGTTCCAAGGTTTCCAGAAGACATAAATCTCTGCTGTACTTTTATTGAATGCATTCAATTTGTTGTTACTTAACAGTCGTAATATTTCCCCTTTAACTATTAAGCTATCAAATTTATTTCATCAGGACTCAGTGTTGCTCTGGAGTCATATTTAACAATATCATTTCAAGGATAAATGATCTGTGAAAGTTTTGCCTTTATTCTGTCTGCTGAGATTCTGTGATGCACTCATATCACATGCAGCAGGAATAAATCATCGTCATTGCATGCACACACAGTAGAACCATAAATCACAACTGTAAGAAAGGTGTGCTCAACCTTTTTTTTTTTTTATGTTGTCAGAAATGATCCCCACTGATTAAAGTGGATCGTTCTCACATGGCTTGTAACAGCATGTTTGAGAGTGCTTCAATAAATCATGTGGCAATTTAGAGGGTCCCAGGTTCCCAGTTCTAGTGTTTTTGCAGTCTTCCATGTCCTGGGCTACTGTAGTGGGATAGGGAATTATGCAGTTGTCCTGTCTCTGTTTTACCCAGGACACATTTCAGCACTATTTCAGCTCTAGAGTCCAGGTCACATGACTGAGCTCCAGTCATTATCTGGTACAGTGCTCTGATTTTTGTGCAGACCAAGCTTCTTCATGCTCCAGGACATGGATTCATATAAAGCGATAGGCTTTCACTCAGAGTAACTCCGATCACACTTTATGATAGAGAATCAAATTAAAATGAATGATACGAACAAGAGATGTTTTTGTCACACAATGATTCTGTGATTGTGACTGTGATTGTGCTCCAGATCAGAGATGATGCAGTAAGCAGCGTTGCCATTCAGAACTGAATCGAGAAAGCCTTTTAAATCCTATTTCCATACAATTTGAATTGAGGAAGCACATAAAATGGCGAACTGTAATTATAATTGAAAGAAAAATTTAAATAGAATTTCATTTTCAGTATAAATTACCTGTAAACATTTTATCAAATGGGGTATTTCCAGAAATATTAGATGATATTATGTATTTTATATATTAGATTATACTATATCATTTTTTCATTCTTTTTATGAAACTATATGGATCATGAAAAACACAAAATTTTAAGGATGCACAATATAATGGCACCATATTAGTTGCTGGCCAATGTGAATTTTTTTTTTAATATTGGATATTTCATTCATTATAATGTTGTTATGCCTTATTTCAATTGTAATATTTAAAATAACTGATTTTAGTTTTTACTGTTTCACAAAAAAATTATAATAATGTTCACAAAATAACTTTTTTAATTCATTTTTAACATTCGTAACATCAGTAACAACTTGAAAATAATTAATCAGTCAGAATTTCAATGTCTGTGCTTTCCTTTATAATGCTGTAATTTAAGTACCCCAATATTTATTGGTTTAAAGTTATAAAAAAATGTGGTGGACAGGGTTATGCTATATAACTAAAAAAAAAAAAAAAAGAAAAAAAAAAAACCTGCGTTGTTGCAAATCTTGTGTTAGACCAATGATTATTCTTTTTTTTGTGTTGAATTTCTATGAATTGCAATTCAGTAAATCACATTTTTTTCCAGTTCAACTTCCTGTGAGGTTGAAAGGGAGCGGTTTCATAAATTCTGAAATTTACCCATATCCTGAAAATACATTTTTAAATAATCTGTTTTCAAAAATGGAAATACTAACCCATTAATTTCACGTGTCAAGTAAGAACATTTTCAAAAAGCATATTCAGTAATATGCAGTTAGCATATGAGAGGCTGATCTCTCTACACAAATGCTAAACTGCCTGTACAGTTTCATTAACCTGACCGAAGCCTACCAGATGCCTCAAGCATGAGATTTATTTTTGTGTTGTTTTTTTTTGGCCATGTCATCATGCTTAATGGCTTGGTACATAATTTCCTTTTGAAATGTAATTTGTGGTAATCACATTGACTGAATAGGTCCTGTATATTTGTTACATCAGGCTTGTGTCTATTCAGGCCACATGATAATGGAGTAATTCAGTACCATGGAGCTTGCACTTACATAACCTTCTTGAAAATAGTACCTTTTATATTCTGCTATAATTGTGCAAAGTTGAGCTAGTAGTGGTGATGTAAACAGTCATGTGTGAGATTGACACCCCCCCCCCCCCTACCAACATTCTAACAAGCTGGAAAACCCCTAAATCGGCACAGCGTATACCTATACAGTAGCTGTGCTACACTAACAGAAAAATATCTGTAGGTTGTATGATTTAGGTGTGTGAGAGACCTTATTTTCCCTTTTTGTTGAAATGGTTGCTGCACCCTGTTGAAATCAAACAACTCCTCTGCACCAGCCAGATCTTTTCATCTGTCAGAACTGCTTACAGACTTTCCTCCTTCTCAGCAACCCGTCTGGGTTTCCTTATGTAGTCATCAATGCGAATCACCCGCGAGAAGCATGATAGTGACTCCTAACCATACGCCACTTCTCCTGTGATACAGACAGCATTGATTTTGAAGTGACAATCCCCCCATACCACATGTATTTGGCAATTTGCTTTAATTCTTAGGCAAGGCACTCAAACGCAGATGTGAATGTTTGAAAAAATGCCCAAAATGTTGCTGTGGCATGACAATTGTTGACCTAAAAAAGAAAAAAACTGACTGCAGAAAACATTTACGCTAATGCCTGCTGTGGTGTCTTGCCCCTTGTGGTGAGAATGCAGCACATGCTTGTCTTGCAAAACCTGCGTTACATTTCAGAATGCAACATTGTGCGGAATCACACATTTATGTAAGTGTTACAGTTTGCGACACGTGTTTCAGACTTTATAGTGTGTGCCGGCTCTTAACGAAATGATTCCTACTGACTCCAAGAGCATGGACAGTAGATCATAAATAGGTGATGCGATATATCTCAGTTTCAAAACCAGACATTCATGGATTTCAGGATAATGTTGGAGTAACGAAAGAGTGTTTTCTCTGAAAGAGAATTTTTCTTCTTTCTACCCACAAAATAGAGGCTTGAAATGATATAATCTCATTATACCATGTATTATTTTACATTATTGTTTTCTTTTGTTGTTTTTTTGCAAGGATTGCAAAGAGCTCTTTGATATCTCCAGCATGATGCAGTATGCTTTCCTCTCTGCTTGTTTTACTAAGGCAGTTAGCAAAGTTAATGTTTATTTACACTTTTAGCACTTAATACAGGTTTAGATCTTCAGGTGCAACCTAAGGTTTAGAGTCTTAATTTTTCAATGACACAATAGTGATAGTTCATGCATCAACCCTGATTGTCTTTCAGGTACTATTCCAGATGTGTACATCATTATAGCACCCCATATGTTACATGTGTTCTTGTGGGATGTTCTTAGTACTGGGTTATGAAGGATGCAGCAGACTACCGGTCATATGTGTGCGAGTAGAGTCTCTCTCTGTCTCTCTCCCCTTCTCTTTTTCCAGCAGTCTACTCAGGGATCTGAGCTGCTGGAGGTTGTCCTGTGTAATTTTTGCTGCAGTGCAGCTGACAGTATTGTAACACCGCCTCTTGCAGAATATGTCTGCCTTTTTGCAGCATTGCCTCTAAGCTGTGGAGCAACTCCAAACTGCTTTGTTTAAGAAAAATTGCATTAGTCTTCAAGTTTCGTATTCATCCATCATCATTGACATCCCCTGTGCTTTGTAGCCTTACGTTTACACTTAGATAGCTTTGTCAACATTTTATGCTGAGCTTTAGGAAGTTATTATTTCCAGCATTATTGGCTACTCAATTTATTCCGCAATTCATTTTGCAGTGTTGAGTAAACTCTTACTATAGTAAATTCCCTTGGCATTTTTTTTTTTGGTAATTGGTAATGATACCATTGCGTATGGCGTCATAGCACAGCTAATTGTAGGCTTATAGATAATTAATTACTATTATTTAGAGGACTGTTAGTGTTTACTCATTTGTCCTAGGGCTAATTGAATACTTGCGCTAATAATGATGCTTTCAAACAGAGATGGGGCCATAGAGAGGAGGAGGAGACTTCCGGAGAGAATGAGAAATAGTTGGAAAATAATTGAAGGTGACATTGAACTCTTAAAGAACAGAAGAAAATTAAGAAGTTAAACTTGAATGTTTTTTCCAAGACAAAAGGCAAAATACTAGAAATTGAATAAGTGTATACAATGGCAATTTGCAGGCAACAGGGTCTTAAAAAAGTATCTAATTGGTTATGATGGGTCTAAATAATAATTTTGTTTTAACTTCTAAAAGTATGAACAATTTTGAAATTGTTAGGGTTAGGGTAATTTTTGGTCAACATTTATCAAATATATACCAGTGTAAAAAAAAAATATATATATATACAATTATACGCTTAATCACTTAATCCTTTTTCACTTAAATGAAATGAATTCTTACGTTTTCAAATTAAATTTTTTTCTAATTATAAGCAAAATATAGACCCATAAAACTTACATCCCCCTACTTTTTTTTAGATACAGGTACAGCTGATTAAATACACAGAACAATGTTTAATAATCAATTATATAATACTGTGTTTTTCAAACTGTGGACATATTTTAAATCAGGATTTTGTGATAAAATTGTCTAATGATGTTGCACCATCAATGCCCTTTCTGTCAGTGTTTTAAAATCAAATGTTTATCGTGGTTATTACCAATATCACTTATAAAGATGCTGACCCCCGTTTGTATCTACATAGTGATTGGCAGGGCTCTTACGCAAGCAACAGTATTTGACGCATTGGGAGTGAGAATGGCTTGAATAAAATTGGACTCAGAAGGTACAAGCTCACCTTTTCAATAAGAGATGCACTTGACCCATGAAGGCCTCTGTCTGAAACCTGTAACTTTTTTATTGAAACAGAGTTTTGTTGTAACTACAATGGTTAGGGACTGCTTTAGGGACTTTTCTTTTTTTTGTACAGCTTTGCGCAGCACTGAACAAGCATTATGTTTCCATGGTGAGACTGCTATTACTGGAAATTGGCAACATGGTCTGGTCTGACCCGTAAGAACAATATCAGACACAACATAATATCTAAGTGATAGAGATGTACTGTACTGGTAACACTTGACATTTCTCAAAATGTTATCATTATTCAACAGCATATCAGTGTTTCTAGTGGGCCACCAGTGCCACAGAGCAGCTGCTTACCCCTGAAGAGACCATAAGAGCATGGCTAGCATTCACAAGCTCAATGCTGGCTGCTCAGCCCCGATGGTGAAGAGTTGTTGATGTTGAGAGGGCTGGAAAATGGAAACCTCAGGGTTGATAGAGATTTTTGAGAAACGCATACGCACTGCAATCAAACATGATGTGCAGGGTAAGTGCAACCTGGTGTGCCTGCTGTTTTGTGTTGTTACTGACAGCTCTGTTCCGGCTTTTAATGCCCCAGTGTTACAAGTCATAATGTAATTTAGACTAGTCAAAACTCCAATCAGATTTCAGTAATGAAATTTGACTAGTAATGGTTCAGATTGATGATATCTATAATGCAATTCTGATGCTAATTCCTGGTCAAGGGATGCATAATTCAATTTTGGCTAGTGAAAATTCCAGGCTCACATATCTAGAATTCAATTTTTACCAATAATTTGTTTGCATATGAGTTCCATTGGTTTTCACTTTTAGATATATTTCTTATACATCTTCTTTTTTTAAAGCAAATATTTTGTTTAATCATAGAGCTCCACTGTAAAAATTTTATTTAAATAAAGATATTTGCAACTGATTTTTACCAGTAAAAATGCAATTCATACAAGTAAAAATTATAATGATGAGTTGTAGTTTATAAACGTGTTTTTATAAATGTATTTTATGAATTGGTTTTCTTACTAGTTGAACATAAACTAGGTAAATGACTGAACATTTAAGGGAATGAACAAACTAATTTATAATCAAATGGGCAACAGCCTTCAATATACTGTAAAAGTGATTTATAGAAACTGCTCTAGAGGATTGCTGTTAGTCAGAGAAGCAGTGTATGTCTGACGAATATCACACACCACAGCAGATATGCTGATCAAGCACGATTAAAATTTCAGAATCCACAAACAAAATCTGCCATTCCTTCCTCTCTCTCTCTCTCTCTCGCTCACTTGGGTGTTACAAAGACATGAGTGATTTGAGCAGAACTCTCTTCATTTTCCTCTCTCTGCATGGTTGTAAATAAATAGTGAATCAAAGTGTTAATCAAGTGCAGTCACATAGAAATATCGGGGAAGACAGACATAAGTAGCTATTGCCAGACAGACTAAACTAATCGCTGCATTGCAGATAATAAAAATGGAAGGTCATGTTTTTAACTTTTTTTTATTATTGCCTTTGTAGGGGGCATGATACGATTATGCATTCACTGCGTCTGGCATCCCCTCACATCCTCCTTACCTGTCTGGAGGGTGAGATGAGTGAGTCTCATTAGAGGTGCTCCTGAGAGAAGGGCAGACCCTGGTGCTGCAGGGTTGCAGGGCTGCCAGCGTCTCACCGTTACTCACACTGATGTCATTAGCCATTTTGCTGCTCTTTAAGGCCCTGATATACTCTTAGCAAAGTTCTTCTTTGTTTATGAATATAGATGTGTTTAATAGTAGTACTGATTGCAAATGTTGACAAAATGTTAATATTGTCATTCTAAAAAATGTGTGCCAGAATTTTGTGGAAAGTCTGCTTGGACAAACTGATTTGAACCACAGAAATAATTTTCATCACACCCATTTGTTCTATTTGATTTCCCTTGAAATATATTGGGTCCCAAAGTCGTGCATGGGTCATGTTTGGTAAACTCGCATCTGCAGTACTAAAAAGAGAACCCAACCTGTTATCCAACAGCAGCACTTATTTAATTCCATACCTGATCTGACCAATTTGACATAAATACCTCAACCTGAACTGCACCCACACACCAGATACATCAGGTAGACAAAACAATAATCTTATACATTGCAATCAGGGCTTGACATTAACACCTGCCAACCCGCCAAATGCGGGTGGATTTTGCTCGTGGCGGGTATCACAGTGACTCCAACTAGCCACTTTGGCGAGTTGAATAATTGTATCGTTTTTAAAAAGCATCTGAAATAAGCCATACTGCAGTGTGACACTACGACACTACAACTCCCATGAGTATTACATGCACACAGTGTTGCCTTGCGCTTACACGCTTGTGACAGAAACGAAGAGATAGCTATCCATTTCTTGTCAACCCAACCCTCTACATTGCGACTAAATCACTCGCATATGCGACTAAATCTTCATTCTGGCGACTAAATGATGTCTAATATTAGCCAATGGCTAATAAATTCTCAGATTTTACTCACCAGTGTGTGAGTTGTAGGCTAAGTTTAGCTCAGATATATTTTCAATCGCGAACACTCTGACTCTGTCTGAGGGCTTCAGAGTTTCACTTTCCGTCAAGCGATCTGTGATATTTCTCAGTTCATCTCAATTGATACGCAACGCAGCTGTATTTAATGTACCATAAACTCTGGTGTGAAGGCGCACAAATTGATGTCGCTTTCTCTCACACACACAAAGAGAGAGAGAGAGAGAGAGAGAGAGAGAATTGACATGCTACATTTAAACAATATTCTTTGTTGTATCTTCCTGTCAAAATAACAGTGTTCCTATGGAAGTCTTCAAATTTTAAGAACAGCTGGGTTTTCCAGTAGTGGCCAGAGTTAATGCGCAAACGGCAGTTTAATTGGCTGGGGCCCACCTATTATCATCTGTTTTGATTTCAGCAAATCAGTTCAGGCGAACGCACAAAAGCTGATTAATATTCATGAATCCAGTAGCTCATTAATCCTTAGTAATCCTTAGTGTGTTTTATAGCTCTTATTATTAGAATTCGTATCTGTAACAAATTAAACTCCATAACTATGGGAAGAAGGAGGCGGGAACCGGCGGACAATCAAATGAAAATTCAATAATCAAAATAAACACAAAACAGCACAACAGCCCCTCACGGACGACTGTTGCGCACAAATAAAAAGCAAACACAAAATAAAGTCCAGGCCTGGTCCTCTCTCGTCCTTCACTGTCGTCGCTCCTGTTTTATATCCTTCCATCTCCTCCGTGGGACTCGAGACCGTTGGGTCGAGCAGGTGTCGCTCATCTCCAATCACTCCACCGGCCTCGCTCCTGTTCCCACGTCTCTCGGCCCCGCCCCACTCATCACAGTATCATTATTACCTATCAGTATTTTGTTAGTTTTTCCCCAATTTTTTTTGTCAGAAACACTGAATGACAGAAAAAACAACCACCTCTCAAGTTAAAATGTTCAGTTAAAATGACTAATATGCATTCAAACATGGTTATCAATTTTACTTCTAATTACTTAAGTTAAATAATATTAAATATGAAAAATATTAAAAATATTAAATAATACTTGATTATTATAAAGCTTGACTGACTGATTTTAAAAGTGTTTAAAAAAAAACTGCGCCATTTTACAAATAGTAAGTATATATATATATCAGTCTGGTGAGTAAACTAAAATATTTACTAGCCAATGGCGATTCAATTGCCATGGTGTCCATAGAGGGTTGCAACCTAACCAGTAGTCATTATTAGGGCCTGAGCACAAAAATGACACAAACTGAAATGTGTTCTTTATGACGAGAGGAACGTTCCCCTCAAATTTTAATGAAGATTAAAGCAACTTTGTCCATGCAACCATGGCATGCATTTTTCGTGAGGTTTCGAGACTGACCTACTTTCCATTGCAACTTGTAACAAAGAATTTCCCAGTGTGGTTCAATTAAGAAATTCTGAGTCTGATTCTGATTAAACAGACAGTGTTTCTAATGCTAAATGCTTCTTTTTTTTCAGTTTAGTTTTAAAAAAAATCTTTTTTATTAATCTTCTATATCCATGCACTATTTTTATTATGCAATAAGAAGCTACTTTTTATGTCTTTATCTTAATACATGGTTTTATTTAAAAAAGGAGCTTTACACACAACCTTATCAGAGCTAATGATAATGACCTGTATTGTCATACATTTATGTAGTCTTGATTTAGGTGTACAGTGGTTTTACATTTAAAAGGGTTGTAAATCTAGCTCAAGTAATTTTTGGCACGCCATATTCAACTTAAATCAGGTAATTTCACAACAACAAAAATGTGCCTAGTAAAAATGCTGTGTGGCTAGTAACTTTGGAAAACCACTAGCCACATTGGCTAGTGAGCAAAAAAGTTAATTTCAAGCTCTGGTTGCAATCACAGACAAAGAAGCAACTTAATTTTAATAATAGTATTTACACTGCAATACACATAATACAGATCTGTTTTGACACAGAGTGTTTTGTTCCCGTCCACTGCTATGTTTATCACTACATCAGTGACAGGGAATTTGTTGCAGAATGATATTTTAGTGGATTCACTCTGCATTTAAATGTACAACCCGAATTCCGGAAAAGTTGGGACGTTTTTTAAATTTTATTAAAATGAAAACTAAAAGACTTTCAAATCACATGAGCCAATATTTTATTCACAATAGAACATAGATAACATAGCAAATGTTTAAACTGAGAAAGTTTACAATTTTATGCACAAAATGAGCTCATTTCAATTTTGATTTCTGCTACAGGTCTCAAAATAGTTGGGACGGGGCATGTTTACCATGGGGTAGCATCTCCTTTTCTTTTCAAAACAGTTTGAAGACGTCTGGGCATTGAGGCTATGAGTTGCTGGAGTTTTGCTGTTGGAATTTGGTCCCATTCTTGCCTTATATAGATTTCCAGCTGCTGAAGAGTTCGTGGTCGTCTTTGACGTATTTTTCGTTTAATGATGCGCCAAATGTTCTCTATAGGTGAAAGATCTGGACTGCAGGCAGGCCAGGTTAGCACCCGGACTCTTCTACGACGAAGCCATGCTGTTGTTATAGCTGCAGTATGTGGTTTTGCATTGTCCTGCTGAAATAAACAAGGCCTTCCCTGAAATAGACGATGTTTGGAGGGAAGCATATGTTGCTCTAAAACCTTTATATACCTTTCAGCATTCACAGAGCCTTCCAAAACATGGAAGCTGTCCATACCGTATGCACTTATGCACCCCCATACCATCAGAGATGCTGGCTTTTGAACTGAACGCTGATAACATGCTGGAAGGTCTCCCTCCTCTTTAGCCCGGAGGACACGGCGTCCGTGATTTCCAACAAGAATGTCAAATTTGGACTCGTCTGACCATAAAACACTATTCCACTTTGAAATAGTCCATTTTAAATGAGCCTTGGCCCACAGGACACGACGGCGCTTCTGGACCATGTTCACATATGGCTTCCTTTTTGCATGATAGAGCTTTAGTTGGCATCTGCTGATGGCACGGCGGATTGTGTTTACCGACAGTGGTTTCTGAAAGTATTCCTGGGCCCATTTAGTAATGTCATTGACACAATCATGCCGATGAGTGATGCAGTGTCTTCTGAGAGCCCGAAGACCACGGGCATCCAATAAAGGTCTCCGGCCTTGTCCCTTACGCACAGAGATTTCTCCAGTTTCTCTGAATCTTTTGATGATGTTATGCACTGTAGATGATGAGATTTGCAAAGCCTTTGCAATTTGACGTTGAGGAACATTGTTTTTAAAGTTTTCCACAATTTTTTTACGCAGTCTTTCACAGATTGGAGAGCCTCTGCCCATCTTTACTTCTGAGAGACTCTGCTTCTCTAAGACAAAGCTTTTATAGCTAATCATGTTACAGACCTGATATCAATTAACTTAATTAATCACTAGATGTTCTCCCAGCTGAATCTTTTCAAAACTGCTTGCTTTTTTAGCCATTTGTTGCCCCCGTGCCAACTTTTTTGAGACCTGTAGCAGGCATTAAATTTTAAATGAGCTAATTAAGTGGATAAAAGTGTAAAATTTCTCAGTTTAAAAATTTGCTACGTTATCTATGTTCTATTGTGAATAAAATATTGGCTCATGTGATTTGAAATTCCTTTAGTTTTCATTTTATTAAAATTTAAAAAACGTCCCAACTTTTCCGGAATTCGGGTTGTAGTTGTCTCTCCTGAAACTCTTCAATGTCTATATAGCCATTGGTTCTCTAGCAGGATGAACAATCTTTGAAACTTTTATTCAAATTTGGAATAGATTATAGGCCTATTCAGAAAGCCAGCAAAGTGTACTCCCTTTATAATCAAGCTGTCAATCACTACAGTCAATGAGCATGATTTGGAATGTTGCAAATTGCATTGTAAATAGAAACCTCTGAAGGTCTTCAGACTACAGAGCATGAAAACTAATAAGCACTGTTTGAAAACAGCTGCCTATCAGCGGGACTGATCTGAGTCAAAATAGTCATGGCTATTGGATCAGCTCTCTGCCTGTGCCTATTTATTGCCTGATCTGCACCCGCACAGCAAATAACAACAGCCGTTACATTAAATATTAGCAGTTCTTTAGATTCATGCTGTCGCTCTGCAGTCTGTTTCATAGTTTTGTTCACACACTCACACAAGTTCCACAAATAACCCTCTTTATCCACAGGCATACATGTACATGCTTAGCCTAACTCTTGATCGCTGTAGGAATGTTTTGATAATCGGGTGCCACTCAACAGACTCCAACCACACTCACTTGGCACTTTGATGGCCATTCCAGAGGTCTGGGTCACAGTGTATTGTAGGAAGTCATCTAACCATTTAATTTTCAGCTTGCTCTTCACACAACATTGTGGCTTCAGTTAAAAGTTGAATATTGAGCATCAGTCAAATGGACTTTTTTAAATGATACTTATACTGTGTTGTTTATCATTTTTGCAGCAGATTGGCTGATTAAAATGTTATTTGAGCTCGAGCCCCATCCTAACTTTAAAATCTTACTGGTAGATGTGAATGTTGTTTTCGAAACTACTGTAACAAAGCATGTTGATGCAAAAACAAAAACAAAAAAAAATCTTCTTTGCTAAATCATGTTCATGATTTTATTTCACATCTCAGACAGTGCATCACATTAACATCAAAAGAGGAAGTGTTCCTCTCTCTCTGGACTACAAGAGCCCATTAGGACAGTCTTTGAGGGATTTTGGATATAGTCCATGCTCGAGGAGCCACATGAATTGATCATTAGCAGTGAGTCTTTCTCCACACTACCTTATTAAAGTCCAAATTTACCCTGTTTATTTTCTTAATGCACATTCCTAGTCTTATTTTGAATTATTCATTGCTTTTGATTCAAAGAAAAAAAAAATGCTTGTAATTTAAAAAAAAAATGTAATAACTTGGTCTTCCTTTGAAATTATTTTCGATTTCAGCTCATGTCACTTAGGCTGTATGAGGTCTGGCTCCACATCCAGTCATTAAGTCATTTGTTGTTAATATACAGTATTGCATTGCATTGTAAGCAATTTAATTTAAACATCAGTTATATCTGCTTGTTACTTTTGGTTAGGCAGATTGACAGTGACAGTTCAAACTCTAATCATACACTAAATGGCACTTTATGGTTTAGGTTACCAAGTCATCCTTTAACATTGTCCTTACAATTGGAAATGACGATTTTTTTAACTATAGGAGAATGTTTACGTGCATTGTCCCCCAAGGTTATGGCACACATTGAAAGGGACGTCAGATGTCAGATTGGCCCCACTGCGTAACGCTCGTTCAACAAACATAAGATAGATCGTCACTACACCTCCTCCATCTATCTTGGTCGTGATGTGTGAAAAGCCTCATAATAATGGCCATCTAAATATAGTTGGCTCTCTTAAAGGTGGCATAGCAACAGAGTTGGGATCCATTGACTAAAGAAACTGAACTTCAGAACTGCCTTTTGAAATCTGTTTGAATAGAGTGATCTTGACTCACCGTCTTTGTCTTGTTTAGATGTTATATATTGAGGAGTTATGTAAAAAGCTGTGAAAGAATGGATGCGTGCTTGTTTCTTTGAAGATGCTTGGTATGTTGATAAGAGAAGACTTTAATACAATGCCTGAATATTGGACCATAACTTTTTCAAAGTCAACATCAAGTGGTATTCACAACCTATTGTATGCTACTTATGTTGTGAGGATATTCAGCAAGAAATGTTTTTATAGTTTTCAAATATAAACAACATTTAAATTTTAATGGAAATGTAGATAGACTACTAGGAACACAAAAGAGATAAATACATCCACACCAATAGGTGTCAGTATAAAATATACAGTTGCCATTAAACTCAATAAACTATCATCTGCTCTCTCTCCTGTTTAGAAAGTTCATAGAACTCTGCGTTTGTTGTCTCAGATCTCCACTTTATTTGCCACACATTCCAAGTCACAATTACTGTTTCTCACAGAGGAATCTGTGCACAATTAGTTGCAACTTTGCACGTTTTTGTAATGTTTCACCTTTGCTGTCTCATCTGGAACATTGTATTATTTTAAATCAAATAGCAGCAGTTAATGAGATGTCACACTGGCCTCAAGAGGAGGTCTGCTTCTCTGGCAGGTGAAGGCGTTATGTGGTACAGCTAAAAAGATTTTGAACTTTATCAAGGGCTCTTGTCTTCTGTTAAAGGTTGGAGATTTAAAACTGAGTAATTATCATCTTTTAACATCCTCTCGTACAGGCATTTAACCTGTTGCACTGACTGGCTTTCCCAAAGGGGAACTGATGTAGAAATTGTTTTAATGTCTTCCATGAGTGGGCAAAGCAGCTGCTACATGATTCATCATTCTTTTTAGGAACGGCAAGAAAAAGGCAAAGAGGAGGATAGTGAGGATTGCATGGGAAAGATCAGTTTTGCTCACAGATTGAAGAGATGGTCTGTTTGCTGGTGCTGTGAGTTTTTTTTTTTTTTTTTAAGTAATAGTAGACAGATATTAAAGAGATAGTTCCTCTACTCACTCTTAGGCTTGAAAAAAGTTCAAATGATTTTCATGACTTTAAGCAAATGTATTGGCTCTTCTAAAGCAGTTTGGTCCAATTCATGAAAAAAAGACTCTGAATCCTATGTATGAATCAATTCAAAACAATCACAAGACTCACTGAATCGGTTGTAGCAGTTTTCCACTTAATAAACTTCAAGCTCTTTTCTGTGTTGTCTGTACTTAATTTTCATGGCAACTTAAATCAATACTAAAAAGTAAGATTAAAATGTAGTTTATATACATAATTCAGTTCTATATTTAATTCTAGATTTTTGTTTTGTTTCGTATATACAGTAGTCGGAGGAAAAAAGGTACTAAGAATCATCACTTTTTTTGACCACCTATAACATATGGGTTTCAAACAATCTGAAGCTCAGTATATGATGACAGAATTGTCATTTTGGGTTAACCATCCCTTTACACATTTAACACCGTTCCTTGCGGTGCCACGGTATGTCATGTTCTCAAAGTGTTGTGTATCAGATAGAGGAAGGAGAGGGTGAAACAGATAGAGCGACATGTTATGTCAAGTGAAGGGTCAATGTTTGAAAGAGAAAGAGGCCTCCAACAGATAAAAGAATTACATGAAAAAGAGACAGAGGGGGGTTTTGTTCAAAGTTCCGGATCAATGAACCAGGCAGCTAAATATTTCCTACTAATGTCTTTCATAGCTCAGAGGACTGGTAGCTCTAAATGTGCAAAAGAGGAAAATGTCAATGATATATCCATGAAGAAATTCCACTAAAAACTTGACTTAACAAAGTTTCTTATGTAATATTCACATAGCCCTGGGTAACATGAAAGTAAGGAACCATTCATTTGTGAAATGACTATAGAGGCTAATAAATGACCTCTATAAGTTATCCACTATTATTACTGTAATTCACTGATTTAATTTATACAAAGGAAGCCAGCTGGTCTCATGAGACTGTGGGCAGTGCTCAAAGTTGCCGCATCCATTATTCCCCTCTGGAGATTCAAAAGTGATCGTTTTACCCAACGCAGCAGTATTCCCTATAGAAGGCTCAAGTAAGGGGTCTGGAAGTAATTAAGTTACCAGTCATTGTTGGGTTGACTAAGCAGATGCTGAAACAGCAGCTCCCAATGCACCAAGATTTCCCACCAAAAAGTGGAATCACATTTCTTTAACTTTACATAGCATGCAGTTTTGAAAGTTTAGGTTGCGGGATTCATTAATTATTGGTGGGGCTTGCTGAGGCAGACTGTCCATACTTGGGATTGTGTGTTTTAGGATTGTTAGTATGACCTCAAAATAAGGAAAGTTGTGCTCTTTGTTTTCAAAGTGCTTGGACAACAAAACAGGTGAAAATATACTGAAGAATGTCGCACCTTTTTATTCAGCAGTATTTTTTTAAACTTTGCATATAGATATGAAAATAAACTGGGTAAATAAGTTCAGACTGCTCATTTGCACACCGACATGGTTCACAGCTGTTAATACACAATAACCTTTTTAGTTCGACTAACTGTAATACTGTGTAAGATTTTAATTCAAACGGAATGCATAAATCTAGTCTATCACTACCGTTTCACTGTAAAATGCAAAACTGACATTTTATTCACCTCTGACGCACTTCACTCGGCAGCAACAAATCTGTCAAACAAAAAAGCAAATATTAGCTTAGTTTTTTTTACGTGTGCTATAAAATACATTTATTTTTATTTAATACCCTTATTTGTTTATTTAATATTTTTATTAAAAATTTTGATAGTATTATCGTTTTATTTGTCATGTAGTTTATTTTATTAAAAAATTAAATTAAGTGCAATAATAGTATTATTACTATTTTTTTTATTATTGTTGTATTAATATTATATTATTAATCTCTAATGCTCTCAAGAGAACCAGACAGAAAAATGTATGTGCACCCCATCAGTCTATCTATCTGTCCATCCATCCGTCCGTGTCTGTCTATTATATTTTAAGCTATTTTTCTCTTGAATTCGTTTTGTGGACACCCTAGCATCCTCTTATAGTCCCCTGAGGGTTCCCGGACCCCAGTTTGAAAACCCCTCATCAACAGGACACTCTTTTTAGCTCACATTGCGTGTCTGCTGATTTACACCTACAGATCAGCAAAGACATTTTTCAGGCAAATGTAATGAAACCTAAGCTAAGTGTGTGGTGTAGCACTCCACAAGAGGATTCAGTTATACAGATAGTATTTATTTATTGAATGTGTCAATTTTTTTTAACACTTCTTTTACATGTGGTATCTGGTAAAGCCCACAAGCACACAAAGCACTTTTCACTGTGGTGTAATGTTCCTGTATCAAATGTCAGTGTGTTTACAGAGGACTGCTCTACTGGCTTTAAAAGAGGGGGGAATCTGCTTGTGGCTAGCTGTGCTTCCTCTCAATCTATCGGCCTGTATCCTTTTTCCCTGCGAGAGCAACATCTCAACACTGGACCTGCCCGGAAAGGCAGGTGTCAGTAGAACCCGATCCCCTCAGGGAGTATAAACCTGTGATTCTGCATGCCAGTGTCTTCTTGAATCCCTTAAGATGACCTACCTCTGTCCTTCAGCAGTTCTGAGTGGGTAGGAAGTTGAGAGAATGAGACAAGAAGGAAAAAAACTCTTATCTCTCAGAAACCGAATCCTTTGATAACACTGACAAATGGATGTTGGGGTATGGATGGATCTCTGGCGAAGAGGAAGCAAAAGTTTGGAGTAAAGGATGGACAAGTCAGACAGCTTAATAGAATGAGCCTTTTCTTTTCTGGGTTTAATACAAGTTAAGCTTGAAAAAGTTGTAGAATTGGCATTAAACAGAAAAGGTTAGTGGAAAAA
Source organism: Carassius carassius (assembly GCF_963082965.1). Lineage (NCBI taxonomy): Eukaryota > Metazoa > Chordata > Actinopteri > Cypriniformes > Cyprinidae > Carassius > Carassius carassius. The sequence goes on along the minus strand of NC_081773.1, from coordinate 19,547,123 downwards.
AAATGTCATACTAAAATTATGTTAACATACATATTCCTTACATCTTGTTATTAGTTTGTAATTTTGAATTTTCATGCTATAGTAATGTTGACATGCTGTACTGATTTTATTTTATGAGTATTTTAATGTTTACAGATCGGCCTCATTGTAACCTCTCCCTTTTTTAAAACAAAAGTCTACATTTATTTTTCAAGCTAATCAATATTATACAACAATGACTGTTTATTGAGTTGAACTTTTATGAACCAGAAATATTCATTTAAAGGCACTGCATGGGCATGAAAAAAACTGGGGAAAAAAATAATTATTGATATCTTTGGTGTAAAAAGCTTGACATATATATGATGTGATCGCTTTGAATTCTAACTATGACCAAATTATCATTCAGTGAATTTGTTGAACAATCCGAGAGCCTCAGATTTGCATAATTTGCAATATAAGACTGCTATTAGAATGATGTTTGTGTGTGAACAATGTCTAATTATAGAGAGATTCTGGTGTGTCCTTGAAGTACATGACTGCTGAGGTGGCTGTAGTTTGCTGCAGTGGTGACTTAAGGGGAGATCAGGGGTCACTTTTGTTGTTGGATTCTCAGATTGAAGCAGCCTTTTATTTGATTACCCTCCTGAAGTCAGGCCGGAGTGTTGATGGTGCAAACAGCTAAGGACATGTACCTGAAGGCTAAATAACTGCTTTTACAGTGTTTTATTTATTTAAATATAATATATATATATATATTTTTTTTTAGAAAATGTCAGTTTCAATAGAAAGAGAACCCAATCTCCACAATTGTTTATTGGACCTCTGTTGATTAAGTAGATGTTAAAAAAGTGATGGCAACTTATCAACAATGAAGTCCCCAGTAAGCACATATATCACAGAGATTTCCAATCTAGAAAACTTTTGTGTGTGTGTGTGTGTGTGTACAACCATCTAAAAACATCTTTAAGTATAAGTTTGTATACATTTTAATTAATTAACATCACAAAAACATATGCTGACTGTCAATCTAACAGCTTTCAGCATATACTGCACACACCAAATGGATGTCTCTGCTTATGAGATATATAGCAAACCTCGGTGGAAACTGTAATGTCTGTTGTGCACACAAGCATGATATATACAAGGTAACATATGTTAATGCGGTCACATCATTGTAATGATGGGATAGATACTCAGCCGTACTCATGTGTGTGTGTGTGTTTGTCAGTAGAGTGGAGACTGTGTTTTATTGTGCCTTAACTGCATTATGAATCCATAAATGTCGTATCCCCCCAGCAGTATGGTCTGTGCTGGTTATTGAGGACTAGGTTCATATCTGTGAGACTGTCATGGCCTGGAGATGTGCTCCTGCTGTATGGATATATATTTATATAGCTAGAGAGATGGTTATTGAAACTATAAATGCTTTTATAATAAAAGACATAACATATATGAATGGGTGAACGTGTGAGGTAGCAGTGTTGAGTGTTAACTAAACGTAGTGCCAGCCTGTTTTCCTCAGTGACAAGTTAGTGTATTTGTATAGTGTATAGTGTATTAGATTTATTTTGGTCATGTTGTGACCTATTCATCAAAGAATTCATCAAAGAATCCTGAAAAATATATAACGTAGTTTTCACAAAAAATATGTATGTATGTTGTACTGATATTGAAGTCATTCAAGTAAAAAAAGTGACAAGTCATTGCTTAATTTATAGTTAAATATAGTATTTGTAACCCTGTTATCCATTCTTGTATAGTATTTTATTATTATTATTATTATTATTATTATCTTGCTAAAGCAATATATAAATTCATTAATTTCTCCTATATACTGCTCTGGAAAATCCAGTTAATTTTAGTTAGTTTATTCCTTTGCAAGAATTACGTGAAGGGACCAATTTTAAAAGCCCCCCCCCCCCCCCCCCCCCCAACACACTTTTAATATCAATAATTATATGAATATGTTTCTGTTGAATTTAGTTAATGTTTTCCCAAAAAGGAGAAGGATTTCTGTTTTTCATCTGAAATGCAGCAGGACTGCATTAAATCGTTATTTTTTTTCTTACTAAAAGAAGTCTATAAAAGAAGTCTATAAAAAAGACCTGTTTTGGCTACAACATTAACAATTCATTGACTGTTGTTTAAAAAAATAGTATTTGTGAAATATTCATGATGGATTTGATCATATTACTTATTCATTCATTGGATGTCATGGAAATTCATCACTGGCCATTACAATTTACTTAAAAATGCCTCGAAATGCTCTTAACCAGCATTCTTTAGAGTTTTGGCTGCAATGTAGTGCTGCATCCCACGTCCAGGATTTGGCTTCCTGGTTGGATCGAGTGAATGCTCATGTAAGCAGTCTTTTAGCCAGGAACACTGTGTTTGTTTTTAATGGTTATTTTCGATTACCCTTAGACTTTAGACTCCTCTTTATTATTTATTCATTCATTTGCATTGTAATGCAGAACTATGCAGCGCTGACCTCTGAGGGACTTTATAGTTTGACCAGGGCTTGACAGAGACATATGAATTGTTGATGATTTGTTGTGATATAAAGTACATCCACATTATTATATTCATAAAATATTAAGCTTCCTTTAAACTAGGCAAGCATTGGTTGATGTCATGAAAAAAAATAATCCCATGGAAATTTATTTAATCTGTTATATACATAAATAAAATATATTATAATTTATTATTAAATTACATTTAATATTATAGGCATATTTCCTTTACAAGGCAGAATAAAAAAAATGCATTGCCTAGTTGTGTTATTTGGTTTATTCTAACACAATAAATAACATGCACTGTAAATATGAATGATTTTAGTCATATTGCAAATGAAAGCAACCAGCTTCGTTTATCCTTGGGAAAAGCAAAGTAGCAGCACAGCGGAGAACATGTCTCCCTGCTTGATGCCAACTGGCACCAAATGTTATTCAAATAAACATTAGGAGTAACAGTACTATTAGCTCCTGCGTGTATGCAAATGGCTCATCTCCCTGGTTCATCTCTCTGCTGTAGCCCAAGAGTAGTGCTTGGCGTGGTGTGTTTTGTGTGTGGCGGCTGTAGAAATGCTGACTTGCTCGAAATGTCTGGCTGTGATGGATGGTTCTTTGAGATCTGTGTGAAGGCCATAGCCCTGAGAGAACAGCTTCATACTCCACCTTTGCCATGCTCTACAGGCGGCCTTGCTGGTGTCCATCGCCACTGGCTCACAGCAGAGTGCCCCACTCTACGCAGCATGCTGTTAATTGGCTCTTTAATTGTCTTCAACCTGGCAAGTCCAGGCATGTTGTACATTACAGGCTGGTGACAGAGCTGTTATTTTAACCTCAATCAAATCTTTCAAAGAGGTCAGAAATTAGTTTGAATACTGAGCATAATATGAATTGTTGATCCAGAATTGTGTAAATAAATATTCATGCAACACTTACAATAATTTATTGAATTTTGTTACCTAGAGTTAGATTAGGCGTAGTTCACCCAAAAGTTCTTCTGTGAAACACAAAGGAGGAATTTAAGAATATATGTCTGTGCTGCCTTTTCGAAACGATAATGTGCATTTTTAGCGATTTTTTTTAACTTTTAACACAAAGCTATCGTAAGCTATTAAAAGTCTTGAAAAATTGCACACAAGATGCATGGAATTTATTTATTTATGTTTTTTTTTTTTTGCTTGGCAGTGTAAATCACCATCTCCTTTTGTTGTATGGAAAAGAAAACATGGACATTCTACAAATTCTGTAAACAGTAAAAGACAAGAGGGTGAGGAAATGATAGCAGGTCATTTTTGAGTGAACTTTCCTTTTAATAGAAGAATAGCGTCTGAGCAAAGAGTCGGTTTTTCACGTTTTTATTGTCTATAAATAGCTGGTCAGCATGTGTTTTTATTGGGCTACATGAAAGCTCACTGCAATTGATATATTGAATCAATAATTACTTTGGGAGGTTTTACATTTTAGTGTTAAGGCTGACTTGAATACATCATTAAAATTCTCATTTTAAATTTGAATTAAATTGAAATCAAGCCAAATCTATTTTAAAGTCACCTATGCCAAAAACATTAAGTCACACTGTTTATAAGAATAAGGCTCCCAAAGTCTAATGGTTTAAATGTATATATTCAGGGCCATATACTGTACATAGTGGCATACTCAGAGAAACATGCTTTCTAAGTATGCCAGTGATTGTCTGGTCTTTTAAACACCAGCCTGTGTGTGAACAGCCAGTTCATTGCAGGTACTATTCCGAAGTGAATGGTTCTATAATTAGTAAGGCTGTTCGAGTCCGTCTCTGTGCTTGTGGGATAGAACTTGTTGAGTCGTTTTGTTATATAATCTACACATTAAGTAATAGCTCTTCCATTAAATAAAGTGATGTAGAGAGATTGTATCTTCCACCCGACTCTGTTCAGCTGCCTAATAACATTTATCTCAGTTCAGAGTAGGAGGACCTTTGAATCCTCAGCTGATGTCAGAACAATGGTGAATGGGACATTGTAGCGGAACGCCAAAAGGCTGATCAATAGCATTCAGTTGTGCGATCATACTCAACCACAATGAAACTGAAGAGACATATTCAATAGATTTGGCTGTTTTTTAGAAAAGAAAGCATTACCAAAATTGTACTTTGCAGTTTTTGTTAGACGTTACTGTGATGGAAGAGTTCTGTAAGTTATTATCAAATAACTTTTTAGTAAACAGAGTGTAAGTGTAATAACAGCAACTTACTGTGTTTTGGGAAACTCAACTGAAGCAGGTGTTGGTTCTCTTTTATTGTATTCGTGATATTGCTATACTTCTGAACTTTGCGTGGCGGCCGGAACGGTGACCAGTGCTGTCCCCACCTTTGTGTAATGAAGTCTTCTCAGGTCAGGCTGGAGCAGGAAGTGTGGAAGGACGTCAGCAGAATTTGACCCAGATAGCTTTCCTCCACTTTGAGTGCTCCACACATCAAACCAATTTATCCCCCTCCTGTTAGTGTCAGAGCGTATTAGCACTGACTGCATGACTGTGAGTCTGCCTGATGCGGTTCAGTAACCCACAGGGTCTGATGTGGTTCAGTAACCCAAAGGCTTATCTGAGAGAATATGACTGGGAGTTTGTACCTACACAGGGTGTGAACATGGCGTCACCCAGCCATAATGATACCTAAAGACTTCTCCTCAAACCAGCCTAAAAAACCCCCCTTCAAAAATCCTTCAGCAAAACCCTCAAGATGCAGGAAGCTGGGGATTGTGTAATATTTGGAGGGCCAGCTCTCACCAGGTGTGAAATATTGCTACCTTCAAGTCCTCCTGAGAAGTTCCTAATTACTCAATCAGGAATTGTAATTATGTAGTGATGTGATTTAAGGTGATTGTGGTGTGAATAAAATGGATGTGTTGGGCGGTATCATATTTCTTTTATTTAAATTTCACTTCAAGGACAGGAAATGCAAATAATACAGACTTACTTGTGTAACTGATGTTTATGTACTGCGTGTTATCATTATCTTGCAGCCACAGAAAATGATGGGGAATGTAAAGTAGTTTTGTGCACACAGGCCTACTAATTGAGCAGAATATTCTTATTCTATATTCTGTTTTCGGCATTGATAATAGATAGAAATGTTTCTTGAGCACCAAATCAGCATATTCAAATAATCTGTGAAGGATCAAGGGACACTGAAGACTAGAATAATGTTACATTTGAAAATGTAAATATAAAACATATATTTTAAATTATAATAAGGTTTTACAATTTTACTGTTATTACTGTATTTTTGTTTATATAGATGCATCCTTGGTGAGCATGAAGGTGTCTTGTAGAAACATTAGAAATTCTTCCTGACTCCAAACTTTTTTAAAACATGAAATCTCCCCAGATAAGCCTTAGCATATTTAGAGTACATTGCACCATGCAATGCTCCATACTGATGTTTGTTTCCACAGTATTGGAAAGAAACAGAGCTAAAGAACACAGTGTTTACTTTAACCGGGCAACTCGGAGAGCAACTTGTTTGTGTAGGATAAACAGAGAGTGAAGAGGCGGCGCTGCTCACAGTTCACCAGTGCACAGCAGCTACTATCATTCAGTAGTGAGTGAACAAAAGGGAGAGGATGAAGAGAGTAGACAGGAGCCGAGAGGGGGTACTACCTACACCACCCACACTTTGCATCAATGTTGTGGACTTTGGTGTCCTGTGATTTAGGTGCAATGATATGTTTTTATTTTTTCATTTTTGTGAATAGTGAAATCTGTTTGATGACTTTTATCTAACATAATCTAGCATTAAAAAGTACATTTAAATGGTGATCTTGACCTTCTTAGCTGTATCCAACAGTTAAAAACAAAGATGTGATATTTTTGACATGTTGAACTGATATTGAGGTCATTCAATAATAATAATAATAATAAAAAAGCGACGATGGCTTAATTTTGTTTAATACAGTATTTGTAACCCTGTTATCCAATCTGGTTCATTATTTATTAATATTATTATTATTATTATTATTATTTGTTTATTTTTCTCTAAAGGGGGAGTATTATATATATATATATTGTTTAATATGATCTTTATTGATTTGAACTGTATTTAGACACCAGGTTTGTATAATAAAATAAAACCACTCATATAATATTTATTGGACTTCATCAGGTTGACAAGAAAGGTTAATTACCTCCCCTCACTGAACGGTTCAATGATTTTTATTTTAAGTGTCCTATTTTGAATTCTATTTGTGGAAAGTGTCTGTAAATAATAAGTTACCTTCACTACTGCTCTGGTTCCTGACAGAGATCTGCTCATTTTAACTAGACCAGAGAGACCGCACAGGTGACGTCAGCCCTGCAGAGAGAGGAAGCCATAGTCCAGTACACAGATCGCTGTTACATGCTCACACACACGTTTACACAGCACATTAACATTTTCTTACTGTCACCTTGTAGGCTTTAATGGGGCTGTAAGTGTATATCAGTGCCTGCACATAACATGCAGGTGTGTGCGTGTATAACAGTCATGGTGTTGAGCGCCAGTGTCCTGCGGGCACCTGCTCTGGGAGAGATGTTTCTCCGCGTGCCGAATGGAAACTCTAAGAATAGGCTTGTCATCTGATGGGGGCTGATAACACACTATTGATGGCTCTGTGGTGCTGAGTGAGACTTGAGGGTGCTGAGTCCCGGGTGTGAATCACCCCGCTGTCTGCTGTTAACACTCTCACATAACCCCTACTAAATGCTGGCCTTACATAGACAAACGCTTTTAAATCTGAGATCATATTTCTCTAATTTTGTTTGTGCTTATCTCTTATTGTTGGAACGCAGTAATCAGATGCTCTTTTATCCCACTGTTTTGTGGTTCATCTGTTCTGAAAAAGGAGTTCATCTCCTAAATATTGTTAATCCAATCCAAGCCCCATTTGCAGCACATAATCCAGAGCCATTAGATGAAACAAGAGTGTACTATTATGACCTGGACTGACTGTACCACACACACCTGCCCATCTCGGCTCTATTCAAGCCAATATGGTTTGTGTAAATAATGTTTGTAGGTGTCAATTTGTGTTGTGCATAGGACTGTGTGACTATGTTGAAGCCTTGGAAAAATGTATTATTGTATTTGGTACTAAATTGGATAAATAGAAGGTTGTGATTCATGTCTGTACTGGACAGTTACACTGTTGTCGGAACAAAACTAGATGGGCCGCATTATAATCAACAGAGCTGTCTGTGGTTGATGCGCTCCACATTTACTCTAGCCACATTATTTTCCCCATCCGTCTGAAATAAAGTGGTTTTATCTACAACAAATCCTGAGTTGATTGCTGTGAAGTCTGGAATATATTTAAATAACCTGAAATTAATATATTTTTTGTCCCTGAAGGGAAATTTGTCTTGGATCTGTGGCGCTGTACACTGGGATAAAACACGATTGCTCTCTTTCAAATCATTATATAAACTTCTGTCCATAACACCAAAGCCAGCTCATGATGTTTCTGGTCTCTGGCCCACTTATTGAAATCATCTTTGTTTTTAACCATATCTTTCCCAAGTAAGCTGTTTTCTGTGAATATGCGAGACTTCTTATTCATTTGCATCTATAGGCTAAAAACTAGAAGAATAACAAAGAAATTAGAGTAAAACGTAAAACTATTTGCACCACACATGCTTACAAAAATGAATTCACATACAAACAATACAACTCTGCCATATAAAGCAGTTTAACAGACTGTTTTTGTGCATCTAAAATAACTGGAAGTGTCTGACCCTGAAAGCCTTACACATTCAAGTAAAAAAATGTCTGTGCGCTTATGTTAAAACTGAGGTGAATACACAATTGTTCCAACACTTACTGTACATTACGGTGTCAGCTCACCGACTGATTGAATTTGAAAAGATGTAGCTTTGCACATTCTTGGTCGCAGTACCATATCAGTTGCTTCCAGTGTATTCACAGTTTTACTTGGTATAAATAATAATAATAATAATAATAAATCTGATAGTGTAAATCTGAGCATTATTTGATTTTTCTCCCCGATAATGATATTTGTTAATTCATGAGTACTGGCATGCCTGCCAACCTATGGAAAGCACAAACCTGGATGAATGTTAAGATCTGTGCAGAATCCAATTACAGATGTCATTATCGTAGCACCTCAGCTTTCATCTCTTCTCTCGATAATAGCCATCTCTAACAGCCACAAATGCATGTGTCAGCAAAGGACCCAGCAGCCACTGCCCCAAGATACGTTCAGGATGGATTTACAGTCAGCAGTAAGAATACAACGTGAAATCCTAATCCCTCCTGTTTGTTATTTTATGACCACTGTTTTTAAGAATAATGGAGTTGTTCAGCAAGACATTTTCTGCCAGTCTGTGTTTACCATAGATAACATGGAAAAAACAATAACATTTCTGGGGGAAATGTGTTTTCTCGCATATGTTTTACAGTAACAGAAGGTACATGTCAGTTAATTGCAGTCTGATGCTGTTTTCACTTTCAGCTCACTAATGATAAGTGACTGCAAGGGAATTAAAACCTCTTATTACTGACTTCATGACTTATTCAAGACTCTCCAATATGACAATTCCAAGTGATGCATGCTTAGTTTAGTTAGTATAGGGACAGAATTATTTTCAATTTCTTTGCGAGAATGTGTATATGTGTATGAGTGAAGTACGTGCATTTTTAGCTTCTGGAATTTTTTATAATTCTGTTGGTTTTTTTTGGAGTAGCACTTGCCCCTGTGTTTGAAGTCTCCAAGTATTTTATAGCGAAAAGCAGCACTGCCATCGCAATGAAATGATGAACAATGCACAAATGTTTAGCCACTACTTAATTTACAGCAGCACGGCAAAAGAAATTATGAGTTGTCATATTCAGACAAACAGCGTGATTGTGAATGTGACATTGATTTTATTCTTCAGTTCAATAAACAGTAAGTTTATACTAATTGCAACCTTTAGACCAAGTGGTCAAGTGGGCAGGAAGACTGCAAGTGTGTGTAGAACTTTTGATGAACCGATCGGAAACACTTGCAGTATAATGTTGTAATATACAAGAACATTTTTAGTTTACATTTTGATTTTCTGCTTTGCTTTGAATTAAAAAAAAAACTTCTTAATTTCTCTTTAGTACTCACTATGTAACAGTTTAGTTGTGCTGTTTCTAATTAACTGAAAAAAGCGGTTTCAAACTGTTTGCAAAATACACATTGTATTCTTTGCACAATATAATGTGCATTACTTTACATTTTAACTCATAAATTATATGTAATATCTAATTTAACTTGCACTAGAAAGATTTCCTTTTGCATCTCGTAGTTTTAGGGTACTTGAGTTGATGGGATACTTACCCTCAAATACAGCTCCGAAGCAGTATTTGAAAGAGTGTGGATAAAATCTATATCAAGGACACTGAGCATTAGTGTTTTCCAGTCCTGGGACATTCCTGTAGACTTATTTCTTGTCACATGTATGCACTCTCAAGTGGCCAAGACTACAAGTGTGGGTATTGGGACAGGCCTGCAGGAGTGATGTTTTGTTTTTGAATGAATCGCTTGAATAAATGTTTCACTGAACCTCTCATAAAGACATTGGCTGAATTAAAAAAAAGTGAATACCCTTCTTAGTATATCTAAAATATCTTTAGATGGCAGAATAGGGAGAGTGGCATGGTATCATGCTATTCCAAATTCAGCCAGACTAGTTGTGTTTCTAATTATAAATAGGTCTTGAACAAAATGGTTGAATGATTGATTCAATGACACACTTACAGTCACTTCTGACTGAATCTGTGTTTTTGAACAAATCATTTGAATAAATAAACACAAGATCTCACTCGAAAATACATTCACTTGTTGCTACCTACTACTTTAGTGATGTAGAAAACTTTTTTCTCTTGGTCTCTCTGCCAGTTAATTTGAAGGTTAGGAATTTACTGTTGTATTATGATATATTTGTATAGTGATTGCATCATGGGGGTTCAGTACATATCAAGGCACAGTAAAATTATTTATTAGATTTACGCTATATTTACAACTGGATATACAGAGATAAAACAATATATAAGTCTAAACTTTATGTTCATGTCTATCTTTGTGGACCTGAATGGTCACACTTTAGTTTAGGGACCAATTCTCACTATTAACTTACTGCTTATTAGTATGCATTTTACTAGCATATTGGCTGCTTATTAATACTTATAAAGCACATACAGTAGTCTGCATAACCATATTCTACATACCTAATCCTACCCAATACCCAAACTAAACAACTACCATACTAACTATTAATAAACAGCAAATTAGGAGTTTATTGAGGCAAAATACATAATTAATAGTTTGTAAATGATGAGAATTAGACCTTAAAATAACGTGTGACCGCCTGAATTTAGCAGATGAATACTACATCTAAAGTGAATTTAGCAGGGCTGTTTTTAACATTTTTCGGCATTTAGTCAACGTTATGGTCATATTTGTTTAGCTGTGAGTTGCCCACACCCTGAAAATGTCCCAATGGAGAATATTCTGCTGTTCTTGCTGTGTCACACAGTGACTCATGTACAGTGAGTCAATGATGGGATAAGTAGACTCTTCATGTTATTTTGGGCTATTAAGAGAGAACAGGAACAAAATAACAGGTTGGGCTTGAACATACACCTGTACCTACATTCACAGCAGCTTTAATAGTATCCCTTTTTCACTTTTCCCTTTCTCATCAACGTGTAAATAATTTTGCACTTTCTGAAAATACACTAAAAGTGCTATATTTTCTTTCTTTTTTTTTTCTCTTGCAAGTTCATAGTCTGAAAAATTTGCAATTGAATGATTAAAACAGATAATGGTGCAGGTGAGCTTTCTCTTTTGCTTCCATAACAGTGTAATGTTCCCAAAAGGTGTGATGAAATCCTCACGGGATGTGCACACCATGCATAACGCCCTCCCCACAGGAGTGATTGACAGCTGCCCCATCCTTTCCTGCCTCGTTGCCCGGCACTTTAGGCCACGTGTACAGGATGTACTGCATTTTTTTTATTTACCCATGAACACATTTACTTGCGTCGTCAGACACACATATTAGACACAGATGAACAGATGGCATTGTGAACAAACACTTAAGTGCGTGATTTATTTTTTAACACTTCTTGGAAGTGCTGAGCTCGAGAAAAAGGGGTGGTTCTGGGCACGTGTCTCCTCACCTCTGAGCTTTAGTTAAAGGTCTGTTTCCACGGTGAGGATGACACTGAATCTCCTGTGGGGTGCATTGAGGAACAGAGATGTTTTGTGTTGGAGCGCTGTAGATGTTAATTGTTTTTTGTTTGCACTCCATTCCCTGTTAACCCCAGATGTAATTAACATTTTATAGAAGTGTAAATTGTAACTCTTTTCTTTACAATTAGAACAGTTAAGGACAGATGCCATGTTTTACTTTAAGGCAGGGGAAAAAACCTGTATTAAATATGACACTTGAGATGTGGAGCAGTTATACAGTAGCTCACTAAGAAAACTGTGCTGAATATTTATGAATGATTAGACATTTGCTGTAATGTCTGACACATGGAGCATTTCTCTTAAAGATTTGTAGAGCATTGGCTGTGGTTGATTGGCCAAGTATATTGGCCTTATTGCAGCATAGATCTCTGTAAATTACATGTGCAGTTATGTGCAATTCAGATGATTTGTTATAATTTCTGACCACAAATGGAAATGCAGCATTAGTATTAATTCATGTCCCACACCAAACACATGTCTCTGATTGAACGAAAGTTGCTGTGTCACGCAACTCAAATAAATAGAGCAATGTTGAGAGTGCCACAGAACCACAGTGTTCGCAGTATCTGGGAAGTCAGCCTATATATGGTTAATGGTTTATAATTGTGTCTGCATATTAAGATAGAATAGAAGAAAGAAATGTAAAAAAACAAACAAACAGCAGCTTTGAGTCATCTACCTCATTTAAATAATGAATATTAATGAGTACATATGACCAAATTGGATTCTAATTATTTCCTTTGATTTGTTTGTTGCAGCAGCTATTTTGTACTTTTATAAGAGGGTTCAGGTGCTTAAATCTTTAATGACTTTGTTATTATACACTATGCTTATTTATCATTTTAATTTAATTTATTTATTTATATATTAGTATATGGTATAGTGTAAGTTTGTGCTCCATTCAACTGAATGCAGAATGCTTTTTAAATTCCAATTGAATTTAGGTATCAAACAGGATGCAAAGTTTTAACTTGTATAAAATGAAAACTGCACAGCAAGAGAATTTGCCTGCAGTAACAATCATCACTCCTCCATCCCTCCATAAGAATGGGAAGCAAGTGAAGTCAGATTATGCTGCTGAGTTTCATATGTGACTCAGGAAAATGCCTATAGGCCTGATTTTTCTAGCATTGACTCACTGAATTTTTAGTGTGACATCCTGACATGCAGTAGGGACATGGAAAGCACATCCTCTGTGCATCTGCGCACACGTATGCTCCTATGTAATGAGGCAATGTGACACAAGTGACTGTGATTTTGCCAAGCAGGACATTTTCCAGGATCAGCATCTTTTGTTGGTCCTAGAACAACATTCCCATCAAACAGAATCCTAACACTATCACTAACCTGTACCTGAACATTTAAATAGTGTAAAATCAGAAGAATGGCCCAACCCAGTCTTGGTTTAAAGAAATATGATTCCAACACCAAGAATGTTGATGCCCTATTTGGCAAAATCATGAGTTGCGTTTCCGATTCACAGGGTCCCTGCACAGTTTTGACTGCTCCCTACACACTCACCAGGGGATATCTGATAAGTGCATCTCAAAATTTGTTAATTTGGAGTCAAACAGACAACCCTTGAGTTGTTCAGATTGGTGTAGAGTAAGATAGCATCCATATGCTTGTGTAAACAGAAGTGAGTAAATATAAAGTCACGTCTGGTGTGAATAAATCACACTATTTGCGCGTAGTTGGACGCTTGAACATTTTGAGTTTACTCGCTTCATTGGTGCATGAAATTCACTTAACAACATAAGTGAATTTGCGTCATGGGAGGGGTTTCTGATTGGTTGAGTTCACGCAACATTGTGATTTCAACCACCATTTATTCTGATAATTTTCTAAATATTACTGTTATCGTGTTATGAAATGTAATTTTAAAAGTATTTCAGGCGAGAATGTAGTTGTTTAAAACTTAAATATGCGGTTTATTTATAAAGACTGTGTTTCACTTTTAAAAATGTGTTTCACTGATTTCTTTATTCAGTTAATCTATTAATATGTTAAAATGAAAATAAAAAGAGGCAATACTGTTTGGTATAATATTTAATTTCATTGTAATGTAGGCTATATAACCCTACACATTTCCCTGAACTACATTTCTGTGGCTATTAATAGGTTTAAATGAAAATGAAAGGAGGCAGTGGTGTTAGTATCATATTTTGTCTTATTGTAAATATACAGTGAGGAAAACTGCAGTAGCCAAGGCGAGCTGACTGATGTTATCAAGTACGCTGCTGTTTTCAGAATTACTGGACTTGCGTCCCGTCCGCGGGAGATCACACATATATCCTGTGCTGTTTATGTCTTTTATGTTTAGCCTTAAATATTCCCATCCTTTTGTCTTTTCTTTTGATGTACACCCTCTATATATTGTAAATAATCACATCTTTTTAACTTCTCTTTTAAATATTGCTATATTTTTTCATCCTTTACTTTACTTCAATCATTTTTTGTTCAAGTTTCGCGCCGCAGGATGTCTATCATGTCTTTGCATTGACTTAACATGTACTCACTCGCGCTTAACACTTCATTTGCGTCTAGTGTGAACGCACCATTAAGGTCCATCATTTGAGCTAAAAAACTTTGCTTTCCTCAGTGGACTTTGGTCAAGAGCCTATATTCTGTGCAGCTAGAGGAAGATCCATTTCAAGTTGATTGCTGGCTTCCTTCTGAGTCATGCCCTGGTCTCTCTGTCTCCATCTACCCTCTCCAAAATGCTAAGTTTTCAGAAGAGTTCAGCACTAATTACTATGGTACTGTATCAAAAGCTGTGTAATTAGGTTTAGTGTTTTATCGTCAGCCCCCTGCAAAACCTGTCACTCCATGGCGGAACTCGGCGTCCGGTTGTGATTTACATTCGCTGTGTGTTTGGAAAGTAATCCTGACAAATGTGGAGATCTTAATCACTCTGTACTTTGCCCATTCACTTTCAAGCCTAGCAATCATGTGAATGAGCTGCATTACTAAGCATCATACCGCTTTAAGAGGGCATAAAAACCAGAGGTAATTTGCTCTCATACATACCTGCAGAAGTGCACTTCGGAGTGCAGGAAGTGCAGAGAACCATGTGACTGATGCTCTGTAAATGAGGGGATGTTCATCGCTTAATGGAGGTTGTGTATGATCTTTATGCCACCTTTTACACACTGTACTTATCTCAAATAGCATATTACACCATAATGCATGAAAGTGACTCTGTGTGAAGTGTGTACTATTTTCCGAATGATTGAATCACTCAGCAGACTCTCATGGATCAGAACATTTCAGCTCTTTCCATAGAATCATTTGTACTCTGCCACACTGCATGCAAATAGGTTTTATATAAAGCTTGCGCTGGATTGGTGTGTTCTATGGGTTATGTGGATCTCACATTTTGCTAAATGTCAAAATCTCTTGCGCCATTATGTTTAATTAAACAATGTTGCCATTTTAACACTTAACAAATGTCTGCATGAACAGTTGTTTAGAAAATAGGGTTGCACCTGATAAGTTAATTTTTTTTTAAATGCATGCATAAATGCAAATTCCTATTTAAATGCATGTTTGTAAACTTTTCATAAAGTAAAAATAAAATACTAAAAACTGAAATCATTTGTTTTAAATTAATTTAGTCATCACAGTAATATATTGTACAAAATAAAATAATAGGGCTGTCAAATCAGTTAATTGTGATTAATCGCATCTGAAATGTGTGTACTATACATATTATATGTATATACAAATACACGTACATACATCTATTTATATATAAGAAATATATGTAATATATACTTATATTTATATATATGTCAGACTTTTGTACCTGTTTTGCCCACATAGTCCTTCCTGTTTCTCCTTATTTGGTTATGATCTTGTCCTTGTTTAGTTTAATTAGTTATCCCTTACACCTGTGTTTCTCCAGTCATCCCCTGTATAAAAGTCCTGGTCTGTACAGACTGTTCATGGTCCTGGCAAGCCTCACCAACTTCCCGGACGATGCACACTATGCGTTCTACAATGACAGTTTGATCATCACGTACAGAGCGCCGCTGTCCGAGCATGGTCCCTGAGCTAATTTGACTGCTTTCATTGAGTGGACTCTCCTGAGCCACACCTGACCCAGAGCCCAGCCCACCATCTCCCCACGGTATGGATCATTAGCCTGAGCCCACCGATGATGGAGAGCCATTTCCCACTATGAGCCAGAGCAAGGCCAAGCTACTGAGCAAAGGATCTCCCTGGAAGTTGAGCCCAACTTGTCAGACCAGATGCGAGAGCCAGTGACAGTGCCCATCTCGAGGGAGAAAGACACGGACGGTGTGAGTGCGGATAGAAGCTCCGCCCCCTGCACCGTGGCTTAATGTAAAACATGAACAAGTAATGGAAAATGTGTACAGACTAGTCACAATTTCTCTGTCTGAAAGTAATGCTGTGCATTTATTCCCGGAAGTTGGAAAAAGTCAGCCAATCAAATTAGAGCTTTCCAAATCGTGAACTTGCATTTCGGTTTTGTGAGCAATATGCATCAGATGGTCAGTGAGCGGACTGTGGGCGTCTGAGGCTGAGATTGTAGGCTGCAGCTGGTGCTGCTTTGTTGCTTGTATTGCTTGCCAAATCACCTTAGTGCTTTTAGACTCATATTAAACATTTGGTGGTTAGGTGGTGGCTGTACAATGTTTGATATGAAATACTCCATCTGATTTCCTGACCCAATCGATTGCAAGCAGTGCTACTGAACTTAATCAGTCCTGGTGCCAAATCAGTACAGTCAACATGACCCAGCCCACTCCACCCTCACATCTCTGGCTTCTTATCAGTCCAGACTTCACCAAAGAGCACTCTCCCACTGGAGATGTCTCCAACTGACCAAACATACTTTACAGAGCCACAAACACTTGGTATGTGTGTGCATAAGCTAGTAGTGATGTCCAAGTCTAATGATGTGCTTGGCTATACTGTAGCACTAGTTGCTTTGTGTCAGTATAGCATAGTGATGGGTTTTATAGAAAAAGACGTCTGTAAAATTACATTTCTAAAATATTTTGTGTCACTTTTACTGTCTGCCTGTCTGTTCATCCATCCATCCATCCATCCATCCATCCATCCAAACAAAGTAGTATAAAAATAAATGCTTTTGTGTGTACAGTTTCTGTTTCTCCTGTGCTCTTTCTGTCTGTTGAAAGAACTGCTTGTGGAGAACTTGGCCTGTAGTCTCTTTGGCTCTGAAAAATAATAAAGTCCATAAATCTTGTCAATTGCCAGTGACAGAATGTGCGTACAGTAATTCTGTTGCCACGCTGTGTAACGTCAAGAGATAGGGCCTAGTTCTATGGACCATCCTCTAAATAGCAGCATTGTATTAAGGTATATGGGCTGATTTTGCTGGCATTATCCTTTTGTTCTGCCCTAGTATGAAGCAACTTCTTTTCCAATGTGTTTGAAGTATTTAACCCATTTTCAACACCAAGCAGGAAGGGCATAATGTAGATGGATGTTAGAGCTGTGAGAGCTTTGTATCTCTGCAGGTGTTTGTATTTATTGGAGCTGGCCATGGTGCTGAATGCAAAAAAAAATAAATGAATACCTAGGTAATGAGGTCACCATAATTTCCCCAGCAGGAGGTAGTGAGACCCACTGGTCTGTTCTTAGTTGTCTGACCCACTTGGCAATGCCACGGCTCAACGTCCCTGGCCACAGCTAATTCCTGTGAGTCCTGCTGTACTCCTGAGGTCAGGCTCTTCCGGCAACTCCTCTCAGCTTTCTCAGTCTGTCTCAGTGGCTTCTGCCTGTCATCAGCTCTCTAGTCCAGAGCTGCTTTACACAAGTGGGGGGAGGGAATGATGGGATATATGATGGGAGGTATGACCAAAATCTTATTTCACAGTATGAGTAATTTTGTATTACGGTGATAGTATATAATTTACATTAAAAATAATGCCACATTTTCATTTCTTTAAGATCACTGGTGTCACAATGAAGGAGGTGTAGTCAGCTATAATGATATCATATAATATACTATTTCAAAATGTATTTAAAATCAGTCTGTCTTCACACTTTTCGCATGGGGACACTATACTGTCATAAAGCACCATCTTTCGGATGAGACGTTAAACCAAGGTCCTTACCCTCTGTAGTCATTAAAAATCCCATGGCAATTCTCGTAAAGAGTAGGGGTGTAATCCCGTTGTCCTGGCAGAATTGCCCCCCAGGACTTTATCAGTAATGGTCTCCTAATAATCCCCAACCACTTGATTGGCTCTATCTCTTTCTCCTCTCCACCTGTAGCTGGTGTGTGGTGAGAGCACTGGTGCCGTTGTCCTGTGGCTGCCGTCGCATCATCCAAGTGGATGCCGCACACTGGTGGTGTTGAGGAGAGACCCCCCACATGATTGTAAAGCACTTTGGGTGTACAACAATACACAATAAAGCACTATATAAATGCATCATTCCTTCATTCATACTCTGTTTATCACAATAAAAATAAGTCTGAATGTAAATAGTAAGTTCCCTTATTATGTATGGTTCTAATGGGATAATTCTGTATTTTACTGTAATTTTACAGTAAAATGTTGTTAAATGTAACATTTTTAGAAGATAAAATCTAATTATTTTAGATTTTCCGGTGGACATTTGTAAACTGACACTCACAGAAATCTCTGTGTGAAAGCTCACATTTGATGGTTTTTCATTTGAAATGTTTATTCTTAGTTTTTTCTTTTCAGTTATATACAGTAGGGTTTTATGTTACATACTGTGTTGTTAAATGAATGTTTATTGCATTATTTTAGTGTTGTATGTTACCATTATGGTCGTTTTGTGTTTGTGTGAATAATGCGTGGCACCTGCTATATACTATATTATTATTTTCCTCAGCTTAAATGTGTGGGTGTTTGTGTGTGTGTGTGTATGTATATAATGCAGCTATACATTGCCATATTTTAATTTAAACAATGGTGTGATGAACAGAATTTCAGTATGATTTTGTAAACTACTGTAATAAATATTATAATGTGCAACCTTCTGCATAGAGACTCAAATTAACTGTAGAATAATTTTAAACCAATTAATTTTAATGTACTGTTCGAATGAACTGATTCATTAAAATAACACATTATTTCCCAATGCTTCACATGACAGAAAGTGGACATTTGATACCTTTTAGCATAACCTCAATTCACTCACCTATTTACAGTTCAGTGTCACACACTTGTCACACTACTCAAAGCAGGTAGATATTGGAAAAAGTACTCTAGCTCAGCTGTTTTCAAAACACATTCATGCTAATTACAAATACAGTAGTTAGTAAATAGTAGCAGCCCTACTTTTAGTTTATGACTCCCCATAATACGCAGCGATGGAGAACTTCAGCAGGGCCTTATACATTTAACAGCATCTCTGCTTCATAAATAATGGCAACTGTTGATGCTTTTACCAGCCTGATGATCAAAGCCACTCACTTTGGTGTTCTTGAGTGAGCTAAAATGCTGAGTGTTTTTTTTTTTATTTTGTTATTTTTTTTTTAACAAAGTACTGTCCTGGCTGCAGGAAAGGTATTGTGACAGGTGCATGCTGGGAGTTATATGATGGCTTCATGTGGGTTCCAGCAAGTCAGTAGGCTGTGTGCTACCCATAGCAACACTTAGCCTCCTGCCCACATGCATTCCAGCTAAGCGTGCCACCCACTTCAGAGGCTGCGGGTGCAGGTGGAGGCTTGATGGTCCCATGAAAACTCACTAGGAGGTTAAACGAGGTGATATCTCTCTCTCTAGCTCTCTCTCCTTAACTGTAGTTTGCTCCATCTCCACCGCTCTGAAACCCTGAGCTTAGCTTATGATTTAATGCCCTATTCACTCCCCACTCCTTCCCCTTAGAACTCTGCCCCGCTAGTGCACTAAATCAGCATCTGGCGCCACATATCAGGCAGACGTTTTTTTTTCCGGCAGAACAGGTCCCTTTTGCGAAGCTGGTGTTTTGCAGGATAACCTGCTCCTAGATGAGCTTCACTGGGTTATGCATAGCTATGGATATACTACTGTGAGTGCCATACATCAGCTGCGCACAGATAAAAGAGGCAGGTCTCTTAATGACAGCCTCCTGAGGGTTGCAGTGTGCGGAGAGAGCTGTCGTTAAGCAGATGGGCCAAGACCTGGAAGTGAACCCCGCTCAGAATGCTTCCCTCACCTCCTTACATTATCTTTAAAGGCCCGTGGGGTTTAATAGAGCAGTTGTTGAATAATTGAGGATGCTCAATAAAGCCTAAGTTAATTTATTGTTTTTTTTTTCTTCTTGTTTTTTCTTCCTGTGGTGGACGTCTCTTAACCTCCCATCATCCGTCCCATCTTTGGCTCAAGGTGCGGAGTTGTATTGATTTGTTCACGGATGCTGAGTTCTGTTATATTTCAATATGAATTGTGAATCATAGCTTATGAATAATTTTCCTTCTCTGAATTCAGCTCATCTTCTGCAGCCCGACCGGAATTATATCATGCCTTATATCATATGCTTTGTTCCATTGTGCCCTTTTTCCCCACCACCCCAGAGAAAAGTCTGAGTCATTTGCGGCTCAATGTTTGACTTGATAAATGAACGTCCCTGTCTAGGTGCCAGACTGTTACAGGTAAGGTTCTCGGACTGACCTTAACTGTCGCCATGCATACAGCTCATTCTTGCAAGTCATATTATTTTTCTATGTGGCCCTCCAGCAAGCACACACACACACACACACACACACACACACACACACACACACACACACACATAGACACACACACATACACGTACACATACACATACACATACACATACACATACACATACACATACACATACACATACACATACACATACACATACACACATACAGCAGTCCACAGCTTTAAAGGAATAGTACAGGTTAAACAACTTTTCAGTCATTTATTCACTCTCATGTTGTTCCAAAACTATGACTTCTGTTAATTTCTTCAGAGCACAAAATAAGGTATTTTGAAGAAGGTTTTTGTCCATAGAGTAAAAGTCAGTGGACTCCGAAATAACATTATTCACTGTAAAGACAAAAAACAAAATAATAATTGGTTTTTCATGCATGTTTGCAATGACTTGATGGTGAGTAAGTTTTGACCCAATAATTTAAACTTGTCTTTTAGTGTGTAAAAATAAAGGAAAACATGTACAGTAATGCACGTCCAATAGAAGTCTATGGGGAAAATGCAGTTTCCATATAATTATGCCTTTTTGAGGTCAAATAAAAAAACTTAGGCAGGGGTTTTCAAAATGTTTGATTGCCAAGGACCTCACAATATGTCTTCCTTTTTAGAGACCCTTGTCCTAAAATGTACAGGCTTATATATTTTCTTAAGTAAACACTTAATTTTACTGTGTGAGAAAAACAGTAAACATAATATTATCAAATAAAAACATTGTAAATTTAAAGAATTTGATAAATGCTAAATTAAATAATTTGCTCTTTCTTAATAATTATGTCAAAATAAATTATCAAATGGACAATGTGGACATCCATTGTAATTGCATTCCTTACATATACTGTACTATACTGTATTTGTTTTGATTTTATAAACTGAGACAAAATTGACAGTATGCCACTTGACACTTTTTTAAAATGTGTCTGGCTGTTCCTCATTAGGCTGTAAGTTTTGGCTTGGGTCTTGGGATTGAGTCAAAGGCCTGGCATATATTTTTTATTTTCCTTGTTTTTATTTCTTTTCCAGTAACTGTGGAATGGTGGCAGGGATATGGAGCAAGTAAACGAGTGTGAACGGTTCAATGACAATGAGTGCATGCATGAGGGGGTGATGTGCAACTGTAAATTAAGTTACAGCTAGTTTTATAGACTAAAAAAATAATGATTTCTTGAACAGACCTAATTATGTAGAGGTCATGAATTTAGTATAGTCTTTTGCTACTGTAATTGTAAAATACAGAGCTATTGAATGGCAGTCAAGTGCTGATTGTTGATTAAAGAGTGTCTTGCTCAGAATGTTAGTAAGCACATTTCACATAAGACAAAAAAAGAAAAAAAGAAACCTGAATAGTCTAAATATTTTAAAAATAAAATAATTTTTTACTTATTTTATTTCTCGTACTTGCAAATTTAGCTGACCATTTAATAATTTTTATTTTTCTCCCCATGGTTTTATTTATCTATGTGTTTACCACAAAAGTAAAGGCTTCTGTAGTCTTGGAATTTAAATATCATCAAAGCTCAACTGTGCCATTTTCCAACATCTCCTTTCTCCAGGAACTTTGCGTAATGGGCCCCTGTGATAATTTCTACTGTATTTAAACTTCATCCATCTTATACACCCTGGATCATTTCCTGATTCTATATGGTGAAGTAGATTGCCTGTAATTGGTGGACTGAGTGCATTTACATTAATTCATTTATTGGAGCCTTTTATCCAGAGTGACAAATGAGTAACTCAGAGGTCTAGTACATATCACAAAAATGCAAATGAAGCTAGTGATAGCTCTCATTATGTCTTTGTAATTTGTGTCATAGGATTTACCTACAGTGTCTATGTCAAAGAGCAGTCGCCTCCCTTTACATCAGTGCAAGCCCGTCTCTTCAGTTGCTAAAATAAATGATCTTGATCTTGCATGAGCTCTTAGCTGTCATGGAATGATACATTATTATTATTATTCTTATTGGTATGCCCACAAAATCTGATACACACTGGGGTTGTCACTGTGTTATTATCAGGGCACCAATGTATTTTGCGTAATATTTAGCCTCCTTGTTAGTGCGTCCGCCTCCCATGCCAGAGACCCGGGTTCGAGACCCATTCTGAACAAGAACGAGGTGTGGCAGTGAGGACCCGTGAGAGAAGGGGTTACACATGGACCAAATGTGTTACCTCCCACAAGGACATGTTAGAGCAGATGACCTTTGATCAGCTATTTGGTGTAAACTACATCAGACTGATGGATCAATAGCTGCTCTCTTCTGCTAAATCTCATTTGTGTATTGGGATTGTACACATTCACTAGCTGGTGAACATTCAGACTATTATGTGCTTTTTGTGGATGTTTTGTGAGAGAGAGCAGGCAAAGTGCCTTGAAACAAATGTTAAAAAAGATAGAATACATTAAAGAAACTAGTCTTTTTGAATAAAAAAAAAGCAGGATCTCAAATATGTTTAAAATGTTTAAAATGTTTGGTCTCAGTAAGATAAAATAAATAAACAAATAATTTTATTCAGCTAAGATGCATTAAATGCAATGATGCCTTAAATGTAAAGAGATTTATAATGTTATTATACGTAATATTTATATTTAAAACAAACACTGTAATTAAGCAGCACAACTGTTTTAAACTATTATAATAATAAGAAAAGTTTCTTGAGCACCATATAATCATATTAGAATGATTTCTGAAGGATCATGTGATATTGAAGACTGGAGAAATGATGCTGAAAAATCAGCTTTGCCATCACAGGAATTAATAAATGAATAGAAAACCAACAGGAGAGTACAGGGAGAGAGAGAGAGAGAGAGGGAGAGAGAGAGAGAAAGAGAGGGAAAACCAAACTAGTTCTGTCTCTTACCTGAATAATGAGAACAGACTAATATTTAGACAGCTTTCAGTAGAAGCTATCCTTCTTGACAGCTCTGAGTTGTTGGACCCACTGTAACACTTTGGTAAGTTACTTTAATTGAATGTGCATTTTAAGATTGATCCATCCACTCTCTTATATCACTCTCCAGCTTATTTAGATCCTTATTGGCAGAAACCATCAGTGGATCTGATGCAGTCATTCATTTAGCTGTGTAAACTGTGCCAGAATGCTAAAACTACAGAAACAGAATTGTTTCACACAGATGCTCTTGTACAGTACAGTGCTAATACTACACCCCAAAACAGGACAAAGAAAAAGGTGGAGGACAGGTTGGCTTCCATGATTGCGTTTTCTTTGATCTATTACAACATTGCAGGATTCTTTAGGGTATTTAATCATCTGATCAGACCATCCTGAATATTGCAGCTAGATCCTCCCCAGTGGCTGAACCTGGGCATTTATTCAAACAAGGTCAAGCCCACAGAACACACAGGTTTATATTATGGCAGTCTAAGTGGGATGAAGGTTTAACAGGTCTCGTCCTCAAGCCATATTGCTGATTCGGTTATGAAAAGATTAATCATTCATGAGTAAAAACTTACAGGGGATATTTTCGCTGTTGCTGCGAACTGTCGGAAGCCCATCATAGAGACCTCCCACCAAGCACACATGCATTCACGCCTTTTCTTTTACTCCAGCTCTGCTTGGCAGCTTTCTGCATGAGGAAGTGTTAAATTGCCTGCGTTAGTATTTTTGGTTGACTTGCTCAGAGAAGGCCTAGTAGATGGAGACAGTCATAAATAGCGGGGTTCTAGGAATAGCAGTCTGAAGTTTATAGCATTTGACCTTTACTGATGCATTATGGGTAAACAGTGAGTGTGTGCTTGGAGGCATCAGACGTCCCACTGGAGGCCGGCATAACAGAAAGATTATTGGTGTGTGCGTATATACGTGTGTTTGAGCGTGTTGACGCAGTATGCATGCACCTGTGGAGCGATGTGACCATAAACCGTCTAAGTGAGCCTTTAGGGAGCTTCGCACGCAGGCTGTTACCTAACAACGGTGGTCTCCCACTGCATCATGACTTTCACCTTTATCTTTTGAAAGGATGAGAGAGAAGAGGGAGAGAGTGGGCAGAGGGAACGTGTTGAGAATCAGAACTGGGGAATCCCAGATCTGTTGGCGTCTGTCGCTCACACTCAGACTTTCATCTGATCTCTCTAGAGCTGCTGTAAACTTGAGAGCTGCTTTTGGCCAAACCCCACCCCTCCATTCAGCCCTCTTAAACCACAACCACTACACCAACCAGATTTGTTGTACACCCACAAGTCTTCGCTAGGGTGTTATGAGCGGAGATTGGAATCATAAGGAATTTTATGTTTTTGGTTTTTATTTCTTTCAGCGATTCTGGTTACTTTTAAGTTTCAGAATTCTTTTAGTACTTTAAGAAATCATTCTTAAGAACAAAAATGCAACTCCACTGTGAATTATTATCATGATAAATACATTTCAAATAGTTGTGTTTACACTATTTTTTAGGGAATGCTTTATTTTACGGTGCTCTTGTTACATGTTACATAATAAATTATGCATAATTACATGCAAGTAACCCTAACCCAAACCCTAAACCTAACCCTAACCATGTAGTAAGTACATGTATTTAATTCATATCACGTAGTACTTAAATGTATAATTACACTGTTACAAGAACAACTTTAAAAAAAAAGTGAAACCTTTTTTTTTTTTTTTTTGTTAAGAGCCCATTCTAGTAATTGGGGTAAATAAATTTACTCACCCTAATGTCATTGCAAACCTGGAGAAGTCTCTTCTCTTTAATAAAGTCCTTATGCTCTTAAGAATATATTCTTAATGTACGTACTGTAAATGATTATAGCATTTCAGTTTTTAGTTTTATGTTAACTATATATTACACAACAGTATTCAGAATTGCTGTGTATTTGTGTAACCTGCTGAGGTGGAGAAAATTAAAATAAAGTGAGGAAAGAAAGCAATATTAAACAAAATTGTATTAACATTAATTAATATTAATAACTGTAATGTTGTTGTTAATTATTAAACAAATAAATTAATATTAATAATTATTAGTCATTAGTTGGGAATCAGACTATTCTTGTTGCACTATTCATTTAAAGAACCTGCTTGTAAGAGTCTTTTTTTTCTGGAGCTGCATTGGAACACTCTTAAAAATAAAGGTGCTTTAAAAGGTTTTTCACAGTAATGCCATAGAAGAATCATTTTTGGTTCCACAAAGAACCATTCAGTCAAAGGTTCTTTAAAGAACCATTTCTTTCTTACCTTTTAATAAACTGAAGAACTTTCTTTGGCCACAAAGAACCTTTTGTAAAACAGAAAGGTTCTTCAGATGTTAAAGGTTCTTTATGGAACCATTTAGGCAAAAAGGTTCTTCTATGACATCGTGAAGAACCTTTATTTTTAAGAGGGTAGCAATCTAGTTTAATATTTTAGTATGGTATTTTGTCTGAAGAATACTCATGCGGGAACCATTAATGAAACCGAGTCATTGCTAGGGTGTTCAGGGTCTATGACTGACCACAGCAAATAGATGCTACTCTGCTTTTTATCGGCTCTCATTAGTAGACATTTCTCAATTTTTGTCTTTACCGCTTGCTCCGCTCTGCTGTCAATATTACAATCCCCTGCACAAGCCTGTTGCCCATAATGAATGAATTGGAAACACCCGCTCATCTCTGTTTACTACACGTCAGTGGACACACACAGTGAGGGGTTTGTTCAAATCCCTAACCCCAAATATGAGCAATAAAAATAGTGATACTGAAAAAGATCATGCCACCATTGTACCGTCCCACTTTTAAATGTACACGATGAAGATGCTTCCTTTGTCTTACCATCCCTGGAACAGTGCCTTATATGGACTATCAGGTATAATATAAGTGATTTACTGACCATTTTTAAAAACTATTTGAGTGAAAAGTGACGTCCACCACTGAAAAGCACTGGATGTCAGCTGATGGGTTTGTGTTGTAAATCACAGCCTGGTGGGTATCATGTACTGTACTTGTGTGAATATAGTGCAGAAGTCATATGGATCACTTTTATGGTGCTTTTGTAGTCTTTTAAGCTGGAAAAGTGCATTTGGTAACAGTTTACTTAAAGCCTTCATGTATAATGCATTATAAAGGGTTATAAAAGGGGCTAATGCATTATAATTATTCATAATGTACATTGTAATAGATTATATTTTGTCGCAAATAATTATAGCATTGATTAATGTATTAAAACAACTTTTATAATGCATTATACATAAAGGCTGTATGTAAAGTAAGTGTTACCGTGGATTCTATTCCATTCATCATATATGGAAAGAGCACATAGCACAAGCGCAGTTCACAGAATCTCTCCTTTTGTATTCTATAGAAGAAGGAAAGTTTAATGGTTTTAAAACAACATAAAGGTGAGTAAATAATGTCACGTCCACTACTGAAAATCATTGGATGTCCTCTGATGGGTTTGTGTTGTAAATCACAGCCTGGTGGGCATCATGTACTGTACTTGTGTGGCTAAAGAAGAACGCCAATGAATCTTTACTCAAGATAGATGAGTGGAAGCAATCTCATTTGAGCCTGTCAATAAGACTTGCTTTCCCTGGAATTGAACATGTCATAGAGACCTGGACAGAGGAGGCAGGGAAAGAAAGGGAGAGGACAAAACCTGCCTTTTTTCCTCTCTAGCTTGGGGCTATATATAGATAATGCTAAAAGGTCACATAACTGGTGGAGTAGACAACACGAGCGCTGCTACATTTGTCTTTCTTTGTTTGTTTCTTTCTCTCTCTTTCTGCTATCTCCTGTGAAATGGATGTGTCCTGTCATGCTCCATTACCACTCTTTCTCCATCCTGAAAGATGTCCTCCAATCTCTAAACTGAACTTTTAAGATGTCTACTCTTGTCATTATACTAACCCTGTAGCTTGTAGCTCTTCAGGATAGAGAACCATATATCCTCACAGTCAAGATAGTTTAGCCGTGAAGAGGAAAGCTTTTTCAACAAATGACTGTGATTTTCATTTTGAACTCCAAAAGAATCTTTAATCACCAAAAGCAGTCAAAAGTGCTTTGTATGACTAGGTGACTTTGTCAATATTATGAAGATCAGGGGACATCATGCGTGAGAGGAAGATGAATTCATAAACCTATTAACTACATGATTAGAAAGCGGATTAAACATGCATCGGCTATAGTTGTATCAATTAAAAACGCTAATGTGTTTAATGAATGACAAGGTTAACAGGTTCTCTTTAAATTCCCAACTTGCAGTGGGTGGGATCAAGCTGTCCTTCTCACCTTCATATCAAATAAAGAATGTATGTAGTCATTTGGGCAATGACACACACACACACACACATGCACTTGCACTCATATCGGATCGCGTTTGGCTTCAGGCTGTAATCCATGCTGTGGTTCAGAGCAGTGAGCACCTACAGAGAGCCATCTGTATTACGTAACTTTTGGAAGTGAAATAATAGACTCCCTAATGACTTGCACCAAAAGACTGCTGATGATGTCATAGCAGGGTGAGGAAAGGACAATAGATCAATCTGCATTTCACCGCATGCAGCTCTGTCGGCCAGGACACAGCATCGTTACCTAATGGTTCTGAATGTGAGAAATGGCACCTGGAAGCATGTCATCCAGCTCCGAACCAGATGTTTCCTGTTCCTGAAAGTGCCAGGGTGTGTTGCATTTGATGGCATTTAATATGCATGAAAACCTTACGTCTCTTTTGTTTGTTTGCAGTGAGCATGTGTGTTTAAACTGTGGGTAAATGTCTTTCACAGGTCATGGCTGTTTTACATACTATGATTAAATCAGTGAGGAACTGTTTTCAGTCTCTGCAATGATCTTTTCGCCTTTCTGACTTAAATCTTGAAGTAGCCCCATCTTACCACTTGAGGGCATCTTTGCTGTCTTAAATGTGTAAATAAAGGCCTGGCAGGATTTTTTCTCTCTGTTTTGTTTGCCTTTGTTGTTCATTAGTATGCTCATTTTCAGGCAAATAATGTAATTGCAACATATCTGTTAGATCAATACCTGAGACTTAGAAACTGCTGAGGTACAGAAAGAGCATTTCTAAGTAAGTTGACAAACTGCAAAACTATGATGCCCTCATCATAGAGTATATGTTGAGCAGCTAAAATTGTGATTTGGGTTATTATGGTGACTGTTGTCACTTGTATTGTACCCGTTATTCAGCTAAAGGGCTGAAAGAGTCATTACAGTGTGACATAATGGATAATGGCTGACATGGGGGATTGTTAAGCCACATTTTGCAGTTTGTGTCTGATTCCTCACTAATATCACTGAGCTGGTCTCTGCTGCGCTCTTGACCTCCCTCTTGTGGTTTTATAACAGCATAGCATAAAACAAACATTCATCACCACCAAAAACAAACATTTTAAAGCATTTACTGTTCACATCTGAGTGCTGTTACTTAAAAAGCTATAGCTTTTTTTTCTGTTTACAAATGTTCCATCAAGGACTTTTCAACTAAATGTGTTTTCTTATATCATAACTTTTCTGTATTGCTTTACAAATGTTAATAACTGCTATTCCTATATGAAACTCAAGTGATTTAAGCACTTTGCAATGTAGTTGATCTAACTGTAAGAACTATAGATCAGTATAGATACTTTATAGAATTTGTATCATTGCTCATGAACTGGTATTGTGTCTTGAGTATTTATTTATTTATTTTAAACTGTGTGTATTCCAGTGTTATGGCATATAGATTTAAAGTCATTCTGCAACACACTTCAAGGGACAGTTCATACAAAAAATTAATTATATGCTTATTGTCATTTTTACCCAAACCTAACATTATGGTATGTGCATGAGAACTCAAGAGAAAAAAGGCAATGATATCTGATTTGTGAATGATTTTTTTTTTTTAATGAAAAAATGATGATTTCTGGTCTGACTTCAGTTGCAATGGTCTTCCGAATGATTTCAGAAGACTTGGAATATAGTGCAGAAGTCATATGGATCACTTTTATGGTGCTTTTGAATCCTTTTAAGCTGGAAAAGTGCATTTGGTAACAGTTTACTTAAAGCCTTCATGTATAATGCATTATGAAGGGTCATAAAAGGGGCTAATGCATTATAATTATTCATAATGTCCGTTGTAATAGATTATATCTTGTCGCAAATAATTATACAAATTTAAAATGCATAGTGTAACAATGAATTGTTAAGTGTCATAATGTATTAACTGAGGTTGCCGTTATTCAGGAGATTGTACAGTGCATTATAAGGTGTTTTACAAAGCATGGAATAATGTATTTAAACAACTTTTATAATGCATTATACATAAAGGCTGTATGTAAAGTAAGTGTTACCGTAGATTCTATTCCATTCATCATATATGGAAAGAGCACATAGCACAAGTGCAGTTCACAGAATCTCTCCTTTTGTATTCTGTAGAAGAAGGAATGTTAAATGGTTTTAAAACAACATAAAGGTGAGTAAATGATGACCATTTACATTTTTGGGTAAGCTGTCATTTTAATGTACAGTACATACCCTGTTGCAATGTCTCTGCCCTAACAAGCCCATTACTGATTCAAAGAAGAAAAATGTTGAGAGGTTTAAGCTTTACTTATTTTATGCAATGTCAAATAGTTTATTGAACTGTATTGTAATTGTTAGAAGTTTTGTTTTCCTAGCCATGGGTATCAAATAAACAATCCTTTCACAGCTATTCTCTCTTTCTCTCTGAGGATTGTAGGATATAGATCTGAGAGCTGTTTCAGATATCCTGAGTTGCACTGTGTCTGTTTCGGGAATGACATTTAAATGTGTGTTTTCCTTAGAGGGAGAATCAGTTTGCTGTAAATATGTCAGAGAGAGTTTATCACGGTGCATAGTGGCTGGTTTATGTTTGCTCTGGTTGTACACACACTGTAAACAAGCAGTGTGTTGAGCACAGTGTGGCGAGGTTATCACATGCTTTCTGGAGATACTAACAGAGGAAGTGTTGACGGTGTACGTATCTTAGTTCACACCTGTGCTACGATCACTAACAGTATTACGTGCACTTCTGCCTGCTGTAGGCCAGACGCTAGACTGCTAATCTGTTTTCCTGGCTGATGAGAAGGGTCCAGGGCTGGTCTTTGTCTCTGTGTTCTCTGCAACTGACCTTGCCTTGGCTTTTAGCAGCTGGTCAGCAGTTTTTCAAGGCTCTGCAGGACTTAAGGTTCCTCTCCAGGGAGGCAAAAGCATTGAATCTCCTTACTTTTTTTGAGGTCAAGATAAATTAGTGTATTGTATAATGGTGTAAAGTGAATACTATAGGATTATGAAACATTAGCATGGGTACTGAGGAGCAGGATTGAGAACGTGTCGTGATCTATATGTGATGTAGTCTTTTTGTCTTATGCTACTGACTTGCTAATGTTAAATCACTTATATTCATTCATTCATAAATAAATAAATAAATAGGGGTTCAATCAGGGGTCCCTGTAGTTTCTGCAAGGACCTGTGGAAAAGAGATATAAAACAAAACTTTCGGTAACACTTGACAAAAAGTAGTTGATTGATTATTAGAACTCACACTGCGCAATATATATTTTCACAGAAGTATTAATATTTGTTCATGTTAAGTAATCAAAATCGAATTGTTCATTGTTTGTTCATGTACACAAAAAATTGTTAGCAAATGTTGATATTAACATCAATTAAGAGTAATAAATGCTGTAGATTATTTGTAGGTATTGATCATTGTTCATTCAGTTTAACTAATGCTAACCAATTTTCCTTTTTTTAACGTGTTACAGAAATTTCTTTCGACATTTCTAACTATTAACTATTCGTTTGTGGAACTTTGAAAGTATTACTGATCAAATCTAGCTTTGGCCTCCCTAGGATTGCTGAGAGTTCCTGGATTTATATACGTTAAGTACTGCAATTCTGTAAAAAAAAATTTTTTCACACTTATGTTGTTCCAAAAACATATGACTTTAGTTTGTGGAATGCAAAAGGAGAAATGTTGTTCACAGTTCTCGTTCTGACACAAAAACTATTGCTTTAACATTGATCTGACTCACAGCCTGCACATGGCTTTTGTTGACGTAACTTAAGATTTCTCATTGTTAGGCATTCCAGATCAGTTTTCAAGGAAAGTGATACATAAGTCGGCAACAAAGGTACAGTTCCTATTGAACTGTGGTTTTGCTTATTTTAAATGAGCATCACTTGAGTATAAAATTACTGCACAGTGATTTAATTGAGGTGGTATTAATTTTTAAGGAGGTTCCAGGTCAGTTGAAAGGATTTTAGCACTGATAATGCCTGTGTGTGTACGTGCTTTGAGTCACTTCTGTGCTTCTCTAAATAGCGACACACTGACAAATGGCACAAGGCCTGTTTAAGAGTGTGTGAGAATCTCTGTGAGAGATTCATAAACCTTCCTCAGAAGTATACTGACTCAACTGCCATGTGTTTCTAGCACATTATAATCTGCCTCTGTCATTCAGTATGGAAATCACTATAACAAATGTATGTTGTCAGTGTTTGCATTCATTATGCATTCCATTTCATCCAAGAGATCAAATCCTAAAATCATCTGTCATGAAGCGAACAAACTCGAGGGGGGCGAAAAAAAACCTGCACTATAGTAAGTTGACCAACAGGGATTTTCCATGTAACTGCTGAAACGGGCAGTCCAGAGAAAAAGGTTCAGATTAGGGATGGGCATTAGACTAAGCAGCTTGCTTGGTATTAGCATTCAATGGACGTACCTAATAGAAATCCCATTTATCTCATTGTATGGAGCAGTGATGTGTCTGTCTGCCTCCGACTTATCCTGTCACTGTCTCTCTATCTCAAATTTACAGATTTGCCATTTGATTTGTGTGGGTGTCCCACAAGCTTTTGTTAGGATTTTAGGTTGGTGTGTTCTTACTTGATGTTATTTGGTTTAGGCCAGCGCAAGAAACAGGCCACAACATGTGGTGTGTGGGAGCAAATACACTGAGGACGATAAATAGTGAAGGGACGTTCCCTATGTGCCAACTTCTCCTTCAGGGCATTCTCACTTTATCACAGCCTTCCTGAAAGTCTGTCATCTTGTTTGAATAGCTCACATGGTACTATAGGCTATAGGTACATTTTACCCTTTGGACTTCAATTTGAGATGACTGCATTAGGCGTTTATCAGAGAGAATGATGGGGAAATAGTGGTTCAACACAATGTCAGTCAGTGTTTCCTGAACCCCTTTTCAGCAAAGTAGTCACCCCTCCACCACTGAATCTTAAATGCAAGTACAGTGAAATAATGGTAAAACAAACATCTTTTGTACTCAAACGCAACATACTGTACAATTGGACTCTTTTTGTGACTTAAAAACATACAGCACGAGCAGTGTAGTCTAATTCACTATCAAATAACTCTTTATGATCCCTTTTTCTTTTCAGTTAAAAACATACAGCATGACCATTGTAAATTACAAACAAATGATTCTTATTATCCATCTTTTAAAGTAAGAAACATACAATCCAAGCAATAGTCCAGTTTTCTCATTTGATCTGTTTTTTTAAACTAAAAAAATATACAGTGTAACAACTTTATATTGTCATTTTTTAAGTCAAAAGTACCTCACTATAAGCCCAATTCAAAAACAAATGAATCTTATGATCCAGTTCTTTTTTTTTAATCTAAAACAAACAATGTGATAAGTGTAGCTTATTTATAATCAAATGATTCTTATGAGCTGGGTCTTCTAAAGAGCAGTTAAGAAACACAGTATAAAACCTTAATAATCATTCAGAGCTGATTAATCAGCTTCTGACTCACTTATTATCATTACATTTGGTGCTGTCTGTATCATTTATTATTTATATGAATATAATTAGCAGCTCCCTGCTGCAAAAACAGCACTGTGTAGGAAACACTGATCTCAGATAAGGTGACTGCAGTCGAATGGTTCAGTAACATGCAGTGAATGGGCACTGGCCCCCAAAGTTCCCTAAAACTGAAATGAGCGCATTTTAGATAGCGTGAAGGTCTTTATAGTAGTGCTTTAACTTCAGCTGAACTGAACACAATTATAATTCCAGGGGTTTCTCAAGGCTATACGGTTTTGGCCCATTTTGTGTGCTCGGAGGTCCCTTGGGTTTCCACAGGGAGATTACTTTGCAGAGTCCTTCTCTCCTTTCTCTCACCGACCTGAAAAAAGAGGGCTTTCCAGGCAGAGAATCAACTCATTTAAATTCACAGTCTCTGCCCAGGCTTTCTCAGATGAGCTTTTTTTTTTTTCTTTTTTTTTTTTGTGCTCCACTGCTGACAAGACACTTTTGAATGTTGCATACTTAAAACCAGATCAAAGGACAGGCAGAGATGTGAGCAGAATTTTTAACTGTTGTTCAGGGAGCAGCTGTCTATATCCATCTCTTTGGAGCTCATCCTGGCATTTCCCATCCCTTGGTAGGAGAAATAGCGTGTGATGCGTTGTGTTCTTTTCTGTCATTTAGACTAAACTCTTTCACATTGTGGGAAATTCACTCTGCTAATACTGTTCAGGGGTCAGTGATGAGCCAAAACCGAAGCGGTGAACATCAATGAGCACTGCTCTTTTCAGTATAATATGGAACACATGTCATCAATGTCTATAAACCAAAGACATTTTCAGTACAAAATGCCCCCACAATTTTGGTAATGTCATAAAACCTTTTACCACTCTCAGAATTTCACACCTCTTTCCGGTCAGTGAGAAATCACAACTGAAAATTACTTGAGGAAATCACAATGCCTCTTTACACATCCAAAGGTGTCAGGGTTTTCACGTAAGACAGAATTCCCAGTGTTCACATACTGAGACTAGTACCATGTGCCAGTAATAAAAAAGCTAGATTTGTACATTTTCTGAGTAAAATTTGTGTGGTGCTTGGCTCTACAAAACTCTTTGAATTTTCTGGGTCAGTGCCAGGGCTGTGTCAAAATCCCTAACCCTATATGAGCACCAATATTTATTAAATTAATAAATAATAATATGTAATATAAACTAATATATTTAGATTTTATGTGTGTGTAGAACAAAAAAAAAAAAAAATATATATATATATATATATATATATATATTTTTTTTTTCAAGATAAACAAGATGAAATGGCTGTAGTTTGAAGAATATGTATGGTTGTTTGCAGACAAGCATCCTTACTCGTTTTACTATATTAGGATACATTTGACATTCTCACCTCTGTAATGAGATTTGTTGTTGATATTTAAATGCCAGGCTTAATGGCAAAACCCTCAAGCTCAAAAAGACTTGTATTGGTTTGCTAGATCCCTTTGTTCTCATCTCATTAATCTGCAATTTGATTTAACACAGGTGCTCGTCTCACATTGGCTTTTAGCTTGATTGAGAGACTTGTCACTTTTTTCATAACACAGAATAGCACTGGCTTGTACATACAGGCTATGCAAATCAGTTTTTGAATTTTACTTAAAGTGAGAGATTCAGGTTTTATGTATTCTTTACAATACAGCCAGATTAGATTTATTTATTTTTTGGGGGCTTATTTTGCAGTGTATACCTCATACAATCAGGAAAATGAGAGCATGAGATTGTCTCTCTTTTGATGTCTTATCCAATAATTCCTTCGATATGAGAAAGTTAATCTCTGCCATTTAAGCAGAAAACTAATTTCTCATTTTAATCCTGTGATTTGTTCTAGTCTGCTTTATTAGCTAAAGCCATTACAGTATGGCATGGTGAGATTTCTCTGCAAAACACTACATTTACTGTCACATTCAACGTCTTCCTCAGTGTCTTCGGCTTCTCATAATGGTGACATTTCACCAAGCCGATTAAACCCTGATGTCAACCGAAAATCAATACTACCTCCTTTATTAAATTAAGCTCTCTCTCCCACCTCAACAGTGTGAAACAATTTGATTTAAACAAAGAGCTAGATCTCCTGTTTTCCTCTCGTTTCAGCACGTATGACCTTAAGTTCAATTTACAACTTCTGTCATCATGACAGCTAATAAAAACCCAGACGGCCCTAAAGCCTTCCATAGTGATACAAATGATCAACTTGTTTATTTGGTGTCTCTGTCTGCTGTGACATTTGTTGAAGTAAAATGTAGTTCTCTTTTTCTAATCGCTCCACTGGGCTATGGTGAATTTGTAGTTCTTATTCCCTCCCAATGCTATCTCATCCATCTCTTTCACTTTGATATGTGGACTGCTTCAGAAAACTGCATTTGTATAAAACAGAAGTTGTGGCCATTTTAAGGTTTTTTGTTGTTGTTGTTGTTGTTTTTAAGTTAGCCTCCATTCTCTTTGATTTTGCATGTATTGTATTGTATGGCATTTACTAGAATGACCATGTCTCATTCATCTTTCCACCTAATGTTCATAAAAGACCAGGTGGAGGACAGTGTGGAAGGCTGGAGTTTGCTCACATTTATCTAGAAGTTAATAGTCAAAAATGCTTCTACTGAATTACACATCTGTTCTCTTATGATCTTTGAGGTGTGCTGTTCGCATGGGTGCCTCCACATTAAACTCTAGGTAAACTTGAGCAAAACAGTTCATCTCAGCTCATCGTCATGATTAAAAATTCAAAGTGGAACACTGTTTTTTTTAACTATTCGTCTCTGAAACCTCATAGGAGATCGCCTCAGCTGGCTGAACAGCAATTGTTTGGGGCAGATCTAACTAATAATGTTATCTGTGAGTATAGACCCTATAAATGGGGCTGTGTCATTGAAAGCCAGGCAGGCAAATGCAGTTACTTTTGCTGAAGCTGCAATGGGTTTGCTATGGAGTCTCACACGTTCAGAAGGAGAAAGCATGTAGATATGTGCAAACTCATGAAAATGCAGTTGTGTGTGTGTGTGTTTTAAGAAATATAGTAATTACTTTTGTGCGCAAGTTGAGTCAGAAATTAAATGCCAGTTCCCTATTTGGTCTATCTCTTTGTCATGGGTTTTTGCTGTGTAGTTGTCCGTTTCTGTTTCTGTTTCAGTGTTTCCTTATTTGGTCATGTTCCTGTCCTCATTTAGTTAATTAGTCATTCTGTGCACCTGTGTTTGGTATTATTCTGTGTGTTTATAAGTTTTCATCTGTGCATTTCTCCTCTTTCGGGTCTGTGTATGAGTGTTTGCTCCAGCACCGTTTGTCTGGATTTCCCATTCTTTGAATTAAAGACTTTTGATTGTACTCCTCGTTTCCCACGTACTCCTTCCTACAGCGTACCATGACAGCAGTCCATTTACCATGTGAACACTACCTTTTATTTTGAGTAAATGCTTCTGAAGCATAAAGTTTCCTACCATGCACTGAAGATGAAAATTGGAAAGGGAAAGATCCAATTTTGTATTCATTTCAGTACTGAGACTCAGCTGTTCTCAGCTGTTCTCAAAAAAACTCAAAATACCCCACAGGCATGTTCTTTCTGTCCTTTTTCTTTTGGTTATTTGTACAGTAGACTCATTTATTAGTATTTTATTTTTTTGTTTTGCATAACCTCTTGTTCTCTTTCTGTAAACAAAGTCGTTGTCAGACTGTAATACCTCTGTTTAAATATATTACTGCTTGTAATTTTTCTTTTGCATTTACTAGAAGCTTTCATAACTTGAATTAATAAGGCATTAACAATCATTATTGAAGACTATATAGTGTTTCACATCATAACTATAATGCACATTCAGAAAGTCCTTTTGATTCATAGGCTACATGTTTGAATATAGAATGTGAATGAAGTACAGATGTCTTGATGTTAATGGCTTATGCATGAAAGCTAGTGATCTATCTGTCTGTGCTATTGTAAATAAATGAAGCCATAGGTAAGCTGACAGTGTCCGCTGCTGGTGGCTGTGTAAACTGCAGTGGCTGTGGCTGCTTCACCGGCAATGATGCAGACAGCTTAACCTCTCATTATTTGAGCAGTCTGGTATGTCAGTGCTCATATGATTTATTCAGGAATAGTAATAAGGTAATTTCTTCCATTTGAATACAAAATTTTGTCTTTTGTGAAAATGCATGCAGTGTGTACATTAATAAATTTAATTGCTTGTTCCATATATTTTGGTATTATTTCTCTTTAATCTGTTCAAGCAGTGTCTGGTCTTAAAATACCACTCCAGAGTTACATTCGTCTGTCTATTTGGGTGGAAGGGGTTTGAAAACATCAGGGGGATGAAAGACTGAATATTTAATATCAGCGACAAACAGCAGATGGCCCTCTTGAGTTTTTCTTTTCTTTTTTTTTTAATTCCTCCTCTGTGATTGTGTTTCTCTGCTGATATTAATCTAAATGAGAAAATGCTCTGTGTTATTGGGGCATGATATTAAATTGGCACCCCAGCCCTTATCGCAACACTTATTACCATATGATTAAAGAAACAGGCGACAGATAGGCTAAATGTGGGCCTATGGCAAAAAATCAGGCACTTATGCATCCATACAATGGGTTACATAGGTGGGTTTGTCTAACACACTGGTGGTCTCAATAGCACCTCAGCGGTGTGATGCAGTTCTGCTTTATTTTGCACTCGTGGGGCGTGTCGGTGGAGTTTTGTGAAATTAATTTCTTAGTTTCGCATAAAAGCGTATCATAAAGACTGTTAATAGCTACACACAAAATACGTAGTCTCAATTCTGTTATTAGGATTCAGAATGTTTATAAATATTGGCATCTAAATATATTCATGAATTTAAAAAAAAAAATAATAATCTGGCGCCTGCCAACCAGCTTCTGCAAATTAGACAAATTCTATTAGATAAATCATATTTTGAAATATCTAAATGTTGTCATCGGCAAGTTTGAATCTATTTAGCACAGAAAATACAAATATTTATGGACATAAGGGTGGGTTTTTCTCGTCGTTTAAACGATGGAAAAGGAGGAGTTTGTCGTTTAGACTTGTTGATGATCTGTGAGGCTGAGGCGGGAAGCTCGTGGTCGTTAAGACTTGTTGATGCCGTTGATCTATGAGGCTGAGGCGGGAAGCGCGTGCGTTCACTCGCTCCAAACGGCCGGAGACGCTAAATGAGCTCGAGCTGGAGGATGAAGAGGAGCATTTCTTGAATACGTTTTCTTTCCTGGCTAACGTTAGCACTTATGCTGCACATTTGTGTACTCCTGCTTCGGGGAAAGACTTTTTTTATTTGAGTTTATCTATTTGTTCGTTCCTGTGACACTGGGTAGACGTCATTCTCACCGGAGCCGCTTACATTTCTCCTTCAGAAGACATGCTGCTTTAGAAAAGGAAAAAAACGCACATCGTTATTGATAAACTACGCGACCTAGAACATGAGACTGAATGGGCAGTGATCGTCTGAGTAGATTCCTTCTCAACAATAAACACCTTCGTTCAAACTTAACTCACCGTCGTTACGCCGTCGGTTATTCTCAAGATGAATGGACGTTTGAACGGAACCGGCGTGGAGATCTGCTAAACTTGCTTAATATGTAAGTCATATGAATATGTGTAGTCGCAGGGCTCCACCTGGGAGACGAAGGTGGTCGCGTTTCTCCGCTTGACAGCTCAGAACGAAAAACGCTTTTTTTGCTCAGACTCCGGGAGTGGATGTCGCTGGCCAGGGTGCTGAATTTCACCAGGACCGGGTAAGAGATAAACGAAGGAAAGTGACGGATCAGAGAGACTCAGGCGTGTCGTGAATATATTTTCACATTCTGTATGTTGGAGGAGCCGGGCAACTCATGTGATAAAAATTTTTTATCTTCGAAATGAAAATCAGACAACATGTGAAATACGGACAGTTGAGTAACACTTCGCCTTTGTATTCATTATGCTAATTCAGTGTCTTATTTCGCCCTTCGTGATGTGTGGATATCTTTGATCATCATCCGTGCATTTCAGAGGGCAGAGCACAGAAACAGTAGCAAAAATGGGACAATAATTGAGACAGATCGGGCGGTTTGTTGTTGTCTGTGCTTTGTGTGTAAGGAGTTCAACAGCCCTGTTTTTGAGACATGGCAGCGGCGATTGCCAGCGGTTTGATCCGCCAGAAGAGACAGGCACGGGAGCAGCATATAGACCGACCATCCACCAACAGAAGGAGAAAAAGCCCCAATAAGAATAAAGGGCTTTGCAACGGGAATCTGGTCGACATCTTCTCCAAAGTGCGAATCTTCGGCCTCAGGAAACGCAGACTACGACGACAAGGTGTGGGAAGTTCCATACATAAGAAGTCTATGCTATGTTTAATGTCTTGAGATAATATACGCCCACATTTCATGTTCACATTCAGCTCTGACAAACAAGGAACTCACGGCATGGAACTGCTGTTTATCTTGACGACAATAGCCGATAGGTTTTGCATAGACTTGTGTTTTGTCTTGACA
Organism: Carassius carassius; assembly: GCF_963082965.1. NCBI lineage: Eukaryota > Metazoa > Chordata > Actinopteri > Cypriniformes > Cyprinidae > Carassius > Carassius carassius. The sequence goes on along the minus strand of NC_081773.1, from coordinate 19,507,446 downwards.
GATTTTTTGACAGTCTTGGTGTTCTTTTTTTTATTTTTATTTATTTATTTTTTTTACGCAAATTGTTAAATGTGTAGTAAGACCAGTCAGTAATGAGACCACGTATTCATCTTAAATCTATGTACGTCATAATTTCAAAATAATTCTCAAAACAATTCTCCTCCGTTTTGAAGGCCACACATATCAGAGCTGGATATTGTTTTGATTCAAACTAAATATAGGCTATATGCACTGTTTGAAATATTCAGAGATTTGGCAGCCTCTCTATATTTGTTATACCCTTGGGAGGTGTTGATGTTGAATTATTGGCACATTTCATGAATGCAAGTAAAGCAGCAGGTGCCCAACATGTTGCAGGGGGAAAAAAACCAACATGCTATCACATAATCAGTAAACAATATCCAATGACAGCTTATCTTAATAGAAATGCCAAATATTCAGATTAGGTAAGATTAAAATAAAAACAGTCTTTCTGTCACCACAACAGTAATGGAGACCTGTTCAGATGAAAAATGAAATTATGATGTGACTTAAGATTTATTGTTCTAAATGTAAATATTTATAGTACAGCAATAATGCATTTTTCTTTCATATATCACATTTAAATAGCAATTTAAAATTTTATAGTATGCAAGGTGGTAAGATGACAAACAATCAATCTCTTATTTTTCAGGAGACAAACAGTCTTATAAATTGATAGTCACCTCAGGGTAATCATACGGTATAGTTAAAATGTTAATGGGTAATCACGAATGTTAAACAAATTTTTAGAATCAGAAAATATGTGTGTTGTGTGTTCATTTTTGGCCTGCAACCAGAAATTATTATAAATAAACAAACAAACCAAAATCAAACAAACAAACAAACAAACATTCTGATAAAACTTAAATAGAGGTGGCGATTTGGAATACCGTATATCATAGTACCTGTCAGATATGTCCAGAGGGGAATCTTGCACAAATAAGTAGTGAGTAAAAGATGTAGCTGTTGCCAGGAGAAACTGAGAGTGATGAATTAGCCCTGCAACGTCTTGGCTAACGTGCACCTGTGACGGCCATCTTATTACGGATGGCGAACAGCTCATGGCCTTCCCTCACGCTCCTATGGTTAACTTTTTCGGAAAGTGGCTTCTTATAAGGCTTGAAAGTCAAGCTTACCCACATCGTCACTATGTACGGTTACACATGGTGAATAAAAAAACATTAAGTTATCATTAAGCATTTGCTGTTTAAGATGTCTACTAGTGCTTACAGCTGGTTGAACGGCCTCTTTTGGGTCCTGTTGCCTGTTGTGTTGTTGCCAGAGTTACTTTTGACGGAGCACCCCCTGGGATTTACCTCATTAATTTCCAATTGCAGCTAGATTTACAAAATCTTCAGTGAGCATTTTCACAGCCTTGAGGGCTCACCAGGGGCTCTGTGAAGCTGAGCGTTAGCCTAACCACCATCATAGGTTCTTTCACATGTGTGTGCTCAGGAGAAATAATAGTTAGCTTAGTGGTGGTAATTTTGTAGTGGTCACAGGAAGGACACTTTGAGCATAGCCTTCGAGCATAGCCTCCCATCACGCGAGGCTGTGAGATGCTACATTTGTCTCCATTTTAACTCTGACTTTTAGGTCGTGACATGCAGACAATAGGAATATTCCCCTGAGTATGGAAATGCATTTACATTATTCATTTAGCTGACACTTTTATCCAAAGCGAGTTACAATTGCTATATATGTCAGAGGTCACACGCCTCTGGAGCAACTAGGGGTTAAGTGTCTTGCTCAGGGACACATTGGTGTCTCACAGTGGATTCAAACCCGGGTCTCTCACACCAAAGACGTGTGTCTTATCCACAGCGCCAACACCACCCCATCATTATAAAAGCATGTACAGATCATGAACTGAGACATTTGCCTTGTGGCAGGGTAGTAAAAGAAATAAGAGAAGACAGTAGTTAAAAAAAAAAAAACTTGCTCAAACATATTTTCAGTGTCCTTTAGGTTTGTCAGATATCGGCAAAATGTGCAATGATGATGATAATAATGGTGCTAGTGTAGACCTCAAGCCTGTGTTTTATAATTTGCCCAGCACACCATCCAAAAACATTAAAGAAGGAACAGTCCTTATATACTGTTTCATATTGATTTATTTGACTTTCCAGACTCTCAAGCAGAATGCTATTATTGACAAGGCATTGGCGTGACCAGATTGTTACAGAGATAAGTGTCATGATTCATTGATTCAAGATTATCATGCTGATTATTAGAGAGTTCTGTAAATGTGTAAATGACACCAGTGGTAGACTCAAGTGAACACACTTTACTTTTTTTTTGTCATGATTGTGTCTTCAGAGTCAGATTTTAGGGATCATTCTTGGCTAAATGGGCAAAATTTAAATGAAGGATGCATAGTAACAGCAGATGATCATATACAGTATGTTTGTGTCAGGGAACATTAATGTATTAATATTTTCAAGCAAACATTTTTCTACACAAGGTTTGCTTTGGTTTATAAGGTATCATTTCAATTTAAGATGTCAAAATGGACACAGACGGTTAACTTTAAATGCCCAATCAGTGCTGTCGCTGTGATCAAAGTCTTAGCTAAAATGTACAGTCGTGGCCAAAAGTTTTGAGAATTACATAAATATTGGAAATTGGAAAAGTTGCTGCTTAAGTTTTTATAATAGCAATTTGCATATACTCCGGAATGTTATGAAGAGTGATCAGATGAATTGCATAGTCCTTCTTTGCCATGAAAATTTACTTAATCCCAAAAAAACCTTTCCACTGCATTTCATTGCTGTCATTAAAGGACCTGCTGAGATCATTTCAGTAATCATCTTGTTAACTCAGGTGAGAATGTTGATGAGCACAAGGCTGGAGATCATTATGTCAGGCTGATTGGGTTAGAATGGCAGACTTGACATGTTAAAAGGAGGGTGATGCTTGAAATCATTGTTCTTCCATTGTTAACCATGGTGACCTGCAAAGAAACGTGTGCAGCCATCATTGCATTGCATAAAAATGGCTTCACAGGCAAGGATATTGTGGCTACTAAGATTGCACCTAAATCAACAATTTATAGGATCATCAAGAACTTCAAGGAAAGAGGTTCAATTCTTGTAAAGAAGGCTTCAGGGCGTCCAAGAAAGTCCAGCAAGAGCCAGGATCATCTCCTAAAGAGGATTCAGCTGCGGGATCGGAGTGCCACCAGTGCAGAGCTTGCTCAGGAATGGCAGCAGGCAGGTGTGAGCGCATCTGCACGCACAGTGAGGCGAAGACTTTTGGAAGATGGCCTGGTGTCAAGAAGGGCAGCAAAGAAGCCACTTCTCTCCAAAAAAAACATCAGGGACAGATTTATCTTCTGCAGAAAGTATAGTGAATGGACTGCCGAGGACTGGGGCAAAGTCATATTCTCCGATGAAGCCCCTTTCCGATTGTTTGGGGCATCTGGAAAAAGGCTTGTCCGGAGAAGAAAAGGTGAGCGCTACCATCAGTCCTGTGTCATGCCAACAGTAAAGCATCCTGACACCATTCATGTGTGGGGTTGCTTCTCATCCATGGGAGTGGGCTCACTCACAATTCTGCCCAAAAACACAGCCATGAATAAAGAATGGTACCAAAACACCCTCCAACAGCAACTTCTTCCAACAATCCAACAACAGTTTGGTGAAGAACAATGCATTTTCCAGCACAATGGAGCACCGTGCCATAAGGCAAAAGTGATAACTAAGGTCTCGGGGACCAGAATGTTGAAATTTTGGGTCCATGGCCTGGAAACTCCCCAGATCTTAATCCCATTGAGATCTTGTGGTCAATCCTCAAGAGGGGAGTGGACAAACAAAAACCCACTAATTCTGACAAACTCCAAGAACTGATTATCTACCTAAATACGTGTATCACTTCAGACTCCTTTGTCAATGTCATATCGTTATAGTGCTTAGCGTTTAAACCATTTGTGTGGGTACATTAAGTATTTTTAACTGATCAGCACCACGCTTGTGAGATTAGTTCTCACCGTTCGTAGAGAGAGATTTGTTTGGTTGCGTGGCTTGGTCCATTGATCTGCGCTGATGACAGGTCAGCACAGTGCGAGATCTATAACATTGTGCTTTTTCATCCCACGTTCTGTGCATTTGGCTTACCATATGTACGGCTAAACACCGGTTCTCTCTCTTCCAATTATGTTGCTTTTACCGGCTGTTTATTGTTGTAGATATGCAATGCAGAGAGATGTATACATGACACCCTCTTCTGGAGATGGGGCGGGAATATGCAGATCATTTGCATTTAAAGGGATGCACTCCAAAACAGCTCTTTTTTTAGACACACCCCAAAAATGATATTTTCCAGTTGTTATAGTACATTATCTGTTGGTTATTCTGGGCTGAAACTTCACAGACACATTCTGGGGACACTCAAGAACAACATTACATCTTGTAAAAAGAGGTCCTGAAAAAGAAGGGCCAACACTGCAAATACTGACTCTTTGCATAAATGTCATGTAATTCTCAATAAAATCCTTTGAAACGTATGAAGTGCTTGTAATTATATTTCAGTACATCACAGAAACAACTGAAACAAAGATCTAAAAGCAGTTTAGCAGCAAACTTTTTGAAAACTAATATTTATGTAATTCTCAAAACTTTTGGCCATGACTGTACATTATACAGTCTGACAGTTGTTGATGTACAGTCTGTTTCAACTTTTACCCAAGATCTCTCCTGGGTGCTTTTGTACAATCTGGCAAACAACAGTTGTAAAACTTCCAAAGACTTTAGGCTGGGATATTGGTATCTCAGAATAAAGCTCCCTATATGTAAGATATTGAAAATGACGACAGCTGGCATATTTATTCAAGCTAATTTAGATGCTGGACCCATATGCCATTTTGAGCCTTCCATGTCTGAATGGCACAATTCTAATAAAAGGGGGAGGTTGAGTTATTTGTTAATGTCCATGACCTCAGAAAGAAAATCTGAAAAACATTTCCAGACATAAAAAGGTCTCCATCAAGCCGGTGAAAACCAGTGCATCTTTCATTTATTTAAAATCTCTTTGTTCAAAACAGAGAGGTTATCTGTTTGATGCATCTCAGAGTGCTGCCACGTAGCACTTTTTATCCTTTTTACTCCACATGACATTTTATGTCCCTTGGCCATGAAAAAATAAACATTGTTGAGAAGTGATTGCTTACTAAAATGCGCTGCTGCAAACTCAATTTATAAATTTAGTAGGTGAACGGTTCTTATATATCAAAAAGTATTACTCTAACCTTGTATTCAAGTTTCGCTAAAAGCATGTAGATTTTAGATTGTTTTGCAGTATTTATTGTCATTTTGTAATTCTGCATTTATCCACTGTGAAGGTTCAGTGCTCTGATGTTTATTATCAGGATAAGTGATAAATATGACAGAGATTCTTCTCTGCAAGACCACCAGTGGAGACTAGCTTTTAATCTCTCTTTATGCTAAGTCTCATTAAAAAGTCTGATGAATCTTACATACACTCAATTAGTTCTGACTGAAAGTGCATAGTGCCTCCTTTAGTTTAAAGTGTAAGGTGGTGCTTGTTCTTGACTGTGTAAATTACTGAGCTTGATGTCACTTCACCTATAATGTCTAAAGTAATTTTCAGTTTTGCACGTTTGACTTCAGTCACATTCCACCACATAGTAATATATATATATATATATATATATATATATATATATATATATATATATATATATATATATATATATATATATGAAGTGATATTCATTGTTATTTACAGAGGTGAGAGGTATAGTGTGTGTGTGTGTGTGTGTGTGTGCATGCATATATTTATACTTATGTCTAGTATATGTACTGTGTATATATATATATATATATATATATATATATATATATATATATATATATACATACACACACAAACACACATACACACACACACACACACACACACACACACACACACACACACACACACACTCAATCATACACCTTATATAGTATATATAAGATAATATATATATATATATATATATATATATATATATATATATATATATATATAATATAAGCTTTCTCATAAAATATGATTTTCTTAAAACTTGTAGTTCCAATATATAATGTAGCCTAATAGCAGCCCTTTCTCAGTCTTTCCTGTGACTATGAACATTGTGAGTGTGCTTACAAAAGCTGGCAAATCCCTTCTCCTGTTCCTGAAAGTCTATAGTGGGTCAATCACATTTGGTTAAGTCTGCAGCTGGTGCTGTGTGCAGTAAGATGCGCCAACCTCCAATGTCTGTTTGGTAATAATGGCTACCTCAACCTGTCTGTCTCCTTCTGTCTCTCTCCACCACATAAATGAAGCCATACACCTGCAGCTAACTTTTTAACAGGTTGAATGTTATGAACCAGCATCATATTTAAAAAAAAATATTAGAATTTTGAGATGTCACAATCACAGTGCTTGATTCTTTACACTCAGTGTGGCAAAGCTGTTGGTAAAGTTAATATGATATAAGATTATGAAAGTGATGTGACATACAGCCAAGTATGGTGACCCATACTCAGATTTCATGCTCTGCATTTAACCTATTCAAAGGGCACACACACAGCAGTGAACAAACACACACACACACAATGAACACACACCTAGAGCAGTGGGCAGCCATTTATGCTGCGGCACCCGGGGAGCAGTTGGGGGTTCAGTGCCTTGCTCAAGGGCACCTAAGTCATGATATTGCCAGCCCGAGACTCAAACCCACAACCTTAGGATTAGAAGTCATACTCTCTAACCACTAGGCAGTGTTGTGCATGAACGCGTTCAATGAACGACGTTCACTGAACGCGTTCATATTTTCGCCGAACGCTGAACTGAACGAATCACTTTTCATACAATGAACGTGAACTAGAGCGGCGCTCACTCTGGCAGGAATGAACAGCATGCGCAGTTCACATTCACGCTCATTTGAAAAGTCAGGCATTACCAGGGCTTAATTTGAGACGGAACATGTTCCGTCGCCTCCGACATTGGATCCGGCACCTCCTGTGTCACTAAAATTAATTGCCTTAATGAAAAAAAAAATTACTGTTCGTGTAGTGTTCAATGTTTGTGACACATGACTTGCGAGCTTGTTGTACTAGTTGAGATTGCTGTTAGCCTCGATCGTTTCACGCAGGGGAAAAATGTCAAAAAGACAGGAAAGTTTGCTTAACTTTTTCAAATACGCTGGACAGTCAGATCCCAAACAAGCAAAAATCGTTTCCGCTGATCAAAAAGGAGACCATGGTGGACACAGTAGCCTAGTATCGATATTTCGTTATTTCGACCTAATAAGGGGACATTCTAATCTGCATTAAGCCACATTAAGCGTTCTTATAATGGTTTTCTATGGGAGGAAAATGCTTAACCGTTCATATTATGGGCTCATCTGATTTTTTGTACATAGCATAGCCTATTTGTTAGGATTTTAGTATCATAATGATTAGGCTAAGAAATGCACGCACAATTATCCGTGAACTTGATTTGAACAAATGCCTTTCAACTTGTGTGTGCAAAATTCAGAATTAAATTAATGTGCAGAAATTTGTACAAATAGAGAGTAGGCTATGTAGGCATACTATACTGTTGTAGCCATTAAAAAAAGCGCGTTTCATATTTGTTAAAATATTATAATGTTATTTTTTTTTTCCATTTATGTTGATTTATGAAAAGTGAACAGCACGACCGAGTAAGATAGCAATATGCCAAACGGGCAATATGAGACATATGAGCGGGTCAGACATGATTTTGACCGTTGAAGTTGAAGTTGTTATAGAAAGCCTTTCTTTAAAGTGAATTTCGTTTTGTATAAATTTAACAAATGAACGTGAACTAGTTCATTTTTAGATATGTGAACTTAGTTCATTTTAAAAAAAAAAGAACTATGAACATGAACTAGTTCATTATCATCTGTGTGAACTGAACTTTGAGCTAGTTCTTTTTAAGTATGAACTGGCACAACACTGCCACTAGGCCACATGGAGTATAAGGGATAATCCCTCAAAAAAATGAAAACTCACTGTCATGTCGTTTTAAATCTGAATGAATTACTTTCTTCTGTTGATCACAAAAAAAAAAGAAAATTTTGAAAGTTTCAAAACTCATCCTGAACCATTTTTACTGCAATTGTACTTAAAATTGGATTGTTTGTCGAAGAGACATGTACTATTACTTTTCCATGATTTGTTCCTGGTAGACAATAAAACAGTTGAAAAAAGTCCAATAATAGACATTAAAGGGCACCTATTATGCAATATCCACTTTTATATGGTGTTTGGACATAATTGTGTGTTGGCAGTGTGTAAACACAACCACTCTACAATGATAAAAAATCCACCCACTCCTAATTTTTTAATCCCCTTTAAACCAAGTCAGTCTCACTCGGCCAGGGGTCTGCAACCTTCAATGTCAAAAGAGCCATTTTGTCCCATATCCCACTGAATAAAATTCACGTAGAGCCACAACATAATTGATCCCCAAATAAAGATAACACGGCATATAGCTAAAGTGTTATATTCAGTTATGTTACAGGGCATGGGGAGTAGCAATAATTTCAGAAGTGAGAGGGACAGAAATATGTAGTAGTAGTACTTGTATAATATTTTTGATATATATTTTAATAATGACAAATTTACTTTTAAAGTTTTTTGCACAGAATAAGGCGAATAAGGCAGAAAATATATTTTATAGCTTCTGTACTGTAATTAATGCTATGTCAATCACCACTGTATCATTTATACAAAAGACTTAAAAAATAGGGTTGGGCCGATAGATGATGCCATCGTTCATCACCGATGACTGAAAGACATCACAATGTTAAGCTGACATTGTGACCCCCCCATCCTATTTCCCCCGCAATCCACCGCATTCCAATACCGTGTTTAGAAAGAAAATTACGTGTATACGGAACCCCTCAAGGGAAATATGAGATTGGAGGAAAATACACATTTTAATAATGTCTCTCGCAGTTATATCATTGGGTAATTATATTGTATATAAGTTGCGGGCTTAACTGCTTTTTAATGCACAATACATTTTAGTTTCACTTTCACTTTTCCAGATTCGCGATTGCACTTATACATGGAGCAGCAGTACTTACTACACATTTTACAAGATTAGATGTTTGTCAGAGGTACTGAGGATCTGCAAATCCTCAGTCAGGATTTGCAAATCGGCAAATCGTCATCCTCAGTCAGGTCAGTAAATAGGTTTATGCTTTTTATTCAGCTTAGCTATAGCCATAGTGGGATGCCTTTGTCCATAGGGATTTCCTGGCATCAAAAGTTACTTCTATCATATGAATCCATTTTGGGCTTTCTGTACGAGAGTGCACTCTGACTTCAAGTAGGAATGCACAAGAGTGTGTTCAGCACTCGGAGATGTTCACATCGTTTTGGATGAGAATAACGTATCCAAAATGAAGTTACTATATTGTCTCTTTTAATTTAAATCTAGATTTATTCGCATTGGCCCTTGAAAACCTCTATGTGATAACATTTGCCAGAGAAAAAGTGCATGGGAAAGAGTTTAGGTTTGATTAAAAGTCAGGGGGACGCCTCCCCCACATATTGTACACCCATGCTACAGGGAGCCACCCCAGAGGGATGAAAGAGCAGCAAGTGGCTTGGGAGCCACTGGTTGCCAACCCCTGCTCTAGGCCTGCCATTTTGATTCTCATGCAGTGTGATATCACATTGTATGTGGCTGGGCCACAGGGGTTGATTGACAGCCCTGCTTTGCGATAGTTTCCACCCTCAGTGGTTGTATGTTTTCCTCATTTTTTCCGCGCTTGAGCAGCTGTAATATCAACATTATCTCACAAGCAAACCCGATGCTCCATGTTTGGATGTAAGACTGAACATAGTCTTCATTTTCTCCCAACATCTGAGCTGCTGAGGACGCTGTGGATTACTTTAATTTTTCAAGGTAATGCGCCTCAAAATCTACCTAAATACGTGTATCACTTCAGACTCCTTTGTCAATGTCATATCGTTATAGTGCTTAGCGTTTAAACCATTTGTGTGCGTACATTAAGTATTTTTAACTGATCAGCACCACGCTTGTGAGATTAGTTCTCACCGTTCGTAGAGAGAGATCTGTTTGGTTGCGTGGCTTGGTCCATTGATCTGCGCTGATGACAGGTCAGCGCAGTGCGAGATCTATAACATTGTGCTTTTTCATCCCACGTTCTGTGCATTTGGCTTACCATATGTACGGCTAAACACCGGTTCTCTCTCTCTCAATTATGTTGCTTTTTTTAGACACCCCAAAAATGATATTTTCCAGTACATTATCTGTTGGTTATTCTTGGCTGAAACTTCACAGACACATTCTGGGGACACTCAAGAACAACATTACATCTTGTAAAAAGGAGCATAACAGGTGCTTTTTTTAAAAGAGGGAACTAAGCCATATCTAGAGAACAGAATATCATAGACACTAGAAGGTTGGCTCTTTTGTCTTGGTCCAGCAGCCAACCATATAACTCTAGCAAAGCCCTAGCACCACTCAAAACATCCAATCTGTTATGTAGCAACATGTAAAAAACACAGAGCATCCTAGCAACATATATAAACACCTTGGGAACCACTCAGGACACCTTAGCAACTGCAAAGCAACATGCTAAAAAAGAGTCAAACACTTTTACACCCTGGCATGTTATGTTGGTAAGTTTTGCATGGGCAAGCACCACTTACATTTTCTTCTGAAAATGAACAAATCTAATTTTCTGTACATCCTCTAAATATTGCATGTAAACATTTGGGGATGCATATGGAACTTTAACTCATGGCCATCTCTTTGATTGTTTTTTTTTTGTGTGTTTAGTTTTTTTCTGCAAGTAAATGCTTGGGAGCTCTTTGCTGTCTTTAAGCGTCTCAGGATGCTGTTTCAGCAGTATCACTGTGTAGGTGGAGGCTAATATCATAAAGCACCACTGTGATTAGCATTCTTTTTCCCTTTAAACTCGCCCTCTCCTTTCTTCTTTTGTTCTATTCTTTCACCCTCCCATTCATTTTCCCTCTCTACCTTTGATGTGCCAGGTTCTTCAGCTACATCCTGGCATATCACAGGCAAATCCAGGGCAGCAGGCCAATGGTAAACAGCAGCATTGTACCTACATCAATATGACAAGGCAGTTATTTGTTTACCAGCCTGGAGTTAAGCACAGCAAGGCTGGTTAAGTGTATCACAGGAGACCCTTATAGCCAAATGAGGCTACAGGCATTTTATGCTGTAAGAAATCCTGCTGTTTTTCCTTCCTGTCTCTTGAAATTGGTGTCACTCGCATCTATTTATGTGATTAGCCCCAAGCAGTGTTTGCTAAAGCACAATCCAGCCTCTCCAGAGTTAAACAACCAACAGAAGTATGTTTTGTTGTTGTTGTTGTTGTTTCACACTATTGTTTTACAATTTGCACAGAGTACATTTACAGTCTTAAAGAGGTATTTCCCCCCAAAATGAATATTCTTTCAACATTTACTCTCCCTCATGTCGTTCCAAACTTTCATGACTTTCTTTCCTTGTGAAACACAAATTTAGCTAATGTCTGCACATTCAAACTTAGTACATTGTGATTTATTTGAAGACACAATTATTGATGTCAAACCTGGAACAACTCCCTGTCTAATGCTTCAGAAGACTTGGAATGAGATAATTCGGTGTGAATGCTTGGTGCTGCACTGAATGCTCTTTCACCAGATGTCTACTGTATTTAGTTGAGTTCCAACATTGCACACTGCTGTTGTGTGTCTTTTTGAATTACCACCGTCTAGTATGCGCACATCTGATGTTCCATTAGCGATACAGTACTCCTGACCAAACACATCACAGTAAAAGACAGTGTTTTGATAGAACATTCTCTCTGATGAAAAACTGTTTCTCTTACTGTTCTAAGCAAGAAGTCAAAAGGAACACTGAAGTTGACACCTTTTTCTTTTATCTTCATTTTTACCACAGTATGTACAACATTGTAAAATCCAGTTAAATTCTGTCCAAAAACAGACCTGTGACAATTTTTGCACACAAAATTTGTAATCATCAAACTATCCTCTTCTGTTTAACAATCAGATTACAGTGCTACTCAAACTGTTCATGTGAAGAATGAGATCACTTGCCTGGCTACCTCACTGATTCTTCTGTTAAGCTCCCTGTTGATATGAACTTTAATTATTTTTGTATCTTCTAATGTTCTGCTTTACAGTTATGTCCATCCCATTAAAGTAAAAGTATGCTTTATATAGTTAAAAAAATATTTGTTTTTGTATGGAATTTGACACCACATAGTTAAGATACATCTTTATCAAATCTGGCTAGAGAGTGCTTTGGAGTCACAGTGTTCTTCAAAATATCTTCTTTTGTGTTCTGTAGAAGTAAGAAATGCATACAAGGTTGGAATGACATAAGGGTGAATAAATGATGACATTTTTGGGTTGACTGTAACTTTACATAGAAGAAGTGCTTTGTTAATTATTGAGTGTTTTTTGTCTTTCTCCACAGATCCCCAGCTCAAGGGTATAGTGACCAGGTTATATTGCAGGCAGGGATACTACTTGCAGATGAACCCAGATGGATCTCTTGATGGGACTAAGGATGACAGTAGTAATTCTTGTGAGTTCCCTCTAATTTCATCATCATTGCACATAATAAATAATAAAAACATGAACATGTTTCAGAAGGCATGACTCCTGCTTAGGGATGCACAATATTATCGGAATGATATCGGAATCGGCCGATAATGGAGTTAAATGTAAGTATGAAAAATGATGCCGATATGTCTTGCCGATAAGAGGAATACATAAAATCACATGTGCTCAGGGTGGGGAGCAATTAGATCAAGTCAGCAGTGTGGCTCATTCTTGAAGCAAAGTTTTGCCTTGATGATGATTAGATTCACTGATTAAGAGTGCTGCATTTAAACTGAGAATGCATGTACACTTTCGGTGTGTGATAGAGTCAACAGTAATAGCATGTGCAGTGGCAGCAGCGGCAGCCTCCCCTGGTCCTAATGCCCGTTTGGTAAGGAGTTTTAACTCTGTAGGGGGCGCTGTTGGTCTGCTTCTAATAAAATGAAAGTAAAATACACAAATAACATTTAGACTATGTTTCTGACTAAATAAAGCAGTAATTAATGGCATAAAACCATAAGTATATACTGATTTAAAGGTCAAAAGCTATAGCTTACATTAATAAAAAAATTCAAAATCACAAACATGACACTTGTAAATTAAATAATTTTATAGATACTGATTTATTCATTCATGTGTAATATGTTATTTTTTTTTTAACAAATTATGATCTCTAAAATATTTTCAGAATTTTGCTTTAAGACCATCTACAAATGTTAAATCTTAAAATAAAATGTTAAAGTTAATACTCTATCTTTCTGAAAAAAATGCAGCGATTTATATATAATTTATTCATAGTTATTTTCAAAGCTTCAGTGTACTATTATTACATTATTGTTTATTTAATTCTAACAAATAAGTTATTGGTAAAAACTAAACAAAATGTAAAATAATTAGCTTATAATTTCCACACAGGAGAGACTTGGTGTTGTTTCCAAACAGAATTAAATATATCAGTATTGGCATCGTCTATCAGCCAAAATGAGTTGAAAAATATTGGCATATCGGATATTGGCAAAAATCCAATATCGTGCATCCCAACTTCTGCTTGATAATTTGGTGTGAAAAATGCTACAGCTACACTAAAAAGGTTAAGTGTGCTCAAATGCATATCATTACTTTTACTACACACACTTTTAAAATCCCTGTTACTGATTCATTTTCTGTAGTTATCACTGTTGCTGATATGGCAGTAGGCTGGTCCTTGGGGAGATGTGTGTGTGCCATTGAGGTGATAACTCAGGAGGCAGTGGTGTATTATTAGACTCTACTGGGCCTGCTTTTCAAATGCTTCAGGCCAGCTGCTTAATTTGATTTTAATATGCAGCTGTACTGACAGAGTGACACACAGAGGGCTCTCTGTCAGTCAAACACTCAGAGAGAAGATGACACATGACATTTGTGACACTAAGAAACACACCTACACAAATGCAGAAAACAACTGTAGAGTTGGCTTTTTTTATTTTTATTTTTTATATACATTGAATTTTTGTTAAAGTAATCAAAGTTTCCCTAAAGTATTCCAACAACAACAGTAACTAGATTTTCTTTTGCTAAAGGAAGCTAAAGTGCTGGCAAGGCACACATTTTAGGCTATTTATTAGGCATTTTAGGCAGTTGAAACCCAAATATAGCTTAAAAAATATACTCCAAATATACTACAATACTTAAGAAAAATTTTGAATTAATTTTTTTGTCATTTTGGTAAAACTGTACTTACAATAAGTTATTTATATTAAGTAAGGAATAATTGACGATAGGCCATCGTGGCCGTTACACCTCAGGTGTGCATTATTTTTCTAATAATTTAACGGCCCAGAGTCAATTATTCCGCTTATACTATGGTTACCATACCTCAATACATTGATCCGATGATATATTTAAAGGGATTCGTTCAGTATTTGTACTTAAATTGCTATTGTGAGTAGGATTATTTCTTCCGCGTCTTATCCTATGCCTCTTTTGCTAGTTCCAAAACATAATTTTAAAGCTGGTAATGGAGGCTTGAGCCGTTTATAGCATTCTAATTCAGTTATTAATGAAGAGAGAGAGAGAGAGAGAGAGAGAGAGAGAGAGAGAGAGAGCTTGTGTGAATTGAGCTAATGTACCTCTGTGCGTCTCTAAACAGCACTGTTATTACCTCGCTAGTGAGAAATGTCATGTGTAGCCTTTAAGTTGTTGCACTATATAGGCTAACTGATAAAATCGCCAGGGCAGTGCTGACAGTACCTTTTTGTGCAAACTGCGTGACGTTATTACAGTTAACTATGCGAAGTGATATGGAATTGTAATGCGGTCAAGAGAGATGCCTGGAACTACGTTCGACGTGCGTTTTACCAGAAAATAATCGCACACCTCAGAACATTCATCAACCAATCAGATTCAAGCATTCAACGGCTCTGTAGTATAATTATATATAATTATTATGTTGCAAACCCAAATTTATGTACTGTTTTGAACAATTAAGCTACAATAAAATTAAATAAACAGAAACAGAATGTCAAAGCAAGTGTTAAAGGGATATTCCACCCCAAAATGAGTTTTTTTGTCATTAATCACTTACCCATTTATCACTTTGAACTGTAAGTCAAGTCAAGTCAAGTCAAGTCTGCTTTATTGTCAATTCTTCCACATACACATACAGAGAATCGAAATTGCGTTACTCTCAGACCCATGGTGCATACAGATAACATTAACAGTAGAGCCTAAAAATCTAGATCAAATATAAAATATAAGAAACAACTATACAATAAGGGAATGTAAAAAAACACATAATAAAATAAAAAATAAAGGTAAATAAAGCAAATCTGTGAACAAACAGTGCAGATAAAAGGTTTTTAGTGCAAAAAAGAAGCTTATTCAGTCTGATAAATTGACAAAGGGCTCAAGAACAGTTATTTTATTTAACTGACTGATGAGGTGGTAGAATGATGTCAGTTCCGTGCCGAATTAGGTAGTGAGCAGACCAATACTGCACAAAGTGACTGGTGCATGCCATCGTATATTAGTGGGGGGGGTTTGGAAGGACCTGGGGATGTGGGATTTTGGGGGGGGGGGGGTTTCATAGTTCAGTGGTGCTGAACTTGGTGCTGCTCACTTTCTCCACAGTCACACCGTTGATGGTCAGAGGAACGTGCTGAGTGTGTGCTCTCCTGAAGTCAGCAACAATCTCCTTCGTCTTCTCTACGTTCAGAGAGAGATTGTTGTCACTGCACCATCCGGCCAGGCCGCTCAACTCGCGGTGTGCAGTCCTGGGTCAGCAGAGTGAAGAGGATGGGGCTCAGCACACATCCTTGGGGGGCCCCAGTGTTCAGTGTGATGGTGTTGGATGTGTTGTTGCCGACCCGTACTGCCTGAGGTCTTCCAGTCAGAAAGTCCAACAGCCAGTTGCACAGCGAAGTGTTGAGCCCCAGCTGGACCAGTTTGTAAATGAGCTGTTGAGGGATGATTGTGTTGAATGCTGAACTGAAATCTATGAACAGCATTCTGACGTTTGAGTCCTTTTTGTCCAGATGTGTGAGTGTTGAGTGGACGGCAGTGGAGATGGCATCATCTGTCAACCGGTTGGACTGATATGCAAACTGGAAGGGGTCCAGGGAGGGGGGGGGAGGGCAGAATTGATGGGCTATCCTCCCGGAGTGCTGTCTCTTAGCCTCTCTGATGCCGCGGGACAAGTTAGCCCTAGCTGTTCTCAGGGCCACCTCATCTCCAGCTCTGAAGGCAGCATTCCGTGTCTTCAGGAGTCTGTAGACCTCCCCTGTCATCCACGGCTTCTGATTGGCCCGGACACTTGTTGATGTAGGCAGTGACAGACTCTGAGTACTCCTGTAGGTCAGTGGAGTTATTGTATGTGGCAGCCTGCTTAAACATTTCCCAGTCAGTAGTGTCGAAGCAGTCTTGAAGAACCTCTGATGATAATTCTGGCCACACTTGAATCTGTTTTTGAACTGGTTTGGCGACTTTAATGAGCGGTCAGTATGCAGGCATTAGCATGACAGTGATGTGGTCTGAGGCTCCGAGGTGGGGGAGGGGGGGGGGGCTTTGTAAGCTCCTCTCTGTGTGGTGTAAACAAAGTCCAAAATGTTATTACCTCGTGTTGGAAAGTTATTGTGTTGGTGTATTTTTGGAAACACACTCTTTAAGTCAGCATGGTTGAAATCCCCAGCTATGATGAGAAAAGCATCAGGGTGTGCTGTCTGCTGTTCACTGATGTGCTGGTACAGTTCATTTAGTGCATCATTCCTGTTGCTGTTGTTCGGGGGAATGTAAACCAAAATGAGCAGTATGGCAGTATATTCCCAGATAGAACGGCCGGCATTTAATAATCATAAACTCCAGCAGGGGTGAGCCTTAGTAACCGTAATGGTATTAAGCAACGAGAATACTTTTTGTAAGCGATGAAAAAAAAAAAAAAGACTTTATTCAACAATTCCTTTGTCAACAGTCTTCTCTGTGTCTCTCCATATCACCGTATGCTGGGTATGCTCTTCTGTGTCAGCCGTGCCACAAGGATGTGCTGTTTCCACATGTATTTTGCTTTAATTTGAAAGAAAACTGACACAGAGGAGACTGTTGACAAAGGAAAAGTTTAATAAAGTCGATATTTAATTTTATTTTTTGCACAAAAAGTGTTCCTGTCGCTTCATATAACCCAGATTGCACGTCTGATGGCAGATGGAGTATTCTGATGACAACTTTCATACCTTTTATGGACCTTGACACTGTTATTTACTTGGCAGTCAATGGGGCAGTCAGAAGGGCCCTGGTTTTCATCTAAAATATCTTAAATTCTGTTCCGAGGACGAACAAAGCTTTTACGAGTCTGGAACGACATGGGGGGAAGTTATTAATGACAACATTTTCATTTTTATTTCAGTATCCCTTTATGTGATAACAATTATTTGAGACCTTATCTTTGAAGCAACATCTTTGTCTAACATCAACAGTATTATTCGATAATTTGATTTTGTGTTAAATGCTTGTTTTAACTTTAAAATACATTTGCTTAGATTTTTTAGGGAAAATATAGTTATTAATATTGGATATTTATATAAATTCTGTAAGTTGCAAACCAGAATAAATAGAGAGATGGAGATGAAACAGAGGTGAAGAAAAAGAAAGGCATGAAATGGCATTCAGTATCATGCTCTCTTTGGAAGACAAGGATGCAAAGTCCATCTTGTGCCCTTGAAAGAATCTGTTCCAGTGTGCCTGTGGAGCACTTCCAGAAACTCACTTTGATGTAACCATTCGACTCATATTTTGCCACACAAGAGTCTTCCAGACCAGGGCTTTTCTGAAATCATTTTCATTCAAGCACCCCAGGAGCTCTGCCAATTACCAGTGAGTTGAAGTGAGATCATTATACTGTAGGTTTAAATCACTCCTTTGGATGCACTTAGTGTCACCAGCTAGGCTGTTACTCCCCTCCAGTACAAACAACGAAGAGCTGCTCCAACAACAAAAGATCCATTAAATCTGCCCTGCACTACTACTGCCTCCAATCGCATGCCTACTATACTCCAGCTTGTAGCACCAGACTCCTGTTGCTGCCAACTGGGCATAAAAACAATTATTCTACATAATATGAGGCCTCCATTCAAATTCTGTCTATCAGTTTTTATGCTTCACACTATCCCTGTTTATGCACTCTGTGGAGTCCCGTGTTCAGTTCATGGGTTGAAATTTGTAGCCCATTGTTTATCATTCTAATTCCATATTAGATATTTTAGTTTGCTATTATTATTAGGGTTAGAGGTTTGTTCTACATCCTAATCACTGTTAGAACTGCATAGCAATATACAAAAACAACCATATACGGTACTCAATTTATACTCAAAAAATATATATTTTTTCAAATTTAATTTGTTGAATTTTAAATTGATGGAAAAATTACATTTGTTAACCCCTGAATTGCCTTCACAGCGTTGTTCAACCTCATCCCTGTGGGCCTTCGGGTCGTTGCTATTCAGTCTGTGAAGACGGGCTTGTACATCGCCATGAATGGAGAAGGCCATCTGTACACATCAGTGAGTACACAGTCGTATACTTCAGATAACAATTCTTACAGTTCCAACAATTCTCTTTTTCAGATCCTAGTGAATTACTGTCTACATAAGCAGCATGCTTCTAAGGCAGTGTCCTTTAGCTGTAATAACTGACTGATTGTGTATGTGAGAATTGATACACAGATGATTCCAATAGAGTTTGAAATTAGCATATCTCTATGCTAAAGATGCTATTATTTAAAAGCCATAAAAATACAAATACACACAAATATTGGGTTAAATTGATCACTGTGATTAGATTTGAAGTATGACATAAGGAAGCTTGCTTGGTTCTGAAACAGGTTTTTATTGGATTTTAAATCTACCATAGTTTAACTTAGAAACATCATGATTTTGTGATCTTGGAAGCATGCAAAATCTGCAGCCTGCCCAATCTCGCTCGCAGTATCAGTCAGTAGTTTATTCTCAGATGTCAGCATGGCCATCTCATGTACAATGACACATCAGCTCAGCTCAAAGCTGATACCCTCTTCGCTACTGCTTTATAACCCTTGAGCTCAAACTCATCTGAAGGAAAATTCTCACCGCAGGTTAAAGATGAGTCATTGTGACCACCACAAATTTTTGGGCAGAACATCTTGTGATCTAATATTTCATTTTGTAAAAACTGATATTGCACTAATACATAGAAGTCTCTGTCCAGTCAGGTATATGGGTATCTGAGAGAAGTTAAGCAGAAATGTCTTTGCATTGCAGAAATCGTACTCGGTTACTAAACGTAACCTCGGTTCTCTCTAGAAGAGCGAACGAGTACTGCGTCTTAGCTAAGACGCTACGGGAAAAGTCTCTTTTCACGAAATACTGAAGCAAAAAATTATCCTTAATTTTGTATTTTTGTAAAGCGCATTTGCAGCAGTACACAGCCATAGGCGAGAGGGCTCGTTCGCTCATTGGCTTGTTCTGCGGCAACTGCACAGCCTATCGAGCGCAGGCTGATGCAACATCAGACCAATAAGGGCGCTACGCGCTCTTCTTGCCACTTCCTGCCGAAACGGGTGTGGCCCAACCTATAAAAGGAGCTCGAAAAGGCTGACTCACCTGATTTATTTCATCGCCGAAGCGAACCAGAGTGAATCGTACGCACGGCAGAGAACGCAGTACTCGTTCGCTCTTCTAGAGAGAACCGAGGTTACGTTTAGTAACCGAGTACGTTCTCTTACGAGAGCTCTCTCGTACTGCGTCTTAGCTAAGACGCTACGGGAACCCAATGTAAAACGCCGTGCGCGCAGGGATCACACCAATAAACCTGAAGCAACGCCCAGGATTTACAGTGCACAGTCACCTGAGGGACTCACAGAGAGTCCAGGACAGAAAGGGGGAAAGCCCTCCGTCCCATATCTAGCAGCATCCGTAGATGCGGCAATATGACATCACACAGCCGAGGCAAGGCCTGACCAATGTGGCAATGCGGGTCTTACGCAATACTGCCCATATAACAGTCGGCAGCGCATAGCGCTCGTGAACTCAGAATTCCCCTCAGGGCCCTGATTCGACTATACCGACAGCAGCCTTGCTTGCAAGGCGGGAACCTCCAGGTTATAGAACCTGATAAATGTAGACGGCGAGGCCCAACCTGCCACCATACATCCTGCAAGGAGATCCCAGTAGACCACGCCCACGACGAGGCGACGCCTCTTGTGGAGTGTGCTTTGACGCCCAACGGGCACTGAAGGCCCCTGGAAGCGTAAGCTAACGCTATGGCGTCAACTATCCATCTGGATAGAGTCTGTCTCGAAACAGCCATTACCTTGGAACGTCCACCGAATGAGACAAACAGCTGCTCCGTCTGCCGAAAGGCAGCAGAGCGAGACACATAAGCTCTTAAAACCCTGACAGGGCAAAGAAGACTCGAGTCTCTATCCTCTCCTGACACCAGCAGGGCAGACAGGGCAATAACCTGAGCCCAAAACGGTGTGTTGAGGGATTTCGGCACATAACCGTGCCTAGGTTCGAGTATGACCTTTGAGTCATTAGGCCCAAACTCCAAGCACGACTGGCTCACCGAGAGCGCGTGCAGATCACCCACACGCTTCACTGAAGCGAGAGCCAACAAGAATACTGTCTTGAACGACAGATGCTGAAGGCTAATTGATTGGATAGGCTCAAAAGGGGGACCCTTCATGGCCTCCAAAACCGCCGCGAGGTCCCACATAGGGACTGATGGAGGTCTGGGAGGATTCAGCCTCCTAGCTCCTCTAAGGAAGCGGATGACCAAATCATTCCTTCCTATTGACTGACCGAGCGCTGTTTCATAAAATGCTGCGATGGCCGCCACATAAACTTTGAGCGTGGATGGGGCTCTGCCCTTATCCAACATCTCCCGTAGGAAGGAGAGAACCTCCGTCACCTCACAACTAAGGGGTGAACATCCTCGAGCTGTGCACCAGCTGGAGAACACCGACCACTTCGGGGCATACAGACGTCGTGTCGACGGAGCTCTGGCCTGAGTGATGGTATTTAGCACTCCCACTGCGAGATCAGCGGGCAACCGTTGAGCGCCCACACTTGGAGGGACCACAACTCCGGTTGAGGGTGCCAAATCGAACCCCTGGCCTGCGAGAGGAGGTCCCTCCTCAACGGTACTGGCCACGGGGCGACATCTGCTAACTGCATCAAATCTGGGAACCATGGCTGGTTCTTCCAAAGAGGTGCTACAAGCAGTATTGAACATCTCGTTTCTCTCACCCGTTCTATCACCTGCGGAAGGAGGGAGACGGGAGGGAAAACATAAAGTGGGCAGCACGGCCATTTCCGTGACAGCGCGCTTTCGTTCTTGGAAAAGAACGCGGGGCAGTGAGCGTTTTTGTGGGACGCGAAGAGGTCCACCTCCGCCCTGCCAAATCTCTCCAGATGAGATGGTGTAGAGACCATTCGCCCGTAGGAACATTGCCTCTGGACAGCCTGTCTGGACCCAGATTCTGTTGCCCAGGCACATGCACTGCCCTCAGCAAACGCATGTTGTGCTGAGCCCAAACCAGGAGGCGTTCCGCTAGCCTGTACAGGTTTCAGGACCCGAGACCGCCCTGGCGATTTATGTAGGACACCACAGACATGTTGCCCGAACGGACTAAGACGTGGTGATCCTTGATTTGGGGACAAAAGCGCATCAGCGCGTTCTCCACTGCCAGCATGTCCAGACAGTTGATATGATGGAGCTTTTCCCATTCTGACCATAGGCCAAAGGACGGTCTGCCCTCGAGCAGCGCTCCCCATCCCGAAGTGGAGGCGTCCGTCGACACCATCTTCACATTCGGGGACACAGCTCTGATTGACCTTGAGATGCCGCCGGCCAGACGCCCACGCTCTGCGCGGCACCCGCGTCTTCAGCCAGAACTGCAGGGGGCGCATGCGGAGCAGGCCCAGCTGCAGAGCCGGAGATGCTGAGGCCATGAGGCCCAGCATCTTCTGACAGTGTTTGAGCGACACGGTCGCGCAGCAGCGGAAAGAACTCGCTGCGCGCTGAATGCCCATCACACGCTGTGGTGACAGCCGCGCCGTCATGGAACACGAGTTCAGAACTATACCCAGAAACAGAATCGTCTGACTGGGGTTCAGCGAACTCTTCGCCAAATTGACACTGAGGCCGAGCTTCTCGAGGTGATCGAGTAAAACGGCCCTGTGGTCCACGAGCTCCGCTCGTGATCGGGCCAGAACCAGCCCGTCGTCCAAATAATCCAGCACTCGCATGCCTCTGAGTCTGAGAGGAGCGAGCGCTGCATCCATGCACCTCGTAAACGTACGAGGAGCCACGGAGGACTGTAAACTGGTATGCCTTGCCCTCGAAGGCGAATCTCAAATATCGCCTGTGGTTTGACGCTGTCTGTATTTGAAAATGCGCGTCCCTCAGATCTATTGACATGAACCAGTCCCCTCTGCGAATCTGCGCGAGGAGTTTCCTAGTCGTAAGCATTTTGAAACTGCGTTTCATCAATGCCTTGTTCAGCTGTCTTAGATCCAGTATGGGCCTGAGACCCCCGTCTCTCTTGGGCACCAGAAAGTATCTGCTGTACAGCCCCCCCTCGCTTTGAGCTTGAGACACAGGCTCTACAGCCCCTTTGCTCAACAGTTTTGATATTTCGGCCCGAAGTATGTGTGCTACTTCTGTTTTTGACCGTAGTTTCGACGCGCGCTGAAAAGTGTGGAGGGCGTCGAAAAAAACTGTAGCGAGTAGCCTCTCTTTATAATGCCTAGCACCCAATCCGAAACCCCTGGAAGCGCTGACCACGCATCTGCATGAATGGCTAAGGGAATGCGAAGCGCGCTCTGTTGACTGGGCAACGGCGGCGCTTGGGTGTGCTGCGCATTTGAGGCAGGGAGCGCGCTGATCACAGCGGGCAGATCGCTCCTCCTCGACCCCGTCCCGGCGCTTAACCGACTGGGGGAAGGCTGAGCAGGGCCCGTGGGACTCGATATGTCTGCGAGTAACTGTGGGCTGCATATGTGCACATTTACCACTTTCAACTCGCTGTCTGCCTGTGCAGAGCGTACGTGCACGGGCCTCGTTTTTACAGAAGCCACGCGCCGTATGTGACATAGTGTATGTGGGCACTGGGGAGTGGGCACGTTTACTATGCGGCGCGCTCGACCGATCTGTGTCGATCTTATGTGCGCGAGCCCTGTGTGCAGGGCTGTGCTTACATGTGGAGATGGGCACTGAGGAGTGGGCATCGTCACTGCATTCATAGCACCATCGGCCGTGGCCGGACGAGCGTGCACGGGTTTTGTTTTTACAGAAACCACATGACGCGTGTGACATAGTAATTGTGGGCACTGAGGAGTGGGCACATCTACTATGCAGTGTGCGCGATCGACTTGAGTCGATTTTATGGGTGCAGGCCCTGTGTGCAGGGCTGTGCTTACATGTGGAGATGGGCACTGAGGAGTGGGCATCGTCACTACATTTATAGCACCATCGGCCGTGGCCAGACGAACGTGCACGGGTTTCGTTTTTACAGAAACCACATGACGCGTGTGACATAGTGATTGTGGGCACTGAGGAGTGGGCACGTCTACTATGTAGTGCGCGTGATCGACTTGAGTCGCTTTTATGGGCACGAGCCCTGTGTGAAGGGCTGTGCTTATATGTGGAGATGGGCACTGAGCAGTGGGCATCGTCACTACATTTATAGCACCATTGGCTGTGGCCGGGACACCAGAAATTACACCTTTTTCGGGAAATATCTGGGTAGCCGTGATAACGGCTTTTGTGTTCAGGCAAGCGGGCAACTGTGCAGGCTTGCGCATTGCAGAAAATGCTGAGACAGTCACAATTCTGGAACTGAAACAGCGGCGCGCTTGGGTGAGAGCTCGGCCTCAGCAGAACTCGTACATCTGCAGCCCTCACTGCCCGAAGCTAGCAGATAGCGCGTGTCCTCTTCCCCCGACGCGGCCCTGAGATCGACTTCCTCGGACGACGCACCGGCAAACAGCGGGCGCTGCCCACCGGGAAGCGATGCAGGGGGGGCCGGTGAAGCAGGGTGAACCGGCGAGCTCGGTTGAGCTGAAGACGGTTCCGGAATCCGCTGGAAGCGATTCTTTTACGGCGCCTCAGCGCAGCGGAGAATGCATGCTCAGAGAAAAAAAGGCCAGGCGAGTCCTCAGAGTCACCATGGCAACAGCTCGCAGTGGGGGCATCCGCCGTCAGCGAGCGCGAGCGCTGCATGATCTTCACCCAGGCAGGAGACACAGATGACATACCGGTCTTCCTCGCTGAGTGGGGCTCTGACGAGCCGTAGGAAGGCATCTTAAAAAAGACGCGAGCTCTTTTACGAGTGTGTGTCGCAGGGCGCAGAACAGCTGGATATAACAGAATTGAAAGGATATAGGCGCCGGATAGCGCAGCAGGAACGGTAGTGGAAGGCGGCGATGCCAGCAGCTTCAGAATCTGCTCGTCCTGCTGATATGCTTTCTCAGATGGCGCATGCTTCCTCCGTGATCCAGCGATGCGTGAGCTTCGCTGAAGAGATGAAAAATCAGGTGAGTCAGCCTTTTCGAGCTCCTTTTATAGGTTGGGCCACACCCGTTTCGGCTGGAAGTGGCAAGAAGGGCGCGTAACGCCCTTATTGGTCTGATGTTGCATCAGCCTGCGCTCGATAGGCTGTGCAGTTGGCGCAGAACAAGCCAATGAGCGAACGAGCCGTCTCGCCTATGGCTGTGTACTGCTGCAAATGCGCTTTACAAAAATACAAAATTAAGGATAATTTTTTGCTTCAGTATTTCGTGAAAAGAGACTTTTCCCGTAGCGTCTTAGCTAAGACGCAGTACGAGAGAGCTCTCGTAAGAGAACATTATGGAGCTATAATACATCAGTGGCAATCAGTGAGGTGTTACCTTTCCTCTCTGGTGCTGGTCATTATTGGCAGAGCACTGCACAGTACAAATTCATCTTTTCCATGAGCACTTGATTGAATCCTTTTGACATGCAATCAGTGTTGGGGAGTAACTAGTTACATGTAACGGCGTTACGTAATTTAATTACAAAATTATTGTAACTGTAATTAGTTACAGTTACTAAGAAAAAATTTGTAATTAAATTACAGTTACTTATGAATTTTTTTACGATTACAAAGGGAATTACATTTGAATATTTACACATATCCACCTACAGATTTAACTGATTTATTTCCCAAATTGCACTGACTATTCTGAGACATATCGCCCTAGCCTAATAATTTCCGGGATGCGGAAACACAGTCTGGTTCGTAGAATCCAGTCATAAAAACGGAATGCCTAACGCGGACGGAATATGCCACATTTTGGATGACTAAATCAAAAGTAGGTCAGTACACTTGAATCAAAACATGACATCGACTAGTGTCTGTGAATATTAAACCCCACAAATGCAATATATGACTTGCACATTATGCGTGTTGGAAATCAGGCGCGGACTGGACACCGGGAGAACCGGGACAATTCCCGGTGGTCTGGCAGCCGATTTGGCCCGCTATTTAATATCATTATTGTATAATTGCCTGCCGAATGTACTAAACCGATCATTTGCGGATCCGCCATTTGATAATTAAATCTCTAATAAGTCATGAATTGTTAGGCATGACTCGCGCGCTCTCCGCGCCTCCGCCAAACGGTTTGGATCAGACTCAGAGTAATCAATGTGTATGAGAGAGAGAGAGAGAGAGAGAGAGAGAGAGAGAGAGAGAGAGAGAGAGAGAGAGAGAGAGAGAGAGAGAGAGAGAGAGAGAGAGAGAGAGAGAGAGAGAGAGAGAGAGAGAGAGAGAGAGAGAATAGAGTGTACAGCTGGAGCAGAGAAGCAGAACTCCTGTTCAGGGTTTCAGGTCAGTTTCAAAGATGCTTTTTTGTGTTTGTTTTTTTTATTTATTTAATCAAGCAGCAGCACGTTGCTCATCAGTCATCACTCAAAATACTATATAAAGGACATCATTATTATCTGTTGTAATGTTACAGTAGTAATTTAGCTGAAAAAAATGCAGATTTTTTTAATAGGTTTAGGGGGAGCTACGACAGACAACAACACAACCCTTACGAAAATTAACATTTTAATATTTAACTATAAATCCAGAGAAAATGGTTACTATTGTTTAACTGTGATAACCAAAAATGTAAAATTATTTTACAAATGTATTTATTTATAAATAAATACAAATCCATTTGCAAAAAAAAAAACTTTTATATAGGCTAATAAAAGCATGTTTAATTTTTGTAAGGGAAAAACATGATTCGTGTACAGTATTAGGATTTTTCTATAAAGATATTGTAGTATTGTAGAGTATTGTATTGTAAAGTATAGTTTTGTTCAATCTTGAGTATTAAAGTCATGAGAGAAATGGATAACAGGGCAAAATAAAGAGACTGAAGAGAAAAATGGAAGTGAAGGTGCAGTTCAGGAGAGAACTTTTAATTATTTTGCATGTCCCCAAATTAAAGATTTAAACCTTTTTTATGTCAGGTCCAAACAAAAAATAGTTTTGTCCTTGAACTGGTTTGTATGAGTTTGAATTTTCCAGTCTGAATTTTTTTCCCAGTCCGCCCCTCCTGCAAAGACATGGTTTCATTTACTACACATAGGCCTACTGAAGCTCGCAGTGTTTTCAACCTCTGCCATCTCAATATAGGAGTACACGAGCACATAAACATAATTTCTAGAACTGCTTTGTGTCACTTCATGTGCATTTTACTTATTTTGAGAAAACTATCATCATATACAAAGAGACAGCAGTTTAAAAAAAACACCGATATTTCAAGAGTTTATTACACAGAATACGTCACATGCTTATTAGATAACTGTATTTAAGTTGATGTATATGCTTTTATTTATTATTCTTTAATTTTCACAAATTTAGAAAAGTAATTAAAAAGTACTCAAAAGTAATTAGTTACATTACTTTAATAAAGTAATTGAAAAAGTTACACTACTATTACATTTTAAACAAGGTAACTTGTAATCTGTAACCTATTACATTTCCAAAGTAACCTTCCCAACACTGCATGCAATCTATATCTATAAAAAGACTGGACATTTGTATTATATCACTTCTTCCAGTATGTTGTTTGTTTTCCTAATTTAAAAGTCATTTGGGATAAAAGCGTGTACTGATTTTATAAATGTAAATTTAAAAGTAATCGTGTAAATTTAATAGTCAACACAAAAGGATAACTTTGAACATTTAGGACACACTTGGAATTAATAAATTGAATTAGATGAAATGTCAAACCAAGTGTGAGTTGCAAACATGTGACGTTACACCTTTTCTCTGAACTTAAAATGCAACTACTGTTTTTTTAATTTGAACTTTTTTGGTGATTAATTTTCTTGCTTGAAAACTGTGTTTGCATTATGATAAATTATACTTGCTTTGATATATGCATTTTTTAAATTGTTGTCATACATTTTGAAGAGTGTCTAAAGTGCCTCTGTGTATTCCTCATACATGTTTCCAATTATACAGATATTTTTAGTGTTGGATGTTAGTTTTAAAATAATGGTTATATGGACTAGACATGTTGATATGCAGCTGTTCTTCCCTGGTAACAAGCTAAAACTTCCTATGTTCAGCAACAGCTGACCCAGCATATTTCACTTGGGAGTTTTATACAATGACAATCTTTCTCGGTCCTAATGGGCTTACTAATCAACTCTATGGATGCACCCACACACACTCTCAGCTTTCTATCACTGCTTCTTTTCTGCTTTCTCTGTTCCTGTGTGAATGACTCAGGTAATGGCAGAGAAAGCTTCCCTCCTTTTACTCTGTCTGCTCTTTGAGGTTTGTACATTCATTTGTCATTATTCCTCTTTTCTATGAGAATGTGCTGTTATTACCTGACCCTCCATCCATTAGAGGCCATTTTTCATTAGTGAATAAAATAAGTGCACTTATCCTGTAGATGCCCTCAGATTTTTTATTAAAAATTACATTTAATTCTAGCACTACTGCAAACATGATTTTAACCATTTTGAAGCATTTCATGGAGTTTATAGTTTTTTCCCCCTAAATTAAATGAATAAAAATAATAAATGGAATTAATTATCAATTAGTGTTTGCAGCATTTTGGGAGAGACGGCGAGGCAGGAAAATATACCAGAATTAGATTTATTATTATTTTGAGACCACTAAAACTGTGTCTGCTGTGGCTGAAATGAGTTTTGTGTCCATTTCTGTCATTCCAACATTTTATTGTATCACAGATTAATTACATTTTATACTGTACGATCAATCGTTACTCATTTTCCTTCATCAGTCAAACACAAATGAAGGCACGCTGACGGCCCACTTTGATTAGTTGATCTCTATTCTCTCTTAGAGTCAGGCTGAGATAATATGATAATCTCATTGAATAGAGCAGAATTCCAATAAGAAGCTCTAGCACTGCATCCTGGTCTTTTGTCTGTCAGAACAATTTTTTGTACAGCACGGGAGTACAAGTGACCCGATAGTATTGAAACATCCTGGAGTCTTGGCACAATGGACTCATGCCTGGGAGAAAAGAAAGACTTCAATAATCTTCCATTTTTCAATCCTTCTCTTTTGTTCAAAGGGCTCAAACTCTGCTTTCCACTCTGTCGTTGATGTTCATAGGCTGATTCATCCTTTGGAATAATAATCAAGTTCCTTTTCTGGGTGGCTCCAGGTGTGACAGTTGTGCAGTTATATAAATGCAAAACAGCTCTGAAAAGCAAACTTGTCTACTTGAGTAAATAAGGAATTTGCATGTAACCTTTAAAACAATTGACAAAGAACATTGAATAAAAAAAAGAAGCAAAACATGAATTGCATATTTGTTCATTTTAGTCACTGTATGAAGTTCTTACTGAGTGATTTGGCTTTTCGTGGCTCTCTGGCTCTCTTCAAAGCCGCTCTTGTTCTCCTCTATGGATTGAAGAGGTCTATAGCTTTATCGCCCTGCCACACTTGTTAGAGTTGTTTGATTTGTTAAATTTGATTTATTTTCTGAACACTTACTGTATGATGCAGCCACAGTGCAATGCTCTAACTAATAAATCTTATTATGGATCTTTTTGCCATATTTTTAAGTGATAGAGCTTTTAGGCTTATGAATTAAAGTAATCACATCTGTCATCTCCCGACATAATGACAATATTTCCGCTCGCTTGATGTTTTCTACAGTACTTGTAATCTCATTTTAATACATTTCATTTTGAGTTTGCTGGCTGCCAGGATTTCTTGTAGGGTAAACATATATGTTGGTTAAAGATAAGAACTTGCCTTCTTACCACATATTTCTGAACACTAATCTCATATCTAACCAGAGGTTTCACATAATCTGCCCAGTCAGAGATAAGCACCGTCCAATCCCTGTCCTCCCGCTGATGATTGTGAGATTATCAGCACCGTTAAAACTAATAAAATACCATCTCAATTTTTAGACATTTTTATTCCTGTAGTAAGGGGCACGTTTCACTAATGGGCCTGAAAACTCAGACCAAAAAAAAACCTGAGGATATAAGCTGTAATAGACAAGATATGAGTGAGTTCATCCCATGGCATTTCTCAGTGACGGCAAATGGCTCAGTCTGATTATATTCTCAAGTTTTTATTATTCTCACCCTCATGTCTAAATCTTCCTACACATTTTTTGTTTGTTTGTTGATTTTGAACATGCAACCAAAATCACAGAGCATAATATTTTATGATGAAATGCCTTATTAAATGGAATATGTAAAAATGCTTTAGCTTTTATTATTTGTATTAATTTTGCATCTTGAATGCAAATCATGATAAGAACCTGTTGGGTTTTTTTTTTAAATAAGCTTCTCCAGCCTGTGTTACCTGAATACAGAGGCAGCAGAGGGAGGACCAGGGACTGGTGAGAAACCATCTTCAGGCATTAATGAACAATAAGGTCAAAGCTACAAGCTGGCTTGGAAAATAGAATCAGGGGAGAAGTTGTCTATAAATAGGTAGTTTTTCATTTTGTTAAGATGAACAATACCACAATTACTATTATGGCATTTTCTGTTAATGTCATATGGCCTATATGTAGTTATAACTATGCCCATGTCCATTATGCAGACAATTACATTTTGAATAGACCATCACAAAGCATAAGCACTTTTGCAACACATAGTCCAAGGGTCAGTGACAAGATGTCTGTGCATCTTTTTAACTGGCATTGGTATAGAGAGCAGGCTAGCTCACCTATGAACCAATGCAGTCATTTAAAGGTGGACAGTGAAAGCCCAGATGCAGAGTTAATGGAGCCCCACCAGTGAGATGGTGCTTGGCGCACTGATAAAGTTTCCCTCTGCCAGCTTGTGCAGCAGAGAGGGGTCTTATTTGGAAATAAATAGGCAAAACAAGGTCAGGTGACTAATGGAGGTGAAAGCAATTTCACTGTCAGACAACATCTAAACGGAATCCTTTGCTTGCTCCCCGACAGTGGCATTACTGCCATGCCAGTTCTGTATCTTTTAGGCTGGCCATATCTTCAGGCAAGTTTGGCCACGTTTTCAATTTACATGATTTTTTGTCATCTGTTTTCAGCCATGTAATGACTTTAAGAGCTTTGGAACACAAGCTGTGAACACAAAAGGGCTTTATGGAGTGAAGCATATGGTCGTTTGATTGTGCAATATTTATAGATCTCTATTTATAAGGTGGTTTGGCTCACATCCCAAAGGGGAAAAAATGTCATAAATCTGCCTATAAGATGCTCCCATTTGGGGTTGGTAAGATTTATTATTGTTTTTGAAAGAATGCTTTTAAGATTGCCGAGGGTCCATTTATTTGATCAAAAATACAGTAGAAATCATTATTTCTATATGTGTGAAAAGTGACGTGACATTCAGCCAAGTATGGTGACCCATACTCAGAATTTGTATATTATATTGTATATTTGTATATTATATTAATATTACATCAATATTGTGTAATTTAAAATTATGTTTTTTTATTTAAATATATTTCAAAAAGTAATTTATGTAATATATTTTAGCAGCCATTACTCTTCAGTGTTACATGATCCTTCAGAAATCATGATTTTGTGCTCTAGAATAATTTCTGATTATTATCAATTTTGAAAGCAGTTGCAATGCTTAAAAGGGATAGTTCCCCCAAAAATGAAAATTCTGTCATTATTTCCACACCTTAAAGTTTGTATGAAGTTTAAAATCATTGTTGTACCCGTAAGCCAATCGCATAACGTTTGTTTATGACGTGTGTTATGCGCCGGCTCAGCCACCTCGAACTTCCACTGTAAACACAGATATGCTGAGAAAAAAAAAAAAAAGTGAGTGAGTTTTGCTGCCTCTTTAACCTGATCCTCCATGAGAGCAACCAAGGGGGACACCATCTCAATTATCGCCTTGCCAGACTTTGGCCTCCCCACTTTCATGCTGACGATCGGTAACAGTTGATAAATTAAACTTTTTCCAAAACCTTTCGGGAGTAGGGCCACAACATCACATCCATTCAAAATGTGAAACAAACACTCTTCTTGTTCGGACTTCAGTAGGCGAATGCAGGGAATATTCTCCACAACAGAGTGAATTGCATCCTGTGTCTCCATATCCACGAATGTTTTCGATTGTCCTAACCTAAACTACAATCTTATGCTTAGTTTAGTATCTACGTCATGGCTCTCAGCCCGCCCTCTGTTCATTGATTGGAAGGCTGTTGTGGAGCCGGAGGAAATCTGGGAGATGGTATGCTATCTCGAACTGAGTACAGAAGCAAACTGAAATTGAGAGGAAGTACGAAGTCTGACGTAGTGAGGCTACTAAAACAGACGCCGCAAGATCATTATAATGTCCAGCGCAAATTACCGCCTGCTTTAAGACATGCTTTTTGGGCATTAAATAATCACTAAATAATGGCTGACAGTACTATTTTAATGCCAAAAGATGGTTTGCGCTGGCACAATGTGTTGGTAAATCTGGAGATGTCATTCACAAATTGGTGAAAGGACTTCATCTATAAATGATGAACAACATCACTTATTAATTGGTCAGAACAACTGGTCTTGTATTTATTGACATCATAGTTATGAAAGTTTGTTTGTTCACATATCCATAAAGATTTTGAGTTGTCTGCTCAGTTGAATCTCTAGTTTTTCTTTGTGCAAGGGCCGTACAATCATAATGGAGTTTGATAACTCTACATTGATCCCCAAATGATAGGGTGGGGGTTGTGTCAGGTAAAATCACTTTGTAAAATTTGCCTATGTCTTCATATAAAGAATGCTGCAAGAAAGAGACAGCCTACTTTTGGAGCCTTGCATTATGTGTATCTGACAGATAATCTGAGCGCAACAGATTGGAAAGAACGCAGTATCGATTAGAGAGGAGACAGTCTGAGAGGTGGAGAATCATCTTGATGGCACAAGAGGAAAAGTTTGGGTATGTTGGTGGAGTTTCATATTGTTGTGAACAGTCAGGCTTTACTTAAGACGTTGTCTACAGAAGCCCTAGTGGCTTATGCATTCGTGGAATACATTTTCTGTTTTCCTGACCGAGGTTGTTTGAGTAGACATAGATATTTAGTCAGGTTAGATGATGAATAGAAAGATTGTATTGTATAGAGCTGTCAATGTTGGAAGGATGATTGCTAAATGAAGTCTCTAGTATAAATAGAATAAGTGTTATTTATCAATAATTGTTGAAATTATGAAGTACATCAGAACAACTGATAACCTCCCTTAAAAACAAAGTCAGGTATTTACAATATTATTGAATATAATGTTCAACAGGTACTGTATGTATCTGTTTAACTTCCAAATGAAGGTTTATGATCTTCATAATGAGACTATGATAAAAAACAACAACACATAACTGTGTAAAACAGTTTGTGGTTTTTCAAGCCAAGGACAAGACTTGGCTATGAGCTGGTAGTGTGTTGACAGATTTCGAGGAAGCCATTGCCACATTGTTCACACCAATAAAAGGACACTCCCTATGACTCCATGGATGAATCAGTTTATTTTTTCTTTCCAGAGCCAGTAGAATCAAATTTATTTTCCAAAGTAATTCAAATGAGAATTTTCGACTATTCAACATGAATATCAATAATACAACTGCATTTCAAGCATTCTCATTTATTTTCTCTCTGTATGCACACACAAGTGGAGCTATGAAAGTTCTGTCCATTGGGGAACAGCTTGAAAAGCCATAGTATTTGTTAGACAAGTGAATACTATAAACCATAAATATGTGCATTCAGTTTGTTAGAAATGATTCATTAGCTGATTGGCATTGACCTAATTACTGATAACATTATTCATTGTGGTTAAAGTTTAAATTTCCATAAGGTCCTTCCAATTGTTTTCAAGAGATTCTACTTTGCCCAGCTGCCCACTGTCAACATGCATACATTAGATGCCATAAACTATTTGGGGCATACCATGCAATGGAAAAGCTATAAGAAAAAATTAAATACGGGATTTATTACAAAGCTTATTCTAATAAAATGCTTATGAATTTATGCTAGATATCATGCAGTTTGGTCAAAACAGTAATATTGCAATCATTTTGACATGGATTGCAATTGGAACTGCAATATGATAAACATTTGTCATGTCATATTGCTGCTTCTCAGTATGAGCCTCACACTGCCGATTTAATCTGACAAAAGCAGGGAAAGCATAATATATTGTAAACTGCAGCATTCTGTGGTTTAGTAATTGCGTTAGACATCATGATTTTATCTTTAATTATATAATTTTTGCATTCTAAATGGATAGCCAATGTCTCATAGTCTGGTGGTTTCCAAGCATTTACACCCCAGTTAAGTTTCTCATTTTTGCCATGTAGGTGCCACTTTCAGAACATGTCTTGTTTGTAACGAAGAGATGTTTTTATGCCCACAACAGTGTGTCATCCCTCTTTATTGACATTGTAATTATGGTAGTTCTGTTTCTTAATTATTTGTAGTTTCAACAAAGTTTACTGCTTTCCAAAAATTCAAGCCTGTAACATAAGTGGATTTCCCAGTTACATTTCATGTTTTTGCCAAAAATGTCACGTCTGTAATGTAAATTGCTCTTTGATTATATGGCTCTGAAATAACTCTTATTGTGCCTTATGAGTGCTATGTGAGCATTTCATAAGCAGAAACAATTTTTGTAACTTGTATTTTATGAGCAAATTAAGGTGATGAAGGCTTCCATGGATTCTGAACTATTCACGACAGCTTAATATGCATGGTGGAAATTTGTAGTGGTAATGCATAATACGACCTAAAGCATGCAAGTCTTTTCTTCTGCTCCATATTGAATGCTACTTTCCCTTGATGTATATTCATTATATTGTAGTATAAGAAAGATCTTGATGTTACTGGGTCCTCCATGAATCTTCTTTACACATGATAAATTGAGTTTGCGGGACACAAGAGTCAGAACCCACAGGATAAGCTTCCTATAGTGGCCATTGTTTCTGCTTATACTTTCCATATATTATTCAATAATGCAAACCAAGGCCATAAAAAAAAATTTCACTTGTGAAAAGACTTATGAGCCCTGAAGAAATAGTTCCTTTCATTTGTCTTTCTAATGGTGGTATATGTCAAAGATAGTGCAGCCTGTTGCTTTCTGAAGATGAAATGTGCAAACGAGCCCACGGAAGTATAAAAGAGGAGCTCCAATGGCAAAACTGACCAGGATATTAAGTGAAAAGATGTAATTAGTTGTGTCTTAGCAGAACAGCCTGATAACACTGATTTGCGTATAGTCTTAGCAACTGTCAGAGTGGACTTGGAGGACCTGTAATTAGCTTAGCATCTTATTTATTTTCAGAGAAGATTTGATGGTGATCGTGGGTGGTGTGTACTGTGGATTGAATCCCAGCCTTGTCCACCCTCAGTTTTACAGGCGAGCTTTGGATGAATGTTTCATAAAGCATCACAAACTCTTGCCTTTGCTTTATGCTGTGGTAAATAGCAATGTTAGAGCCATCAAACTGGCAACTCTACAGAAAAACATATTCAGCGATTAACAAGAGTTTGAAACTGTAGCTTGCCAAGCTCCAAAGTACTCAAATAGCATCAGCCTCAGGCTTTCCTTTTGAAAAAGTTGCTAGCAACAGTAAAATCTGCTAACAAAACTTAATTGAAGCTTTGTAGGGGGATGTGTTATGTTAATAGTGTAACTATCACATTATATGTTGGATATTTTGAATATAATGCAAAAATTTGAGGGTTGGCAAGATTTTGTAATATTTTTAAATTAATGCTGTTATGCTTGCCAATGCAGTAAAAGTACAGCAAAAGATACAGTTAAAACAGCAATATTGTGAAATAGTATTAAGCTACAATTTAAAGTAACTTGTTTTTAAGTTAATATATATATAAAAAAATGGCAAAGATGAATTTACTAAGTATCCAGTGTCACATTTTCTGTAACATTACAAACTATCATATTTGATCAATTCAATGCATTCTTGTTGAATAAAGCTGGTTATATAAAAAAAAAATCTTACTGACCCCAACCTTTTGAATGATGCAATTCTAAAACTTATTTTTAAAAAATCAGAGCTGTATTCATCAGGCACAAACATTTAGGTAAACATTAATATCTCTATTTAGTGCAGAAATTAATAAAAACATATAAATATCACAAATTAATAAATACTACAACAACAAAATATCTAGATGCTAGAAACAGTTAAGAAAACAATGTTTGACTATATTTTTATGTTTTTCTAAAAGAAATATGAGGGTGTTGCTAGCGTTGTAGTATACTAGCCCACTCTGCCTAAGGTTTCACCTTCAGTAGCTATGTTTTCATCCACCTATTTTTATGCGCATTATGGAATATTGCATAAAAAAAACACTGGATGGAAACGCCAAGATGCGCATTAAACAGTGTTGGGTCCAAATCAACCTTATCAAGTCCTAGTTTTTAATCAATCAAGTTTAAGTGGGAGACGTTTATTAATGTCTTTCTATATTAATTTTATGTTGTTACTTTTTTTTTAAATTTTATATTACACATGACATGGATTCATCTGCAAAATGAATCAAAATATCCAAGTCAGAGTCCAACTGAGTCCGTCCGAGTCCGTTCAAGTCCAAGTTCATTCACAATTGCAGTCCTAGTCCCAAGTCCGAGTACCCCAACTCTAGCATAAATTCAAAAAATGCACATAAAAAACATATGCACACGTTTGAGTTGGATACACTTTTTATCCAATAAGAAAAAATGCGCATAAACTATGATGGAAGCACATTAACCAAATAAACTCCACCGTGTGCATGAAAATGTCATGTGACCCTTTGTTATGAAACGGGATAACTTAACTAGCAGTGGACTGATCTCGTTCACTGCATCTGTTGTTATGGTCGTTCTGAAATGCCTGAGCAAAGTCTGTCATCAAAGCATTTCTGTATAATTGTCTTACATGACTGCATTCCCAAATAGCAGGCTTTCACCTCCGAAAGCAATGACTTCATTTACTTTGCTTCGTATGCTCACACTGAGGTGCAAGTAATTTATCAAATATGAAGATGATTATATTCAGTGTCTTCTCCTAGTTTCTTTGTGAAATTTAGTGCCAGTTTACCAGGAAGTGACGATTTTGTTGTCTTTGACTCATTGGATGGACACTCTGCTTTATTTGCAAATGTTTTATGCTATATTCCAGTTTTGCGCATTTGTTTAATTCGAATCTTTGGATGAAAACATAGCTGGTGTATATCCAGTGGTCTGTTTTATTGATTACTTAGAAGAACAATAATAAGTTGACCTATGAGCAATATTGATGTGTGATGTGTTAGAAGAATTAACTTCTAACTAAATGTTGTTAAAAAAGGGACTCCACTGAACACTATACAGGGATGGCTCAAATGTATTGGTAAATTGTTTAACCAATTGAACCATTTTGCTGAAATGAATCTAATTTCCCAGCAGTACTTGAAAAAGGGAGGACATTCTAGTGAAGTGTGTTTAATTTTTCCATCAGCTTGTTTGGTTATAAGGCTGTCATACAATCTCACTTCAGACCTTGAATAACCACCTCTCTACAGATGCCCCCATCAATGTTCCTTCATCCTTTTATCTCACTTTTTTCCTTTGTTCACACTTGTCTGCAGAACAAAGTGCAGCATATTTTTATTGCACAGTGTTTTTGGGTAGCTTGTGAAAGTGTAATGAGTAACATTGCAAGCTCAATAAGCTGTTTCCATGCCAGCACCTCAGGCCACAATAGTACAGACAGCTTCCCACAGATCTGTACTATAAGTCTGTCGTCGCATCGGGCCGTCTCAGAGATGAAGCTGTGCTCAGAAAATGCAAAGAACACAGCACTTCTTCAACCCTTGCAGCAAACGGTACACTCACACAGACCCTAGAGCTCTAGATTGTTTTCTATTTCCTCTCAAAATGAAAGAAACATTTTATAAAGCGCTATACAGAAATCAATAGGGAAAGCTTGTACCGTTTCACATCATTCAGATTCATTTTACCTTACAAACCATGCTAGGAAGCCAAGGCAGTAAATGTACCAATATTGTCTTCTGTTGCTTGATGTCACAACTACACGTTGTCATTATTTGTTCATGTTGTGAATTAATGTTAGCAATTTTAAGTTATTGTTGGAGGAGACTAAACCAAGGGGTTTAAGAGCCATAAAGCAAAAGAACTTCCCACTCCATTTGTTTCTGAGATGCAATAATACAATTCATCAAAGGAACTGGGGCCTAATGTATAACCGTTGCGTACACACAAAACCTGCCCTGAAAGAGGCGTATGCTGGGATTTATAAAAAAACTAACTTGACGGGAAAATTTAACGAGAAATATAACGAAGTAAACAACGATTTTAAACTGTTGTAATTTCATCAAATACATTTACATTAAATATTCCACTCTCATTAATGGAGATAAGCAGTGAAATTACATAAATTCATTACGCCGAAGTTTAACAAAAATTATATGAATTTAGACATAGTCTATTCGAAGTGGATGCGATTGATTGCTTTTCCTGTGGTATGTTATGTTGTAATGACAGTGTGGAGTGCTATAGGTGCATAATAATTTTTCTTTAAAGTTATCTGCACATCTGATGTTATGAGAAAATATTATTAGAGAGAACAATGATCAACAATGTGTACTTCTATATTGTAGTGGACACTGCTGGATTCAGTGGAATGGTATATTGTCCGGCTTGAATAGGACCAATGATTACTATGCTTACTGTACAACCACAACTGCATGGAAGTGTTGATATTGTGAGGAGGCATATCCACAACATTATGAAAAATACTACTGTATTTGAAGGATACAGCTTGAAGAAAACTGCATTCATAGAATTTTTAAATTATATTTAAAATATTATTAGACCATTGGAAATGAATGAGATCAGCTTTATTCTAAATTATTATTCTGAGAACTATTTAAACATTTATATATATATATATATATATATATATATATATATATATATATATATATATATATATATATTTGTATATATTTATTCTAAAACGTGATTAAAGATACCAGATGATTTTTAGCAATAAAAATGAATGTGTATGGCACAAATGTCATTTATATTCCTTATCTCATATTTCCTTAATGTCTTGTACCTTTGACGATGTTAAAGATGGTGTAACGTGGATGGGAATGTGCATAGAAATGATATACAGATGAGGTTATGCATAGTAAAACTAGACATTGTAAGCTCCATATATGGTGATTTCGGGGGAAGATTCGGGGTCGAG
The DNA here is from genome assembly GCF_963082965.1 of Carassius carassius. Classification (NCBI taxonomy): domain Eukaryota; kingdom Metazoa; phylum Chordata; class Actinopteri; order Cypriniformes; family Cyprinidae; genus Carassius; species Carassius carassius. Next base: position 19,468,582 of record NC_081773.1, on the reverse strand, counting down.
ATGCATGTATGCACAATCTTCCCCTGACTGAGATTTATAAAGGTTCTGCCATCTTAATTTTGACGTCTGGCAAAATTTAGCTTTTGTGCCTACGTACACTTTTAGGATGAACTCTATGGAGAGTTTTATAAATGAGGCCCCTTGTCTCTTTTATCACGTCTTCCAACACTGTAGGTTCCAGCTATTAAGAAGTCGATTACCATAGAAAATCATTTGAATTTCTCTCTCAGTGATTTTTAATTACAAACAGAAATCACATTTACAATAATGCACTTGCAAAAAGAAAGAAACAGCATTTAAATTCTAAATTGTCCTCTGCTAGGCTAATGCACATTTTGTTATGCTTTACCAACATAAAGCATTTAAAGGTACCGTTCTTCGTGATCCCATGTTTTAAACTTCAGTTAGTGTGTAATGTTGTTGTTAGAGTATAAATAATATCTGTAAAATTCTAAAGCTCAAAGTTCAATGCCAAGCGAGATATTCTATTTAACAGAATTCGCCTACAACAAACGACCCGTTTGGACTACACCCTTCTAGTTCCTGCAGGAATGACGTCACTAAAACAGTTTTTTAGTGCTCAGCTGCTCAGCTGCTGTCGAATCACAACACAGGAACTGCTGGCACAATCAGAACTCGCTACGTATTTCTGAAGGAGGGACTTCATAGAACAAGGAAGACATCAGCCGTTTTTATGACAGGGATAACAGCGGTATACAGATAGATGAATTGTGTGAAAAATACTGTTTTTTTTACACGCGAAACATGAACACATGTTATATTGCACACTGTAAACACAATCAAAGGTTCAAAAAAGCACGAAAAACGTGACCTTTAAAGGATTTCCGTTTTTAAGCATTCAGCCCATTTCAGGTTTCAATCACGTGTTGCAGAATGACAGAAATTGGCTATAGCATTGCAGACAAGGTAAGTAAGCAATTTTATCATACACACATATAATGTTGAAGTCTTGAGGCTATACTTTCAAAATGTGAATGTTTATTTAACAATATAGACTTCCATTGTAAATGCATTCGCGGAATTTATTTATTTATTTTTTTTGCTTGTTTTTTTAATAAATTGACAACTTGTATTGATTCCCAACATTACTTTAAATATTCAGGTCATAATTTCATACTAATGCTTGTATAAGAACTTTGACAGGGGTAGGTCATAAATAAATACACACACAAACACACACACACACACACACACACACAAACAAGTGTAAACAACAGCTGCTGTTGTAGCAGGGTGAGGTGCACAGAGGGCAGAAATGGCAGGGCACCGAGGTAGTGATTTAAAAAGACAAGGTTACAATTTCATTGGAGCACCCATATAATAACATATGACAGCTTAATCTCACTACATTTAAAGAGGTTATTATTAGCTAATGTAAAACATCCACTCCATTCCATCAGAAGCACTAATACATCATTGCAGATGTATTTTGCAAAATGTTTCGTCTAGCATTTTATGAGCATGTCCACATCTGTCACAATAACTGTTTTGTTTATGCAATAGAATTAAATGGACTGCATCATTGCATTTACTCTTTATTCAGCTATCCAGAGTGATGTATGAATCTACAATATTTGCTAGCTTAATTGCAAAAACAAAGTTTCTTCTTAAAATCAAAACCAGATGGCCTTTTTAATCTGAGTTGTGGTCTATTTATGTCACAGCTATAACCTTGGATTGGATTGTCTGAACATGTTTCTAAGCTCTCAGCACAAGCCGTGGCATTTCTGTATGCACCCGCTACGAGATGAAAAGCGAGATACAGCGTCTCCAGTTGTTTCTCAGAAGATATCTCTAAGGGCCCAGATGGTTTCATTCGGTAACGCTCTACACAGCACAGACACTCAACCCACACGCTACCTTTAACAGAGCGTCTCATCCCAGTTGTCATACGGGGAGATATTTTCAACTGTTCGGGATCCCTCCACAGTCTTGTTTTATAAACATACATGAACACCCACTCCCCTTCCCACATACACATCTGCTCTGACAGCTCTGGCAGCTTCACTCTTCTGGGCGGTGGCAGCTCTCAGTTCTCTATAAACACAGATAGACCCCCAACATAATCACTTCTCTCTTCTACCACGCAGTACATTTGGACTGCCCTGCCTGGCTTATATTGGCTCAGAATTGTCTCCACAGGATCTACAAGACTGTTGCACCGATGAGTGTAAGGATGAAAGACCGCAGGCTTGCTTGGAGAGAGCTGAGATCCAACCTTAGGCCTCCCTTTTAAAGCACTCTTCCATCGACTTGTATTCGTGAGCAGGTTCTATTTGTATTATGGGTGCTGGTATTGAAATATCCCTGGCCTTTATTGCAGTGTTACTTGGCAGAATGCACTGAGAGTAGCTTCTGATTTTTATGGGCATCCTATTAAAACGATCACGCCATAATAAACTCTGCAAACCAGCGCACACGCTGATGTGTGTCAGTAAACAAAGTCCAAATGCTCTTCATTTGAGTCATAACTTCACCATGTCACTTGGCATGTCGTAGATCTCAATTACAGCACGTTCATAAAGGGCCTTTTTATAATGTGTAATGATGCTGAAGTCTCCTATTTCATTTAATGGGTTACATCATTAATCTAAGTACCTGAAACATCTGGGGATGCAGCTTGTCACTAGGAGCACAAGGGAAATTTTAGTCTGTCAGTGGTTGAGATGTGCCCAGCCCACATAGATAGGAAAAAAAGATTTGGACAGGACAGCAATTCTATGCTCTGATGGGAAACTTTATTTATTTATTTTATTTGAAATATAATACTTACTAAATCTAATAATAAGACACTAGTAGTAAATGTTTCACCTCGGTTTGTATCTAAAATAATTTTTAGGGTAAAATACATTGCTGCTAATCTCATAGCTTTCTGTGAGGGCACTATGTCTGATTAATTTAAACAGTTGCATTGGATTTCATTAATGTAGACTACTGGATAATTTAGGATTAAATTATATTCCAGTGATAATACAGAGGCAAGGAATAAAGCCCTATTTAAGGTTAATGCATGCTTATAATCACTTTGATTCACGTAAGTATAATCTGTCTTTCAGCAATGCACAAAGAACGTCTCTGTATGTTGTATGTAAGCTGTATTTAATCTCTTTTAATGTAAAGCCCCAACAAACACCCCAGACATCTATAAATATTATGCAAGTGCTGAAGAAATAATTTCTGTATGTACATTGTGTACTGCACCATAGGACACTGTAAATTATTTTTAAATAGTTGTTTTTCTTTTTTTTATTTGACTATAAGCCATTTTGCATGTCCTTATTAATCATTATCATAATTAAGGTACATTGTAATTGAAATACATGTTAAAAAATGAATTAAATGGATATAATTTTTATATTATTAATATAGTTTTTATATATTTGCCCCATTGTGTATTTAAAATAGCTGATCTCCATTTTTTCCCTCAGTGCTGTCTAGAAGCAATTGAGATATTAAAGAAATCTTATTTTTCCTTCCTACGGGATATCTTGCTTATTAAAGGAATAGTTCATCCAAAAATGAACACAAAATATTATGTTTTTCTAAACTGTTTTTGTCCATATATGTTCATCAACTAAACAACAATGGATGCCATTTACCTTTATTGTATGGAAACATTTTTCAAGATATCTTTAAAAACGGCATGAGAGTGAGTATATGTAAACATTATTGATTTTTAGGTGAACAATTATTCCTTTCGTTTTCCCCTTATCACAATTGTACTGTAAAGATAGTACAGCAAAATAATATCTGTCGGGTTTGTACTGTACCATAACTTCAGTACATTTATGTTTTACATTTACAAGTTTTCCTCGGGCTTCAGCAATGTCATCCCGATGGGGCTTCTTTAACTGCCAGAGAACGGTATCCCCATGCTTGTGGAGATGGATGGTTTAAATAAGCCCCGTGGTGCAGTTCATATTCCTCTGTGTAGAGGGTTTGACAGATTTTTGTGAGCAACGCTCTAGACCAGAGAAAGGCAAAGTCTGCCTCCCTGGGTGCGTGTAAGAGTCCAATTTGAAACAACAAAGAAAAACGATATCTCCTGTTGGAGTCTCCGTCTGGAGATCAGCCATATCACTCAGACTCCATCTGTGTTATCTGGGGACAACAAAAGGTTTCAACAGATATGTTATATTGTGGAATAAAGCTTAATCTTTTGTAATCAAGATGTGCTACTTGTCTCCGCATTAGAGATGAGTGGAAATAGTGTTCTCTATTTCCTGAGCATTAGAGTGGGAAATCTTCATATCCTTCCTGTATTTTTGGCTATGTGAAATGAAATGCAGGTTTTCAAAGAGTACGGTCCAGCAAATGTCATCCTAGTTTTTGATAGCACGGATCTCCAACCAGACTGCACGTACTGATTCTGCCAAACAGGCATATCCGGGGATTAGAGGAAACAGCAAATACTTCATTGAATATTCTGGAAATAACAGTTCAGTACAGATATTGGATGGAAGAGAGGAAATAATAATTTACACTTTTACTCTCTCTCACACACACACACACACACACACAAAAGCACAAATGCACACATTCTCCCACACTGACACAAGCTGTGAATGTGAGGTGGAAGGTGACTCACTATGCTCGCTGGCAGACAGGAATCCCTGCTGGAGGAAAATCCTGTCTGTGAGGGAGACACATGTATGCATACATAAGTTCAGACCAAGCCTGCTATATTTTTAGCTTGAGCCCACAACCCAACAAACATTTTCAGAAGATGTTTAAAAATGTGAAATTAACTTTTGCCTGTTTGCTCCCTTTGACGTCACAGCTCATGTACTGTAACTGCAGCATAGTCACTAGTCCAAGCCAAACGACGACGATGCTGACAGACAGATTTCTCTTTAGGTATTACAGACCTTCTTAAATCTCATATTTATTCAAATATGACTGTGCAAACCTTGCTGCAACAATGATTTTGATGATTTTAAATATTTAACGTTATGATTTCATGAGTGATTTGGTTATGCAGATGTTAAGGTGTTCTAAATGGTTTTTTAAGCATCTTGCTACAGTAGGTGGTGCTATGGATTTTTTTGCATCTGTTTTCTTAGCAAAGATATAGCACACTTCTTGACATCAAGCTGCACAGTTTGAGGTATTATTCATGTCCACAGAATAAATGATGCAGGACAAGTTGGCCACTGAATAATACTTGGGGATTCCTCAAGCTGACAAAATGCTGTTGTTTGCCACACAGATATTTGATGCATTTTTCAAATCAATCCCACGATGCAGTTGAAGGCCTAAAGGCTAAATCCATGTTTCTCTCTTAAGGCATTGGACAGTGTGTCATCTACATCTCTGTCAGGCTGACAGCTAGGGAATTGTGTGCCGTGTGACTGCCACAGCCCCAAGTCCTGCTTTCCTGCAGTCTGTCAGCTTGTTAGAGAGACCTCACATCTCCTGGCTAGTCAATAATGACTGCTGGATTACTCCTTTAAGACCAGACTGTCCTCAATTTAAAGATCAACAGCTCTTTGGTGGCCAGTGCTGGCTCACAGGAAGTATATCCCTCAAGGTCGAGCACTGTGTAGAGTTCTTAGACTGATTTGTGTCTGGGTCATTCACAGAAAACTGTGTCATTTGTGCAAAAAAAAAAAAAATCAGGATCCTTTTTTTTTTTGACATTTGAAAAGGTTACTGTTGAACTTTAAATGTTTTTGAAAGAGTGTCTTATGCTCACTAAGGCTGCAATTTGATGAAAACCAAATTTTAAACACCTGACTTAAGTTTTAATATATTGCAAAATATAATTTATTCTTGTGATCGCAAAGCTGAATTTTACAGCAGCCATTACTCCGGTCTTCAGTTTCACATGATCCTTGACAAATAGAGTAATATTTTGATTTGGTGTGATAAGAAAGTAACATTTCTTATCACAGTTGAAAAGGGTTTTGCTGTGTACAGTAGTAGTTTTGTAGAACAAAAATGATTTATTTATTTTTTAAAGAACAGCATTTTCTTTACAGTTTTTAATGTTTACATTTTTCCCTGTCACTTCTGATTTATTGAATGCCCAATAGCAGGCCAATATACGTACAGTAAGTAGACAAAATGAAATACTGATGTAGGCTATTAGAACAAACATCTGTTTGAACCATTATCAGTTGGAGGAATCTTTGTCCAAAAAAGCATTTGTGAAAATGGAGAAATGCTAACTGGCTGTTATTCTAATGAAAACATGTATTACATGTAGTTGATTAAATAATGTGACCAAGTTTAGTATCTTTTTAAATATATAAGTACTAAGTCACAGGGACACACATAGTACTCAAATGGCACTGTTTTCAGAGAATGACACTGCTACAGTAAGGTCGTCCTTCTCAGCCCTCAGAACCAGCTTGTGCCAGTGTGAACTGGACCACAACAAGCCATTCAATCCTAGTGTCTCTCTGTCCTGAGAGCTTTATGCATGATGTATCACTCAGACAAGAGCAACATAAATACTGCAGACACTGAGATATCCTCAACAGGGAAATAATTGGTTTTTACCAATACTATAGTAGCTTTTGGATTCATGATCCTCTCACCTGGTTTGCTTAGAAATGAGGCTTGATTCAAGATTTAGAAAGTATAGTATTAACGGAATTTGCTGTGGGGATTCACATGAATTTTTTTTTTTCTCTACAGTTTCTTAGCAAACACACAAGAGAGCTGAAGCAGGGACACTTAAAGTGCACTCAGAATCTAGGGACATTGCCTTTCATAGAGCTGGTGTTAAAAAAATCTACCACACAGCCGAAAGGTCACTCTCTTCAGGGAGGCTGAACGGAGAGTTTTAAGTGCTTGCGGTTAGACTGCTCTTCAAAAGGCAATGGGCTCTTAGCTATTCATCGTTTAAAAAAAATCACTCCATAATCAACAATGAACGACAGAGAGGAAGGATTAATAGTAGCACTTAAAAAAAAAATATCTGTTTGAATTGGTAATCTATGGCAAATTCAGCACTGTAAGTCACTGGATGACTGAAAACAAGTATCATTCTAGCATTTCATATGCTTCCCCAGGCTTGATATCATGCCAAAGAGCTTGCAAAAGTAGAATAATATGCAAATATGAATATTATTGAGGCAGAAATTAAGGGTGTGAATTCTGTCTGTCACCGAAGAGAGTGAACCGTAACACACAAAGTGCTGTGCTTGAAGCTCCACCCTCATCTCAAATTTTAACAGGAACAAGCAAGTTTATCCGATATGCCTCCTTTTGTTTGCAGTGAATTTTAGATGGATTACATAAACGCAAAACCGTCAATAGCTTCTTGTGGCCCTATCCTATTATTCCTCGTGTTGAGTGAAAAGACACCCATGTCACATGTTGCCAAGAGGCTCATCCGAGCCTGCCGATACAATACATATTTATGGACCATCCATATTTAACAACATCCTTTCTGTTGTTTGGTTGGTTGAGGAAATTCAGTGAAGCTCCTATTATGTAGCTCTCTTTTGATGTTTCAACATGATCAGAGATGTGAGGGAAACTCTGTCTTTTCAAGATTAGTAGACTTGATTCAAAGGTTAACATTAAACAATTTCCAATTTCTCCCTGTTCACGAGAAATGGTTTGGCAGGCCAGCATGAGGGAGCCAGCCTGACACGTTTTTGCACATCTCACTCGCTTTCTCGGGCTCTGTCTCCACCTGTCAATTTTTTTTGTATTCCTTAACCTTTTTTTACTCTCACTTCTGTCTCTTCACTCCTTCACCCTCCCTCTCTTTCCCCCATCTCTGTTTCCATCTGCTCTCAGAGAGGGATGGGTTGATTATCTGTGTCTGAATTAAACTGCCCTTTCTGGCAGTGGCCAAGGTCAATTACGGCCACACATTCAAAGCAGAATGAAAGTAAGGGGTGAATTGCAGGCGCAGTAGATAGACTTTTCCTTTCAAGCTGCTTTTTCAACCCCTTTTCATCTCATTTTCTTCAGCTTAACTGTCATTTTTCAGTAATTTCATCAGTTTTTAGATGCATATTTGGATATTTTTTTTAAGCATTCGTTTACATTCGTAGGAAATTGGTTTTTCCATGATAGCCTGGTGAAATGCCAGAGGAATTATATTTTAATTTTTATTTACTGTCCACTAATTATTTCATAGTAATTCTTGAAACATGAACAAAAGACCCAATGTACATGCATATTTGAATACTAAAAATACTGATGTCTTTTTTTGACAAAATAAAAAGGAAAGAGGGGAAAAAAACTTAATTGCTAGGCAGGAGCCTTTCAAGCGTTACCATGACTACACGATAGAAAGGTATGTGCTGTTTTAATAGTTGGCTGCGAAAAGGAAGAGCTGTCAAGAAAAGAGCATCAGGCAGAAGGCAGTTAAAAGCATGGATTGCCTCTTCCTCATAGTATTTGCTGCCAGATATCAAAGTTGGACAGTGTGACACATATCACCTGTCTAATTTGTTGGCTAGGATGCCAAATTAAAGCTTTCATTGTATTGACTGCCGGCTCTCTTTGTGCCGACCCATGGGAGACGTGTGCAGTCAGCAATCAAGTTTAGCAAGCAAAGTAGGCTAAGCCTGCTCAGAAATTTATTCAAAATAGACGTAACACTAAAACTCTTTATTCAAATTTTTGTATAATTTAGAAATATCTTTTTTATATATATTTATTCATTTATATTTGTATTTTATATTATTTCTAGCACAGGTGAGAATTAGGGCTGTTATGATATTAGATTTTTCATATGACGGTTATTGTGGCCATAAGAATCCACAATATCAATATATCGCGATATCTATGGAAACCTTGGGAGGGGGGGGGGGGGGGATATATCAGTCAAATTATTTTTTACTTTGTTTATTGAGTTTTTCTTTTTCACCCAACGAAGATAAGGATATTGATAAACACAGGGCACAAGACTCTGGCTTTCTCTGTCTTCTTTGCAGCTCCTATGAAATAACGAGAGAAAATACTGTCAAGTTCAACAGTATGATGAATAAATATTAATGGTAACACTTTACAATAAGATGTCATTTGTTAACATGAATTTATTAACTAACATGAATGAACAATGGACAATTCATTTATTACACAATTTATTCATCTTTGTTAATGTAAATAAAAATAGAGTCATTGTTCATGTAAGTTCACAGTGCATTAATGTTTACAAACACAACTTTAGATTTTAATAATGCATAGGTAAATGCTCAAAATTAACATGAACTAAGATTAATAAATGCTGAGAAAATATTGTATTATTGTATATATTGTATATTGTATACATTTATATGTTAAATAATATACTAATGAACCTTATTGAAGAATGACCGCAGATGAGGCATTAAGTGCATGGCACTATGACCAACTTAACATTTTACAGAGTTTAAATTAAAATTAAATTAAATTTATGCATTTAGCAGATGCTTTTATCCAAAGTGACTTACAGTGCATTCAGGTTAACAGTTTTTACCTAGCATGTGTTCCCTGGGAATTGAACCCACAACCTTGCGCCGCTAAGCAATGCTCTACCACTTGAGCCACATGAGCACAGAGTTTAATGTAGCAATGTGGTCGCTCAGTTTTTCAAGATCAGTTTTAATTGTGTAACTGTTAATAGATTTGAACAAAGAAATAAAGTGTTACTACGCACAGGCCATATTGATTGCAAATACAAAAACAAGACAAGTAAAGAAAATGTGGTACTTACTAAAATAATCACCCTTTACTTAAGTATATGAATACAGAAAACTGCTGTTAACAGGTTAATATAATGTTTCCCATTCTACGACTAGTAAAATAATGGTAACTTACTTTGCTGAACACGGCTCTCCTCGGAGTGGCTGTGAGCACTGCCTCTTCTTCTTGTGTGACAGGTGTCAGCGTTAAGGCACAATATTGCCACCTGGGAGCTCAACAAGGTACTGGCACTGGAGTATTTATATGTGGTGTTATCATAAGAGAACTGTTCATTTTAAAAATTGCGGTTATCGCTTATACCAGTATTTTCACACACTAAATTAACATGATATCGATAACTGTTGTTTTGAATATCACGGTTATCATCAATACCGGTATATCGCATTACCCCTAGTGAGAATAAACATGCAATCTGCTCTTCTAATATGTAAATTGACCAGTCAGAATGGATATGCCAATTATGGAATTTTTTTCTTTTCAGCTGAAATATGCCTACTTCCATATAAATAACTGATCATTATCAGCAGTAAACTTTCAACACAACAGGTAGAGTGAGACAAAAACAAGAATAAAATTAAAGCTGCAAGCAGCGATGAACGGGCCCTCGCACCCGGGCTCACCACCACCCGGTGCCCATAAAATAGTAAATATTTATGCCACATTTCCTGCTGCCAACAGGTGGCGCTATGATTATAACTGAATATCGGCATGTTAATGTCTGCAGGCCAGGACTCTAACCAAACATGCAAAGTTGCGGGCAGATCAGACATCTCATGTTTAAGTTAGTATAAAATAAGTAATTTCCTGTTGCCAGCAGGTGGCTCTATACTTATAGTTGAATATTGGCCTTTAGTTGTGTTCAGGCCAGGACTCTTATAAAACATGTAAAGTTTGGGTCAGACTGGGAATGCTGGGTATGCATGAGTTACAACAACTTCATGTTTCATAGTATTAATAGCATCCTTTAGCACATAGTAAGTGTTGCTAGCATGTTTTATAATATTTCTAGCATGTTTAGCACACAATGGAATATTTTAATGTGTTACAAATAGTGCATTAAAGTGTTAAACATGACGCTTCCTGTTGCCAGCAGGTGGCGCTATGACTATAAACGAATACAGGCATGTTGATGTATTTAGGACAGGACCCTTGTCAAACGTGTGAAGTTTGGGGCAGATCGGACATTGCTTGCCTGAGTTACTGCAACTTCCTTTTTCACTGCATTAGTAGCATGCTTTAGCACTTAGCTAACTGTTGCTAGCATGTTTTAGTATGCTTCTTGAATGTTGCCAGCCTATTTAACACTTGTTGATGCTTCTTTTTTATTTTGCATGGAGTCCATAACCATCTTAAATATGCCACTTCCTGTTGCCATTAGGTGTCGCTATGACTATAATCGAATACGGGCATGTTGATGTGTTCAGGAAAGGACTCTTATCAAACTTGTTAAATTTGGGGCAGATTGGACACTGTATGCCTGAATTACAGTAACTTCCTGATTCACTGCAGTAATATGATGCTTTAGCATTTAGCCAAGTGTTGCTAACATGTTTAAGTATGTTTCTAGCATGTTGCCAGTGTATTTATCACTTGCTGGCACTTTTTAATATGTTGCTAGGAGTCTATAACAGTGTTATACATGACTAGAATTTTGCCAGCCTGTTTAACAATTTTTTGACACTTTTTAATTTGTTCCTAGGAGTCCATAACAGTGTTAACCTTGTCACTTCCTGTTACCAGCAGGTGGCGCTATGACTATAACTGAATTTGGTCATGGGTGTTTGTTCAGAACAAAACACCTATCACACTTGTGAAGTTTGGGGAAGATCGGACATTGCTTGCCTGAGTTACAGCAGCTTCCTTTTTCACTACATTAGTAGCTTGCTTTAGCACTTAGCTAAGTGTTGCTAGAATGTATTAGTATGTATCTAGCATGATGCCAGCTTATTTAACACTTGTTGACACTTTTTAATATGTTCCTAGGAGTCCATAAGAGTGTTAACCTTGTCACTTCCTGTTACCAGCAGGTGGCGCTATGACTATAACTGAATTTGGTCATGGGTGTTTGTTTGGAACAGAACACCTATCACACAAGTGAAGTTTGGGGAAGATCGGACATTGCTTGCCTGAGTTACAGCAACTTCCTTTTTCACTACATTAGTAGCATGCTTTAGCACTTCGCTAAGTGTTGCTAGCATGTATTAGTATGCATCTAGTATGTTGCCATCCTATTTAACACTTGTTTACACTTTTTAATATGTTCCTAGGAGTCCTTATCAGTGTTAACCATGTCACTTCCTGTTACCAGCAGGTGGCGCTATGACTATAAATGAATTTGGTCATGGGTGTTTGTTCATGACAGAACACCTATCACACGTGTGAAGTTTGGGGAAGATCGGACATTGCATGCCTAAGTTACATCAACTTCCTGTTTCATGAAAACATCAAACTTTGTCAGGCTGCCATGGACACACCCCTTGACGAAAACTCAAAACCTTCGCAATTTAACATCAAAAAGGTCTTATGATGACCCTCACTAAATTTGAAGACAATCCGATTAAAACTGTAGGAGGAGTTCGTCAAAGTACGAGGCATGGAAATGGCAAAAACTGCACAAAAATCGTACCGGAAATTCAAAATAAATTACTTCCTGTTGGGTTTTAGATTTTTTTGTAGATAATGGTGTGCTACATGTGTGTACCGATTTTCATGCATGTACGTGAAACGTAGCTCGAGACGCACTCCGTTGAATTATAACAGCTGGCGCTATCGAGCCATTTTGCCACACCCACTTCTGGAACCTATACCAGACCAGTCCTGATGCGTGTGCAAAGTTTCGTGAGTTTTGGAGCATGTTTAGGCCCTCAAAAATGCGACTAATTTCGGAGAAGAAGAAGAAGAAGAAGAAGAAGAAGAAGAAGAAGAAGAAGAAGAAGAAGAAATATAAATGCAAGCAGCGATGGCAGGCTAAAGCCATCAGTGCAACGCCACCCCGGTGGCATCGGGTAAACTTTGCCCAGCGGGCATATGCATTCACAATAGCGCTCTGGCAGTCAGGTTTTAAGGGACTCATCTAGACTTTGAAATCACATTCACAGAACAATATATTTAACTTTAGTAACAGATTTTTTAGTCTGAGACTTTCTCAAATCCTCAACCACATGACATCTTTTTGGGGTGAATTATGTCTTATTCCTCTCATCGCGAAGCAAACAGTAAAATAAACACTTGAAGAACAGGCTCGCTGCTTTTTCTTCTGTTATGGGCGTATTCAAGCCGCGCGCTTCAGTTTGAATCTGAATAGCGCGTTCAGCGCGGGGGCGTGGTCACATTAGATATAATGAAGGGAGACTTGAAAAACAGACATCGCGTTGTTTTCATATGGATTACTTTATCACAGAATATCTGTTTTCGGCGGCACTTGTTTAGTTTAAAAATAGACATGTCAAGCTTTCTATAGATATCTCCCCCATGTATTTTCGTTGAGTATTCACGGAGTTACAGTTCATTTTAATGACTTGTTTGTAAATGAAGATAAGCGCAGACAAAGGCTGCAGACAGCACACCTTGTTTGTTATCTTTATTTTATAAGTGCACAAAGTTTTGTTGTCATTATGTCTGTATCCAAAAAAAAGTAGACCCTTTACAGATTCGATTGATGTATTGCTCTTATCTGTACGATTAAAACTGAAAGTGTAATTTAAGGTCTTTTCGGGGTTATCAGGAGAAAATGACTCAAAACGCGTATCCGCGTTAATCGACTCGAAAGGGTTAAACCACTTTTTTTGGCTCATTTTATCAGTAAAGGAAAAAATGGCTAATAATTCTTCACACCTGAATATAAGGAGTTTTGTTTTTCTCTTCCAGCCTTCATGGTCAACTACATATAGTATATCACACTCATTGCCTTCTCTAGTGCAGCTCAACCAATTCTCATCCCATTCATCCATATTTGTGATATCACAAATCCTGGACAATATTTGTTGTAGTCCAAACAATTTGTTCATTCAAACAAACAGTTTTTAAAAAGTGTTTTTTTGTTAAATAAAATATCTCCTTTTGAATTGGGCTTTCAGCTTTGTAACTTTGCAGAACATTTTTTACGGTGAAACAGCAACATTACAGTATAACTAAAGTTGAAAAGTGAAAAATAATAATAGCACTCCTTTAATAGGCATTATTAAGCAGTTCATAAATACAGCTATAAATGTTTTGTTCTTGAGCTATAAAGTTCAATCATTGTATTTTCATATTTTAAGTATAATTACATTTTTTTCAAACCAGTTATTAAGGAGTTGTCCTTGGTTCATGAGATCATCAAGAAAGTGAAATTAAATGATTAATAAACTATTTTAGTGTAAATATATAAAATATATGTCATTTTGAAAATGACACGCTTCCTGCTGCCAGTTGGTGGCGCTATAACTTTGACTCCTAATAGTCACATATATGCGATCGACATCATACAACGAATAATCTGATGAAGTTTAATTAAAATCAGGAAATGTATGTGGATGGTATTAGACACTTCCTGTTTCTCATTTCTCGCCATAATTTCAATGCCTCGCCACGAGCAAACCGTTCGAGATATCAAAAATCCCCTGGCAATTTCTCATCCCCAATGTCTTGAGATCATGTTGACCAAGTTTGGTGGCAATCGGGTAAAAAACCTATGACAAGTATATCAAATTCCAGAGCATGCGCTTTTTACATAACTCTAAATAGCTGACTTCCTGTTGGTTGGAGCCTATGACATGCAATACGCAAGTTGTTCGGCACAATGAGATCTATATGTGTACTGAGTTTCATATTAATACGTGCAAGTATGTGTGAGCTATACATCAACATTTCTGACTGTGTTCCAGGGGGCGCTGTAGAGCCCCTGTAGCACACCCAGGTCCCAGCCTCTGCGGCCTCCTAAAGGCCACAGATTCCAAGGTGTGCACACATTTTCAAGAGTTTTTGAGCATGTTAAGGACCCCAAAAGCCCCCAAAACTTTGACAACAAATATGAATACTAAACCCTAAATAGCCAACTTCCTGTTGGACGGAGTTGTGTTGTGTCCTGTTGTGCACCGAGTTTCATACGTCTACAAGCAAGTATCAGTCTCTGCCCGGCTCTAATGGCCACGGGTTCCAATGTGTGTGCCAATATTCAGGACTTTTTAAGCATGTTAAGGGCCCGAAAAGCCCCCGAGACGTTGGAAAAAAATAATAAGAATAAGAATAATAATAAAAAATAATCCTAAGGAAAACAATAGGCCTCTCGCCCTTTGGGCTTGAGCCCTAATAATAATAAATGGAGAAATTCCAATAGGGTCCTCGCACTGCAGTGCTCGGGGCCCTAATAACAGTTTCAGAAAGACTTAAGATTTATATTGGAATTGGAGCATTACTGAAGGATGTCAATATAACCAAATGACTGCACATCTCTGTGATTGGTGGTTTAATTATTAGAAAATCATTAATTAAATTTGAGTCATTAGTGGTTTGTTGTTGTGTTTCTTCCTGCAAGAGAGAAAATAAGTGATTTTTCTTGTAGGCAGTGTGTATATCTCTCTATTTATTTATGTATTTATTTTTTTACTTACTTCAGTTAGTCAGTCAATTTAGTGAAGTTTTATCATACTCAAGACTTCTAAGTGTCATCAAAGAAGGCCAGGCGTTGTTTAAGACACGTCTTTGTGAATCAGGGTCTTTGTACATTCTCTACATCACAGTAATCAATTTCAAAAGAAAAAGCTGCAAAGTTTTTATGATGAAAGAAAATTTGAAACTCATCTTCAAAATCATTAGTACAAAAAAACTTTTTTTTTTTTAGGTTGAGTCATTAAGTATAATAATTAAGTGACTAATTCTGTCTGTGGTCTTGATGTTTCCTCCTATAATAAAATACACTTTACAACACCAAATGCATTGTTTTTTTTTTCTTATCTTAGTTTTGGCAGAATTAATAAATGTTTATATCGTTCAATGTGTTATGAATTTTAAGAAGGTGTGAACGTTTTTTTTAAGTGTAAATTTGTCAACGATACTGACTTACTTTTTGAATAATCTTAACGTTATATGGGGAAAAGAAAACCTTTAAGACCATAAAAACAGTTGGCTCCCTTTTAAAAAAGTATATTAAATATTAAAAGGGAATACATTTAAAGTGGCACATGAGTTTGCTGTAGTTGTCAGATGTGATTAAAGGGATCATATGATGCAATTTAACCTTTTCCTTTCTCTTTGGAGTGTTTCAAACTCTTGGTGCATAAAGATGATCTGTAAAATTGCAAAGACTAAAGTCTCAAATCCAAAGAGATATTCTTTATAAAAGTTAAGACTTGTCCACACCCTCCTAAAACGTCTCATTCAAACATGCCCCCACATGTCTACGTCACGTTGAGGAAGATTTGCATAACGCCGTCCAAATGTTCACACAAAGGAAGAAGGAATAACTTTTATTCTCGCTGTTGACGCTGGCACCATGTCATGGAGATGGTGTGTGTCTTGTGAAAGCGAAACTACTTTGTTTGGCCTTTCAAAAGAGGACGATATTCACTTCATCATCCAGCTGAGGAAATACATTAACTTTGCACTGTGGATCGCCAGATCGGCTTTCACCATTGATGAAGTCCAGCCCGGGTCATCACATTTGGTTGCCCCAAGCCCCCATCCGTTGGCCATTCATAACTCTAACCCCCGGCCATACCTCACTCTAGCCCCCAGCCTTTCCTCAGTCTAGCCGCTGGCCGTTCCTCACTCTCACCATGCATACATGGATTTATGTTTACGTGGCACGATATGCAATGCAATGCGTAAAAAGTCATTATAGTCAGTAATTATGGATGCAACAAATGCCTCGTTTGTAATGGGTTTTTATTGTTTTGGTCCTGTGCACTGGTGGTCTGACCGGGACATGCTATAACAGTATGGTGAGGGTGTAACATTTTCTTCACATGCTTGAGACATTCGGCCAATCACAACGCACTGGATAGCTGGCCAATCAGCGTACACCTCGCTTTTCAGACCGATGAGCTTTTTAAAAAAAATGACGCATTTCAGGAAGGCGGGGCATAGAGGAGAAACAATAACGTACAGTATGTGAAAAAACAATGTGTTTTTTTAACCTTAAACCACATAAACACATTTCATTACACCAAATACACAAAATAATGTTATTTTTAGCAACATCATATGACCCCATTAACATTTTGTAGTGTTCACTGTTGCTAACTAGTTTAACTCGTCTTGGCTCTTCTGTGTAATAAGAATGGTTTATAAACTGACTCAACAGATGCTATGCTGGGAAAATCACCAGTTGATAGTAGGGGTGTAAGAAAATATCAATACACGTGAGTATCACAATATTTTTGGCGATACTGTATCAGTTCACAAAAACTGAATATCATAAAAATTCATAAAA
This sequence comes from Carassius carassius, assembly GCF_963082965.1. Classification (NCBI taxonomy): domain Eukaryota; kingdom Metazoa; phylum Chordata; class Actinopteri; order Cypriniformes; family Cyprinidae; genus Carassius; species Carassius carassius. The sequence goes on along the minus strand of NC_081773.1, from coordinate 19,451,496 downwards.
GATTGTTTCGTTTTGAGTCGTATCCTGACTGCGAGATAGCATTCTTCATCTCTGAACCTGAACATTGACAGGAAATACTAGCATTAAGGCATACCACTAATGTTAGCATTAATATAGGTCGCTGCTAGTAATGGAGAATGAAAGAATTGTTCCAGTTTTCGCCTCGGTCTACAAAGCTGAAGTGTGGCGTCATTTGGGCTTTTGTAGTAACATCCGCCCTGGAACTGCGGTGCGGGCGGCATCTCGCTTCCGCTGCTTGCTGCGTCCCATGTGATGAGCCTTCATGTGGGGCACGGCAAGCGCTAGGGTCACCGCACGACTCCAGCTTTCTCTCGTGGTGGGGGCATTTTGTACAGTTGGGGCGGTGGTCGCATCACGGTCTCTGTGATTCCACATGGAACGTAAATACAAACTAAAAAACCTGTGAAATCCAAGTCGAAAAGTTCTTTGAATGTTCAACATCCGTATTTTTTTTTTTGTTTTACAATTGTTTTGTTTTCTTTAAAAATCCTGCAAGCATTTTTTTTTCATTGATATTAAGCAGATGCAATTTTTTTGTTCAGATCAAAATGTTTTGTCACAATTGTAAACTTAAACTGTGAACCTTTAAAGCTGGGTCTAAAATATATATAGTCTTTTTTATAAAATACATTTTATATATATACATTTAACCCTCTGAGGCCTGGAGAAGATTTGACATGAAAAAAAAATAAAAATTTTAAGTCACTGAAATACGGTCTTAAACACATACAGAACATTTGTTCAAAAAAATTTTTCTTCAAAATAATGTGAAAATTATCTTGTTTACTCGATCACAGAAAACAATAGATTGATTGAAATTTTCGAAGACACTTTTTGTCTCTAAAGGGCATATGCGAGTAGGCGTCAACTATCATGAATATTATTGTGATTTACACCTGAGAAGACAAAGGCATAATGTGCCGCATAATGAGCCATTCAGCCAGGTGTGTGACTGAGAGGGAAGAGTTACAAGAATCTGAGGACAAAATAAATGTATCTATTTTTATGTTTGTATTTTATTTAGAATATATTTAATTATCCTACAAAATATTTTGAGATTCACTTGCGAGTGCAGTTAAACAGTTTATTAAGAACAATCAAAGCTGACTTTCAAAGCTGAATTTTTAGCATCATTACTCCAGTCACACAATCCTTCAGAAATCCTTCTAATATTCTGATTTTCTACAAAAAAAAAAAATATATATATATATATATATATTATTATTATTAATATTAATCTTGAAAAGAGATGAGAATATTTTGTTCGTTTTTTTTTTTTATAAATTGAAAGAACAGCATCGTTTGTAACATTTATTGTATTAGTCTTTTTTATTTATCATCATGTGTGTGCTAAAAAGTTTTAATTTCTATATATACTGACTCCAATATGTATATTGTTTATGTGCTCTCAAATAAACTAAATGATAAACTACATTATTAACATTTATTTTGATGGTCACTTATGATAGTAGTACAGTAGAACATTAAGATGTGAATGAAACTTCATAATGTTTCACTTTATTATACATTTAGTCAGGAATTATAGTTTGGAAAAAGTCTTACTAGTAAAATGTTTACACATTATGGGAAAACTAATGTATATATATATATATATATATATATATATATATATATATATATATATATATATATATATATATATATATATTTAAAAGTGGACATGTCAAAATTTCTATAGATATATCTCTTATGTTACTTCGCTAAGTATTTGCTGAGTTACAGTTCATTTTAATGACGTGTTTCTAAATGAAGATCACCGCAGACCGAGGCTGCAGACAGCACACTATGTTTGTTTTCTTTATTTTGTAAATGCACTAAGTTTTGTTGTTATTATGCGTGTATACAAATAAAAGTAGACCCTTTACAGATTCGGTTGATGTAGTGCTCTTATCTTTACGATCAAAACTGAAAGTGTAATTTAAGTTATTTTCGGGGTTATCAGGAGAAGATGCCTCCAGAGGGTTAACTGAAGTGTTTCAATAATGTTGAATGTTACGGGGCTGATTATTGCAAATGCATATCCCAGCATGTTCTGGTTAAACAGTTTTTATTTCTTTCTTTTTTTGCTAAGGTTTGCATATGGTGGTGCTTTCTAAATGACAGCATTCTTAAAAATATATCCTGTTCATAAAATAAGAAATATCACAATATATCGCTTTGCTTACAGTACTTGCAGTTTATTGCAATATATCGTACCGCAACCCATGTATCGTGATACGTATCGTGATACGTATCACGATACGTATCGTATTGCCAGATTCTTGCTGATACACAGCTCTAGTTGGTAGGATCTGGTTTGTTTTAAGGCCCTTGGTTAGCATGCAGTCAATGAAGTAAGCTGTTTAATCAAGGGTGCATGAGAGCCCTCCAAAACACATCCAAGTTCAACTTGCTTACATAATGCAATTTCATCCCATTTATTCTGCCACTGCATCTGAATAACATGCCACTTAGTCTTCACTCCTTTTCTAATCAAGTACGTTGTCATGGGTTGACAAGAAAAGATTTAACAGAGAAATAATAGGCAGGAAGGAGTTCTGTGGAAATGCTTTTCTCTCAGCTGAAAATAAAACAATAGGGCTCCAATTTTGCTCAATTTAGCACCTGTAGTAATATTTGTCTGACCATGTCTGGTTCTTATTATCTTTTTGAAAAGAGACTGGAAGAAAGTGGGTTAAACTTTTATTAATATATATTATAGGGGTTTTTAATTGTTTGATTAACTGACCTTTTAAAATATGGGATATATTAAATCTCCTATTCAACAGTATTATTTTCATAAAGATAGTACATTAGGAAGTGCTTTGCTGTAAAATCTGCCTCATTTTTCATTTAGAAGGGACTTTTAGAACGGACACATATTTATCTGTTTAGAACTTGACGTTTTATTCAGATATGAGGTCTATAATGTGTAGTTTAATGATGGGTGTTAATGGAACTTATTGATTTATAAATGATAGTTTTGGTGCTATTTACCATTAGAGAGAAGTGCTCCTAGGATTATTGAAGTGGTGGAGTTATTGAATTGACAGCAAGCCTGGAAGATTTAATCAATGCAGCAATTTGCAGGGTAATGCAACATACACACATTGTTTACAGATGGCACCAAATAATGGGTCATACAATGGAGATGAAATGGCTCTCACTGGCTAAATTAAGTAATTTTGAAGAAGATGCGCTGCAATATTTAAATTAAATCAGTCATAATGAAGTAATATATATATATATATATATATATATATATATATATATATATATATATATATATATTATATATAATATATATAATATATATATATATATATATATATATATATATATATATATATATATATATATATATATATATATATGGCACATAATGTGAAGCTAATACAGTTTGCTACTGCACATAGTGAGTCTGTTTTTAGTCAATCTTTAAATGTGAATTGTTATTATAATGTTTTTATTCTCATTTGTAAGTCACTTTGGATAAAAGCATCAACTTAATGACTAAATGTAAATGTGAATGTAATGGGTATTTTAATTATTTTAGTGATAATGCAATGTGACGTTCAACATAAGTTTAAAAATAAATGAAACAAAACCACACCACTGAACAACACTTGAATTACCTTCATTCTTTAAGATCTCTGTTTCGCAACTCTGTGTGACAGCTGTGCCATTTTTATTATAATCGATTGATTAATCTGATGGAGTCTTATGTTCTGGATAAGGAAGTGTGAGCTGTTTAGGAAAATATGGGACATTTTAATCAGATGTATGGCTTTAGTTTCCATAGAGAAAACAATGTTCCTTTGAACTCTCAGTTTTTGAGAAATTATTTTTAGATTTAATATTTACAGATAATGTTTACGGCTCCTGCTAGATAAACAGTCTGGCATGATCCCAGACTTTTCAAATGAACTGCAAAATGAAATTTCGTGGAGCCAAATGAAGTGTGGGTGTACAGCATGCCCACAATTTGCTCTGACTTTTAGGTGTGGAATCAGATGAACTGAGAAGATGCTAAAGAAGAGGTTGGAATGTCCTCTTGCCAAAGTGTGGATTGTGGAATGTGCAATTGGATATGGATATTTGAAGAAAATAATAGACTTAGCATGGCTGAGCATGGCACCTGAAGTGAAGGTGAAAGTAGAGATTAATTTGTCATGAGCGAATATCACATTTTGTTTGGGGCCAATTATTTTGTCTGTATGCTCATTCGGGTATCAGCAGACAGACCTGCAGTGTCTGCCTACAGATTAGACCTCAGGTGTATCATCATGCACACAGAGTAATAGGAAAATGTACAGGAATTTGAATGTTATTTTAAGAAGTCTCTGTGTTCTGTTACCAAGTTTGCTGTTTCTATTCTGTTAATTAAATGTACCAAAACTCCAAATCCCAATGTACTGTCTGTCCAACTGTATAAACATAGAAATTATAAATGTTATTCAGAGTGGACACCATATTTAGTGAATGAATGGAAACAGCTGTGAGGGACAGAAGTGCAATCTGTTTAATACGTCGTATAGCTCTTCTGATTGATACATGAGTTTATTCTGACTTAAAACTGCATGTTATAAATCAGTGTTTTCCAATCCTGAGGTTTCAAATGCTTAGGGATTTGTGATGGAACTAGAGGTAATGTAAGATGCAATAGAAATGGCAATGTTAAATTGCTACATTATTGATATTATTTAGAATAATAAATAATTAAGGGGTATTTCTATTGGATAGAATTAGGTCAAACATATAGTTTCAGTTATTCATGTGGAAATAAATTTCAGTTATTCATTTAAAATGGTTGTGAAATGTTTACCAAACCTTTTTTTTTTACTCAAAATCCCACACAGAATTTCCCACAGCTTTTGTGTGATGCCATCCTCTTGTGTCTCCCTTTCTTACAGGAACTGTTTACGCCAGAATGCAAGTTTAAAGAGTCTGTGTTTGAAAACTACTATGTGATCTACTCATCCATGCTGTATAGGCAGCAGGAGTCGGGGAGAGCATGGTTCCTTGGCTTAAATAAAGATGGCCAGGCCATGAAGGGGAACCGGGTGAAGAAAACTAAACCAGCTGCTCACTTCCTGCCCAAGCCATTAGAAGGTAAAGTGTGCTCTGAAAGCCTCAAGAGAACGGTTAACATCCAGGTCACTGTGACACTGGCAGAATGGTAATGAAGTGCATAAGACCCTGAAAGATATGCTTTTGCTTGATGCCTTTTTACAGTTTTCTCAAATGGTTTACACATTTTTTTTCAAACTAAGGTCAAGGTTTTCAAAACAAGAAACACAGGCATCCAAATGCTTTTCCAAAACAGGTTGTACATTTTCATTGTGTTAATACAAATGACAACATACATTTTTTATCGTGAACCCACACATGAAAAATCTGCAGTCCAAGGTTCATGTTTTCAGAGCATGCAAAACACAAAACATCAGAGATGGAGAGGTAGGAAAAGATAAAGACGAGAGAGTAAGAGTGGAGGAGGAAGACAGATGATGGGAGAGGACTGGGAGAGGATGTAGGATGAGGAGAGGAGAGGAGGAGGACATTGAAAGAGTTGAGGAAAGAGCAAGAGGAAATGATGTAAGAAGAGGGTGAGAAGAGAGGAAGAGGACAGCAGTTTCAAATGAGATGAGAGACAGCCTAATTGACACTGAATCATAGTTTCTTGATAGAGGCCAGACAGAGTTCAGCTTAATTTGAGCAGATCTACATTGACTCAAGAAAAGAGGGAGAAATGTCATTGGTCAGTGATGACCCATCATCACCATCTGTGCTGTGCTCTCATGGGGCTGTACAACACCCATGCCAGGTGTGAATTGAATATCTTCACCATTACTTCCTTAGATACAGAGCTTGAGTTGATGTGGAAAATACTACATATATATATATATATATATATATATATATATATATATATATATATATATATATACAGGTGCATCTCAATAAATAAGAATGTCGTGGAAAAGTTAATTTATTTCAGTAATTCAACTCAAATTGAACTCAAACATCTTTGGTTTTTTTAATTGTGATGATTTTGGCCCACATTTAACAAATCCAACCAATCTCTTGTGTGTGTGTGTGTGTTTGTGTATATATATATATATATATATATACACAAACACACACACACACACACACACACATTAGGTCTGTCACAATATTAGATTTTCCACACCATGGTTATTGTGGCCAGAACAAGACCGATATACTGTATATCGTGATATCTATAGAAACCTTGGGGAATCAGCCAAATTCATTTTAAGTTTGTTTATTTTATTTTTATTTTTTACCTAATAAGCATAATGATACTGATAAACACAGGGCACATGCATTTTCACTTCTAATTCAGTTCACAGCTGACCTGAGACTCTGGCTTTCTCTGTCTTCTTTGAAGCTGTCTAAGAAATAACAAGAGAGAAAATCCTGTTAAGTTCAACAGTATGATGAATAAATATTAACATCAAAACTGATACTTTAACCTGATAACTTGCATACCCTATTTTTATCTCTTTAACCTATCGTTGCGCCGTGTCAGTGCAGTCATGCAATTAACGCGCTTCTAATTCAGTATTAATGTGCATCTAGAAAGGCCGCAGATGAGGCATTTATGAAGAAATGTGGTCGCTCAGTTTTTCTAGATTTGTTTAAATCTGAGAATAGATTTGAACAAAGAAATGCACATGTATTGGCCATGACTTAAATGCAAATGCAATAACAAAAATTAGACAAGTAGAGAAAACGCGTTACTTAAATAATTACCCCATTATTTAAATATTTCAACACAGGAAACTGCTGTTAACAGGTTAATGTAACATTTCCCATTCCATGAAAGTACAATAATGGCAACTTACTGTATGTATGCATGGTTCTTCTCGGAGTTGCTCGGCCGCACGCTGTGTCTTCTTGTTTGACAGGGGTCAGCGTTGAGGCACAGTACTGCCACCTGGGAGGTCAACCAGGTACTGGTGCTGGAGTAGGCTATTTGCATGTTGTGTTATCATAAGTATCCTGTTCATTTTAAATATTGTGGTTATTGCCGATACTGGTATATTATCAAACCCTAAATTAACGCAATGTTGATATTTCATGATTTGAATATCACGGTTATCGTCAATACGGGTATATTGCGACACCCTTAATAAACACACACACACACACACAAACACACAAACACACACACACACACACACACACACACACACACACACACACACACACACACACACACACACAGACACACACACACACACACACACACACATACATAAAATGCTGATTTCTCCCCCACCCCCCACATGTCCCATATACAGTACAGACCAAAAGTTTGGAAACATTACTATTTTTTATGTTTTTGAAAGAAGTTTCTTCTGCTCATCAAGCCTGCATTTATTTGATCAAAAATACAGAAAGAAATTTAATATTGTGATATATTATTACAATTCAAAATAATTGTTTTTAAATTTATTTTACTTTAAATTATCATTTATTTCTGTGACGCAAAGCTGAATTTTTAGGATCATTATCACATGATCCTTTAGAAATCATTCTAATATGATGATTCTTTATCAATATTTATAATTATTTATAAATATATAAATATTTTTTTAGAACATGTGATACTTTTTTAGGATACTTTGATGAATAAAAAGTAAAAAAAAAAGAAGCTATGTTTTTAAAATATAAATATTTTGTAATAACAATATACACTACTGGTCAGTAATTTGGGGTCCGTAATTTTTTTTTCTTTCTTTTTTTAAATAAAATCAATACTTTTATTCAGCAAGGATGTGTTAAATTGATAAAAAGTGATATATTATTAGAATATATTATTAGAATTTTTTTTCTTTTGAATAAATGCAGTTCTTTTTAAACTTTTATTAATCAAATATATTAGACAGCAGAACTGTTTCCAACACTCATAATAAATCAGAATATTAGAATGATTTCTAAAGGATCATGTGATAGACTGGATGTTACATGTGACACTGAAGGCTGGAGCAATGATGCTGAAAATTCAGCTTTGCATCACAGGAATAAATTATTATTTTTTAAGTATATTCAAATAGAAAACGATTATTTTAAGTTGTAATAATATTTCACAATATTACTGTTTTTTCTGTATTTTTGATCAAATAAATGCAGGCTTGATGAGCAGAAGAAACTTCTTTCAAAAACATTAAAAATAGTAATGTTTCCAAACTTTTGGTCTGTACTGTATATATATATATATATATATATATATATATATATATATGTGTGTGTGTGTGTGTGTGTGTGTGTGTGTGTGTGTGTGCATGTTTGTGTGCGTGTGTGTTTGTGTGTGTGTATTTTAGTGCTGTCAATCAATTATTTAATTGTGATTAATTGCACAATTGTCATGAGTTAACCCGTGATTAATCACAACTACACCTTTTTGTATGTTCTAAATTCTAAATGTACCTTAAATACTTTAATACTTGAATCAACAAGGTCAAGCACTGAGCTTAGGACAGCGATAGATGCTGGTGTCCTCAGTGCCGCAGAAAAGCTTATTTTAACTGGACTTATTTTAACTGGCCCATCCAGTTTTCTGGAGGCCCACCTACAATAAAAATCCTGGTGCCGCTAGTGATTTTGATGCAGCTAAATTCTCAATAAAAATGTTTTAATTTATATATTATACTATTTCTGTTGTCATACAATGGAATGAATATGAAATAATGACTAAATTGTGACCCACTAAGACTACATAAATAGCTCTCCCTTCCAAGACGTTAATCTACACAAAAATCCTGATAATCGAGCCGTTGTCTGATGAAATCAAAAAGACTTCATATAAGATAAAGACAATAGCTGTGCTGTGATTTCAGCTATACTTGCATGTAAAATTATTGACAAACATAACATATATTTCAACTGAAAGCACTGCTCCTCACAGCTGCTTGTTGAATAGAGCAGATGCAGAGAAAGAGGTGTGTGCACAGCGAGAAAGAGAGACCTTGCGCTAGCGCGGCAGTACTGGCGCGTCTCAGAAATTAAATATGGTTTTGGCAAACCCTAAATATTTGTTGCTAGGCACTTTAAAATAAATAAATAAAAACAACTCTGACTCAAGTCCCTAATCTAGGGACAGAGTCAATTAGTTGGCAACACTGTCAGCATCTCCATTTCTCAAACTAATTTATAGGTTATGCCACGGGTCAAAAAGAAAATGTGTGCTTAATCCTGGGTTAATAAAATCAGTGTGGTTAAAATGAATTTGCGTTAATGTATTATTAACGTGTTAATTTTGTCAGTCCTGCTATATATATATATATATATAATGTTTTTGAAAGAAGTTTCTTCTGCTCATCAAGCCTGCATTTATTTGATCAAAAATACAGAAAAAACAGTAATATTGTGAAATATTATTACAACTTAAAATAATAGTTTTCTATTTGAATATACTTTAAAAAAAATAATTTATTCCTGTGATGCAAAGCTGAATTTTCAGCATCATTACTCCAGCCTTCAGTGTCACATGTAACATCCAGTCTATCGCATGATCCTTTAGAAATCATTCTAATATTCTGATTTATTATGAGTGTTGGAAACAGTTCTGCTGTCTAATATATTTGATGAATAAAAGGTTAAAAAGAACTGCATTAATTCAAAATAAAATATTTTTCTAATAATATATATTCTAATAATATATTTTCTTTACTATCACTTTTTATCAATTTAACACATCCTTGCTGAATAAAAGTATTGATTTTATTTAAAAAAAGAAAGAAAAAAAAATTACTGACCCCAAATTACTGACCAGTAGTGTATATTGTTATTACAAAATATTTATATTTTAAAAACATAGCTTCTTTTTTTTTTAATTCATCAAAGTATCCTAAAATAGTATCACATGTTCTGAAAAAATATTAAGCAGCAGAACTGTTTCCAACTTTGATAAAGAATCATCATATTAGAATGATTTCTAAAGGATCATGTAATAATGATCCTAAAAATTCAGCTTTGCATCACAGAAATAAATGATAATTTAAAGTATAATACATTTAAAAACAATTATTTTAAATTGTAATAATATATCACAATATTACATTTTTTTCTGTATTTTTGATCAAATAAATGCAGGCTTGATGAGCAGAAGAAACTTCTTTCAAAAACATTAAAAATAGTAATGTTTCCAAACTTTTGGTCTGTACTGTATATATATATATATATATATATATATATATATATATATATATATATTAGTGGTATCAAAATAAGCGCATTAATTCAGGCGATACATTTTCAGTTTAACGCTTGAAAAAAATTTAATAGGGATGCACCGATATGAAAATTTTGTCCGATACCGATAACAGATAACTCCTTAAATATAAAAGCCCATAACCGATATGTTGGCTGATAAATCTAAATCCACATTTTTACATAATTTTTGAGAGCCTGATTACCAAAAAGTCTCACCTTAAAAGGCATTAAACACAAACATAAATCAAACATAAAGCATAAAGCAGCCTTACAAATAAATAAAATAATTCTTAAATAATGGAAACAAGTTACTGGACAACATAAATTACATGTAAAAAATAAATTTAATAAAAAAATTGTGCCATGGACAGTGGCGTAGCGGATTGGGGGGCCTGACGAAAAGACGATAGAGTGTGTTGAAAGAAGACAATCATGTAAGGACTACAGCCAGATATATTGTCAAAATCATTAAATATCGTCATTATTGAGAGTATTTGGCATTTCCAATTAATGTAGGCCTGTTATTTTCTGGCTATTATTATTAGGTTACTTTTATTATATAATTAATATTACAATTAATTTGCTTCACAACAATTTCATAGCGCATCACCGCATACCTTAAATACACACTGTGACTCGCAGCCTGTGAGGTAAATAAAAAATTAGGCCATTAGCTTAGGCTACTCCTCACTGAAAATGTTTTAAAAATGTATTTTTAAACAGGTCTATTATAGCTTACAATGAATTATAGGCCTATAGCCTAAATAAAATTGTTACACTTCAGTAAATCTTTTATCAATGAAGCAAAAGAGCAGCTTTATTTTATGCAACGATTTCCAAAAACAACCTGTTCAGCACAAAATATTTTTCTTCTCATTGTTTTAACCATGTTCGGGCCACAAGAGAAACATTTAAGAAATAAATTAAAACAGATATATATACCACATATTAGGAGATTCGTCTCTCATCGTCTCTGAGAGAATATGTGCTGTTAATGCATGCATCGTCAGATGCCAAAAGTGCCATCAGTTTTTACTTTCACTATTATGGTGAAAGAAGTTCACCGGCATAAGTTTGACTTGCACAAAGTTTGCACGTTGCTTGTATGATATCCACTGGCTCACCTTCATGGTTTAAAACAGAAGTAGCCTATTTCCAATATTGCAATGCATCCACGCTACAACCCGAATAGTCATGTTTCATGGACACACTCTTGGCCCTTCCTGTAACAACGAGCTGAAACACGGCAAATAGACCCAAATAATTCACAACTTTTTTATTATGGTAATATTCTCTTTATAGTATTATGTTTATGACATTCCGAATTATAGTTATTAATGTTGTGCTGAAGCTGTTCAAGCTACATGTGCTGAAGCTGAAGAGCTGGATGAACACCGGTAAACTGGTGCTGCCAGCTTATTCAACACAGGGAAACGCATCATATATTCAGATATTTATACAATATAAATATAATATTACAACTTATATACATACAAAAAGACCAAATGCACACGTGAACTCGAACTAAGTTACCAATCCAATATTACAACGTACAATTGCACGAAAGACTGTAAATGCACAAGCGAACTTAACTGTGCGTCGTGTGTAGTCGTGTGGATCCATTGTGGATGCACTCTTCCCTTAACAATGCGCTGAAATATGGGCGAACAAAGATTCCCCTACATTATTTTACAGTAGCTAATAATATCATTATAATACGACAGACTTGCCCTGCACATGTTGCAGTTCACTGTATTTTCCTTTTCAAAGTGTTTCCAATGATATTTAAAGCAATTAAAAACCATCATGGTGAACCATGTGCATCTGAAGTATCTCTGCAGGAAGTAATGCATTAATTATCGGCTCTAAGATATCGGCCAAATTGTTTTATTGGTTCGATAACTATAACAGAAAAATGTACATTTATCGGCCGATAACGATATGGTGGCCGATATAATCTTGCATCCCTAATATTTAATGCAATTAACTGAGGGGCGTGGCTAGGGTTGGCCACCCCACTCACAACTGCTGCTTCTGTCACTTTTTCTCTTGACAAGAAATGCATTTATAGAGTTGCAGAACGACTGAGAATGGGAGACATTCAAGACGCATAGAAAAAAAGGAGGAAAATAACTTTTATAGCTTTAAAGATTCATCTGTATTTAATTTAGAATTTAGCGTTTGATAACTTCAATTTCAATGTCTTTATATTTCTGCTGAAAGGCACAGGTAAATATGACATTTATTATAATGGGTTTATGTGAAAATTGTTTTAAGATTCACTTAAATTAGAAGTTTTCATAATATTTCCTGTGTAAGATGTGTTACCTAGAAATAATGCAGCACTCATAATGCAGTTTTGCTTAAATAAGTCAATTTTTTTTAAAGCATTGACCTTAGAAATGTGTCAAATCAGTTGAGAAACACTGATCATCAAAATAGTAATCAGGGTTGTTGACTGTGTTCTGGGTAAAATCCTCATATTTTTCAAACACTTTATGATTTTGGAACATAACAGGATGTGTAGACTGCAATTTTCCATGACAGTAAAAAAAAAAAAAAAAAAAAAAATACATTTGGCCTTATATCCCTGTTATCTGAATACATAATGATTTACAACTCAATTAACATTATTTCACAGCACCACATATGCTAAACCCATCTTCGTACCATAATGATGGACAACCTGTCCTTTTAAATATTCCTTACAGCTCCTTTATGGCCACACTGTAAAATGTGTGAGATTGATGCTTTATGCACGGTTTGAGGTGTAATTTGCAATGATGTGTTGACCATTTCTGTCTGTGCAATGCTTTATTGCTGTGTAAAGATGCCCACATTTTAGTCCAGTCTCTCATCCTGTTGTGTGTTCATTATTTTCTCGACTAATACCACAACACCAGCCAGCAACCCATAATGTAGCAGCACTGCTAAGAATAAATTAAGTCTGAACTGATGTGAAGCAGTGAACCTAGTCATATGCATCACGAGAGATCAGACCATCTTCCTATCACAACTAAGGAAAGGATGCAGCCCCGCTGACAGCTTGCCCGCACTTTGACAAACTTCACATGTCCTGTCAGAGTTTCCCTAATGAATATTGTCATTTTAGCCAAGTTTGATGAGTTGGGAGAAACTTTTCTAGATGTAATTATACACAGATTTTTAGCCAAGCCCCAAAAATAATTTCCAATAAGAGAGACAGATGGGGCGGCTGCAGTTACCTGGCTGACTCTTGCCTTCTCTGATGTGTTTTGCAGTCGCTATGTACCGAGAGCCATCATTGCATGACGTGGGGGAGACAGTGCCCAAACCTGCCATGCCTCCCAGTAAAAGCACAGAGCCGGCCGTCATGAACGGAGGCAAACCTGTCAGCAAGGAAACCAAGCCCACCACATAGCCAGATTCCATCTTGGCCATGCTCAACCCCGGAGAGCTGTGCTCCTTTTGTCAGACTCTCCATGTTTGTGGATCAGATCCAGGCATCCTCTGCTCTCTCCTCCCCATTCCCTCCACCCCCTTCACTCTTGACTGTTCCGATCTAATTCGACGACGGACTGGCTCCAGAAGAGTGGTCAGCTGTGCACGTAGGAGGATGCGACTGGATAAACCAGCTAAACTTTCACCATGGAATGCCCTAACTGATATGGAATGCCTATTGACATACAATAAAGCTGATGTTTTTTCTGTAATCGAGACAATCCACAAGAATGAAATTGTGTACTGCAGGCGCTTGCGTGATGGTTCTTTTGCCTGCTAACAGTCACCCGTTATAACCCTTTTCTTGAACCCTGTCGCAGCAGATCTATTTTCTATATATACAGTGACACCAGCTCCGCTCTGGGGTAATACTGTAAAGATATACATATATATGGATTGGAATCTACAACTTTTTTTTTTCAAATTAAGTATGCTCCTGTGTCTCCTCCTTTCTAGGTGTTCCAAATTTTTCCCTTTTGTCAGTGACTTAGGAAATTTGTTGTCGGGGCAGTGTGCGATGTGTTCTGGTGTGCAGTCATTCAAACACAACGAAGGATTCTCACATAGTACCTTCACAATGTTTATGGTCAGTGCTCATGTCTTCTCATTCTTGTAATGTCTAGAAAGGGACACAAGTATACTTAGCAAATTCCAGCGAGTGCATTAGTCACGCCCGCAGCAGTCCAACACAAGGAGCTGGCATGAGCTGGGGAAGGTGTATAGAGTACATATCACTATCTAGTACGGTGCAAATTGGTTTCAACCCCAGTAACTAGGTGAATTTCCACTTTTCTTTGCTCTTAATTTAGAGCGTGGGCTCTAGGAATATCTATAGGCCTTGTAGGCCTCTGGTCAAGGCCTCTCTTTGACATGCTGACTCTGAACTGAGGGCTAGTTCGCCTAGCACATTAAATGTTACGAGAGTGGCAGCCATAGAGAAATACAGTCTACTTCAGGCCTGGGCGGTTAAATGTCTCAATGTAAGTAGGCACCATTACTATTGGCTGCACATCCATTTTGTTCAGCAAAGGCATGGCCAAGGTTAGTATTACGTTCTGTTCTTGCAATGTTGACGCAGTGCAAGAAATGGCTTCTATAACAATGTTTTCACTGTATACAAATAAAACAAAAATCTACCAAAAAATAAAATAAAAATAAATAATAGATTTTTAACTACCAGATATTAGAATTCTGAAATGAGAGGGGTTTTCCTAGCTCAGCATGCAGAGTCCAGTACTGCTCATCATGTGCCTGTGATGACCTCTAACCCAGCATGCAAAAACATGTACCCAGTCTGTGCTGGGTTAAAGGTGCCTCATGCCCCAGACACACACACACACACACACACAAACAAACAGATTCAGTAGCAACTTGATCCACAAACACACAAAAGTTGATTATTACCAAAGTCTGTACACACAAGAATCCAGCCGAACAATTTCAATATCTCGGAGGAAGGCGGTCCTCTTTGTTTTTTTTTTGTCCTCATTGTGACTAGGGTTCATCACAAAGAACAGTTGTCTCGACTTTTTAGTTGTCTCGATTCAAACTTGAAGAGATTTTAAATGATGTCCTTCACTTCGATTGTTCAAGTACAAGACCGGGGTACCTATTATTAATCACCTGCATGCGTTCTCTTAAGGACCAAAGTATGGAACAACTAGAAATGTCTAAAGACAGTTTGAGGCATAGGGCTACACTGAATGGGCATGATTACATAAGGCTCCCTCATACTCTAGATTGAGACCATTGCACTTTGCGTTTGAAATAGTCATCTACTCATATCTACTTAGGATTTTAGCGATTAGCCAATTATCAGCCGAGATGACATGAAGCCTGTCTTGCTTTAGCAGTTTTCATAGTTTGAATGATGAATAACGTTTAGAATGTTATGAAGTAGACAGAGGCTACGCTGCTAAATACAAATATATTCTACACTTCATTTAAAGACCTATATTTTCATTTATTGGATTTTCGAGCTAGTTTCATATTAGGAGATGTTCAAGCACATTAGACTTAAATATTTGTCTGTACAAAGCCAAATTTAATGCTAGAATGAGATTGCAGTACTATACAGGAAAAGTAGCTTCATTTTTTAAATCAGTTCGAGGCTGGTGTCCCACTTCCACACGAAACAAATCACTCACTACAATGAGCTCTACATGCTGGGCTACAGCTGCCCTGCAGACCAGTGAACTGGTTTTACGAAGGTTGAATTTATTTTTGTAAGTGACTGGTGAGTACATGTGCATTTGTTAGTACGTTTGTTTGTTTTTTCCTCTTTCAAACGTCCGTGTTCGTTTCGTTACATTCAGGTCGTGCTTGACGTTGATAATTTGTAATGAGGAGCAATCGCTGAACAATTGATCATTTCTGTGTTTTCTCCGTATTTCTGATTTTCAGTGGTGAAGGAAGGTCTCCATTGTCTCTTGATTGGTTTTGAACCTTGATTTGACAGTTACTTCATCTGTTGCATGGGAAGAAGGTGGCATATATGAACTGCATGTCGTAGGTTATGTGTATCATGGACTGTTGGTATGTTCTGCTAATTTTACATACATATATGCAAAGAGTTTGTCTGCACTGTACAGTTTGTGTTTGTTGTATACACAGATACAACATATTGAATAAAATATTTATATAAAGGTGTACTGAAATCTCTCTAACCAATTTGATGCGATATTTGATCAATATATGTACTTATATTATACATACATAAATACATACATACATATACATATACATATACACACACCAGCATGGACATTTTTGGACAAAGGAATAATTCAATGTTTTAAAAAAAAAGCTTTAATTCAGAGCATTGTAAATTTATTGGCATCTGGCTGTTTACTACTTTTTCACATGGAACTTACCATACAATAGTGTAATTAGCAAACAAGCAGAGCTCTAAAAAACCACAACCTGAATAATAATAAAATGCTCTTACTTGTTTATTGGCCGTTTGTATGGATCCTCTCCTTTTAGTGCTTATGTGTCTCAATAGTCTATGTAAGCATTATTATACACAATATCTATGTATATATATATATATATATATATATATATATATATATATATATATATATATATATAGTTACATGGCAAATTAAAGAGGATTATAGATGTCATCTCCCACAGCTGTTTTATGTGCATATAATGGAATTTAAACTACACTTCTTTAAGAAAATTTGAATGCTGCTATATTGCACAGATCTTTAAAATAAATTTTCCCTTGTTTGCTGTTGGTGCAGCCACCCTTTTCTTGTCTTGGCTGACAACAGAAACAGTATTTAAGTGTCTACCAGGGGTTAAAACTCCTCTCTAACCCAGATTTCACAGGCATTTCCGGTCCAGCCATCCCAGCAGTCACAATTTCCGCAGTTGCACACGCCGTTCCCTGGAACAGAAGTTGAGAGGAGAGGCAGAACTGAGAAACCCAGATCATCACTCTCCAAGTCTCGACATGCCTTTTCTCTTCACAACCCCTTGTGCAACGGGAAACCAAGTACAAATGCAAGTTTTGGAGCCACTTTCTCTGGGGTTCTGTTTATACAGTTCAGATTCAGTTCATGTAGTGGCACTGGAATGAATACATAGTGTTACTGCTCCTTTTTTATCCAGCTTTTGTTAATGTAATGTGGTGCACACAAAATTATTATCTGTGTTGCTTAATGAGCCAATTTAAACGTATCACTTTGGTTAACAATTTAGTATATATCTCAACTGTTTCCAATTAGAATCAAAACTAATCAATTATTTCCCATTACACAAAGTACTGGCCTACTGGACAAAAGTCAATAGCTGAGTTCTAAAATCTAATGAGCAGACAGCATTTTAAGGCATCAGAATGACAGATTGAATAAATATCATAAATAAATATTTGTATATTTTTTATTAAATAATAATAATAATAGAGAGAGAGAGAAAAATTATCCAATATTTGTGTGCAATGTATTTTTATGCAAATTACAGAAGGGGTGCCCAGGGTTCCTCAGGGCAAGAGGTTTAAAATTTGTGATTGATTGATTAATTGACTGATTGATTGATGTTGGGCTATCAATGTTAAGTGATAAACAGCTTTGGAACTATACTTAGTGTGAAAAATATATTTATAATAAAAATAATAATAATATAAGAATTAATATAAATAAGAATTAATATAAATGTATTCTAACTTTTATTCCCTATACTGTCGGTCACTACGAGTTATGTCGAACGACATATGGGGTCTCACTTGGGAGGGCAATCATTTCTGAGTTTTAAGAAAAAACGCCAATGAAAATTGGCTAGTGGATTTTGCA
Source organism: Carassius carassius (assembly GCF_963082965.1). Taxonomy (NCBI): domain Eukaryota; kingdom Metazoa; phylum Chordata; class Actinopteri; order Cypriniformes; family Cyprinidae; genus Carassius; species Carassius carassius. The sequence goes on along the minus strand of NC_081773.1, from coordinate 19,433,452 downwards.
TGTTTCCCCCAGTGAGCCTGCTCGCACTCACACTGTGCAAGGTCATGGAGGATGATGAACAGGTCCTGTTGGTTGCGCCTTACTGGCCCACCCGGATCTGGTTTTTGGAACTCATGCTCCTCGTGACAGCCCCTCCCTGGCGCATCCCCCTGAGGAGGGACCTCCTATCTCAGGGGCTGGGCACCATATGCCACTCGCGTCCAGATCTTTGGAACCTCCACATGTGGCTTCTGGACGGGACGCAGCAGACCTAAGTGATCTGCCACCAGCGGTGGTAGACACTACCACTCCACCTTCCACGAGGCATGCCTATGCTTTGAAGTGGAGTCTGTTCACGAATTGGTGTTCTTCTCACTGAGAAGACCCCCAGAGATGCTCAGTCAGAGTTGTACTTTCTTTCCCGCAAGAAAGGTTGCACCATAATGCAGTGGACGGCCGGTCCCTGGGGAAGCATGACTTGATTGTTAGGTTCCTGAGGGGTGCTAGAAGGTTAAATCCTCCTAGGACACCCCTGATTCACTCCTGGGACCTCTCTATTGTTCTGGCTGGACTTCAGAGGGGTCTCTTTGAGCCGCTAGACTCAGTCGAGCTGAAGTTCAACAGGTAATTGGCGGGAAGGACTGGCTCGGTGTCATGCTTGCTGCGCCATTCCCCCTCACATGGGGATACGAGCGCCTTTCTTCTCCCAGTAGAGTTCCCTGGTTGGCATACTCTGGTCGAGCATCCTCCAGCACCCTCGGACGTCAGACTTGGCGGAGCAGTCTGGCGCCAGGCCCAGTACTGGTGCTAGCATGCCCTGAGTTCCAGTCAGCCCCTGTACTGGGCTAGGTGTTCATATGACTTGATTCTCTACGGGTAATCCCGTATGTGCATTCTTCCATGGTAAGTTTTCACTCTTGGTAAACCCGTGTCTTCCCTTGACAGACCCGCTCTGTCAGTCTCTTCTGGCAGCTGTTCCATCCGTACTCTAAGGTAGAACCTGCCTCAGAGACCCATGTAGTACTTCCCCCTAGGTCAGTCCATATCAGTATCTCCACGTCACAGAGAGAACTGTACATGCACTCCCCCCACCTACAATTCCTGCCGGCCCAGGACTCGAACTCACAACCTTTCGATTGGGAGTCCGACTCTCTAACCATTAGGCCACGACTTCCCAGTGACAAACAGATAGGGAACATCTTGGTTACGTACGTAACCCTCGTTCCCTGATGGAGGGAACAGAGACGTTGTGTCCCTATGCCACAACCTTGAACCATTCGCTGTTGCTGAGACACGTTCTTGGCTCCTCAGCATAAAACCTGAATGAATGGATGCACCTGTCGCCTATTTATACCCGTAGGCACGGGGAGTGGCTAAGCTTGCAAAATCCACTAGCCAATTTTCATTGGCGTTTTTTCTTCCCAAGTGAGACCCCATATGTCGTTTGACATAATGTCCCCCTTCGTTCCCTTCATCAGGGAATGAGGGTTACGCATGTAACCGAGATGTTTTTTAATTATGTGATTATATTTTTATTGTGATTAATCACATCCAAAATAAAAGTTTTTGTGTATATAATGTATGTGTATGTACTGTGTATATTTATTATGTATATATAAAGACACACATACAGTATATCTTTTGAAAATATTCACATGTATTACATGTGTATTATGTGTACTGTATATAAATATATTTAATTTATAAACAAAATTTTTCTTAAAGAGGTCATCCGATGCCCATTTTCCACAAGTTGATATGATTCTTTAGGGTCTTAATGAAAAGTCTGTAACATAGTCTGTAACATAGTAAAAAACACCCTTTTTACCATCAAAAACGTCTCCGGTTACTATCGTAACCTCGGTTCCCTGAGAGGCGGGAACGAGACATTATGTCAGTTAAGACGTATATGGGAACTCCTCCCTTCTCCACTTTCACTGAAATCTTATTGGCTAACACCAGCTGGGGGCAGCTGGCAAATTGACGTGAAGCATGCAAATACTGACAGGTCAGCGGGCAGTATAAAATGCATGGGCGCGAAAAAGACATCAGAATCACGACTGAACGCTAGCACAGCTGATCAAACAGCGACCATGGCGGCTAACGTAATGTCTCATTCCCGCCTCTCAGGGAACCGAGGTTACAATAGTAACCGGAGATATTCCCTCTCGAGGCGGTAACTCAACATTACGTCAGCTAAGATGTATATGGGAACTGTATAAAATCCCGCCGTGAGAGCAGTGAAGATAAGCCCTGAACGGAGTCAATCACCCCCACACATAAGCAGGACAGTTCTAGCCAATGGCCGTGTCGCTAAGAGTGCTTGCATCTGATAGGCGGAACTAGACCAATGAGACATCTGCTCCGACCCCAACACAATTTGCATAACTTCAAGCAATAAATCGAAGTCTGCACTAACCAGGGCAGACACAACGCAATAAGCACTCAAGCATGAGAGTTAAACAGAGTCGACGGCGTTTGCGGTGACTACTGCATAAACCATATAAACCATAACACAGAGTTAACAGCCATGGTAACTATTGTATAGCTGGTTATAACAGAATGAATAAAACTTAACTCACCGAAAGTACATGTGACGCTACAGAGGGTACATCCAGCTTGTAAAACCTGGCGATTGTGTTCTGGGAAGACCAGCCAGCAGCAAAACATAAATACTGGACAGACATACCTCTAGACCAGGCCCATCAGGAAGCATTTATATTGTCCTCGCAGAATGAGCTCTGATGTTGAGGGGATAATCCTTCCCCTGGCATTCGATCCCGCTTATTAGGGTCCCCGCAGCGGCCACACATGAAGGTTCCACAGCTCGGGGCTGGGGTGCCATATTGTGCCGTTCGCCTGAGACAGCAGGTCCTGCCTGAGGGGGATTCGCCATGTGGGAGCCATCACTAACTCTCTCAGGTCCGCGAACCAGGGCTGATTCGGCCAGTTCGGGGCCACGAGTATAACTGACGCTCTCTCCTCCCTGATTTTGCACAACACAGGCAGAATCTTCACCGGAGGGAACGTGTAAGCCTGGCTTCCGGCCAATACGATGTCAGAGCATCTCCCGGCAGGGGGGAGTGAGATAGCGAGAAGAACGTGTTACAGTGTGTGTTCTCGCTCGTGGCAAACAAATCCACTTCCTCCCTCCCAAATCATTAGATCTGATCCTGGGTGAAGCCTCCATCTCCTTGAGGAATCCCGTTCCTCGAAAGCATGCTGACTCCACGGTTCAAAGTACCGGGGATGTGCGACGCTCTTATGGAGATTAAGTGTCGGTCCGCCCACAACAGGAGACTCGCTGCCTGTTTGAATAGAGCTCTGGAGCGCACGCCGCCCTGGCGATTTATGTACGAGACCACAGACGTGTTGTGGGTTTGAATCAGTACATGTTGCTGCTCCAATTTCGACCGAAAGGCTTACAGGGCTAAGGTCACCGCTTCCAATTCCAAACGGTTTATGTGCCACCTTCTCTGTGACTCCGACCACAGGCCTGAGGCAGGTACGCCCAGACGCACTGCTCCACAGCCTAAAGTAGATGCGTTTGTAGAGAAAATAACTCCTGGGCTGAACATATCCGGGCTGTTCCACGGTCTCAGAGTGCTGACGCAACTGTGAATGACCGTATGTGCTTGTGGACCGAAGACCACGCCCTTGGCGGAACTCGAGTTACAGCCAAAACTGTAGCGGCCACAATGTAGCAGACCCAGATGGCACACTGAAGAAGCCGCCGCCATCAGTCCCAGAAGCCTCTGAAATTCCCTCAGTGAAAACGACCTGCCCGGTCTGAAACAGCGCAGAGTCGATGAAATGCTCTAGAAAGAGATGGGCTCGCATCGCCATCGAGTCCAAACATATTCCCAGATATGTTACAGTCCGACTCGTAAAAACACGCTCTTCTGCATATTCACACGCAGTCCCAGCATATCCAAACGGTGAAGCATTGTTTCCACGTGACTGATAGCACATCTCTTGAGTGGGCTTAAATCAGCCAATCATCCAGATAATTCAACATGCGCATTCCGCTCGATCTGAGGGGAAATTTCGCTCTATCGCTCCCTCTCGAGCAGACTGAGAACTTCCTGTCGCAGAACAGGATGGTTTTGGGGCAAAGTCAGTGACAGGACCAAGCCATTGAAGCGGGGAGGTCTGCGTTTGAATTGGAGAGAATATCCGTCGTGAATTATTCCCAGTATCCATGGTGAAACGCCTGGGATAGCCCTCCTACCGTCCATGAAATGACACCGCGGACGCGTTAGGTCTACAGCCACTAATGACTTGTTTTGACCAGGGCACCGCCCCCGCGAGGCTAGAAGCACTGGCGGGAGGGTGGTTCGAGTCGGCTATATAATGGTGTGACACTCTTGCGCCCTCGAGAGGCCATTATAATCATGGGTTGTGGCTCTGCGCTGTTTGAGACAGGGCAAGTGACACAGTGTTGGGTGCAAGAATTTGGATACATGCTTCTATAGTAAAATTTTTACTCACACAAACATCATTTAAACACATATAGCAATCGTCACCCATAGTGACATGGGGGACATGATGCATGATGCATGTGTTTTTGTGGTGTTGGCACTCTTGCTCCCTCGCGAGGCCATTATAATCATAGGTTGTGGCTCTGCACTGTTCTGAGACAAGGCGAGTGACACAGTGTTGAGTGTAAGAGGAAGTAAAGCTCTTTTGTTGATTGTATACATGCTTTTATTGTGGAACTCACACAAACAGCATTTAAACAGACATAGCAATCGTCGCCCGAAGGAACATGGGGGACATGATGCATCTGAACAGGGAGAGTGACACCGTGTTTATGTGATGTTGGCACTCTCGCGCCCTCGCGAGGCCATTATAATCATGGGTTGTGGCTCAGCGCTGCTTTGAGACAGGGCGAGTGACACAGTGTTGAGTGTAAGAGAAAGAAAAAGCTCTTTGTTGATTGTGTACATGCTTCTATTGTGGAACTCACACAAACAGCATTTAAACACACATAGCAATTGTCGCCCGAAGGAACATGGGGGACATGATGCATTTGAACATGGCGCTTGGGGCGGGGCCTCCCGCGCACTCACTCTTTCACTTTATCGGTCAGTCAGGGAGACGGCTCGGTGGCCAAGGATGGCACGCTGGCTCTCTCGCGGCGCTGGGTCCTCAACTGACCCTGAAGTTTCCTCCCAGGCTCTTACCACTGCTGGTTTCGGCCGAAACGAGCATCTGGTTCAGAGCGGAGTGCCACGGCGGGCTGTTTTAGCTGGTCTTAGAGCCTGACGAGTTGCAGAAGAGCGGAACCTCGCAGATGATGACTGGAGTGAGCGACGGGGCATCATGTGGCTCATCGCCTTGGCGCGCTTTCTGCGTCTCTGAGAAACGCTCCATGACTCCATGGCGTCACCAAAGAGGCCAGAGGGGGCAACTGGAACGTTTAGGAGCGTCCTACGGTCCGCGTCTTCCAGGTCATCTAGGGTAAGCCATAGGTGCCTGTAAGGACGACCATGAGCCCCATGAAACGGCTGAGCAGAGCGCTTAGTAGCCATCAGCGCGAGATCAGTTGCCGCGCGCAGATCCCTGATGACGTCAGCGCTACTGTGCCACCGTCTGCCTGAAAAACCTTGAGTATTGCCCTGGCATGAAAAGCAGAAGCTGCCTTCCCTCAGAAGTATAGGCTTTGTCCATTTATGGACCGTGAACTGCACGGCATGGAAGGCAGGCTGTGGTCTGAACCCAATGAGACGGGCACAGGTGCGCCGTAACAGTCTCCTTTGATGGGGGGGAGGGTTTCCGCCCCGTCCACGTGCGTGAACATTGCCTGCGTGGCAGAGTGGGTGCGCGCCGATTGGGGTGCAGCCCACGACTTCACCATGAGCTCTTGCATGCCTCAATGCCGTCTGGCAGCATCTCGACTGGAGGAGCCACGAGTCAGCTACCTAGCTATCGAAGCTATTGTCCACCACGCCGATGTCAAAGCGGCTCGCTGGCGGCAGTGAGCCTCATTCCCGCTGTTTTCCGAGCCACTCTGGCTCTGAGGGCGCGCACTGGCAGCTCGGCACAGTGGGCGCATGTGTGGTCTGTGTGAGGCTCCCAGGCAGGTCACACAGAACTGGTGAAGGTCCGAATCTAGCATTAGCAGCCATCGGAAGCGGAGAGGAAAAACAGGGTGAGTAGTCCTCTATTGCAACTTCCACGATGACTTAGATAAGACTTCTATCGTGAAGAAAGAGATTCTGACGTAATTTTCGTGCCCATGCATTTTATACTGCCCGCTGACCTGTCAGTATTTGCATGCTTCGCGTCAATTAGCCAGCTGCCCCCAGCTGGTGTTAGCCAATAAGATTTCAGCGAAAGTGGAGAAGGGAGGAGTTCCCATATATACGTCTTAGCTGAGCAAGCCATTTTGTAGCATTTTCCTTTAAATGAAAATGAGCTCTGCTGACCCCGCTCCTGTCTTCCGAGCCTCTCACAGTGAGTTTACTTGAGCCGCAATCATTGTGAAACTTGCTAATTAGCACATTATTAGCAAAGGCGATTTGCAAAGATTCATTCAAAAACCTTATACTCACTTCTTCTGTTGGTATAGCTGGACCACGAATGATTTGCATGAACATAGATGCATTTAGGTAGATCGGGGCACATTCCCTTCAGAAACAAAATTAATCCACAGTGTCTTCAGGGGCTCAGATGTCGGGAGAAAATGACGACTGCTATGTTTAATATTACATCCAACAAAACAAAAATACCTCAATTGCTTAGGAGACATTCTTGTCTACATTTACTCCAGCAATGAAACAATGGTGGACTGATGACAGCTCACTCAGTGCGGGTCTAAGGTAAGACTCCAGTCCAGTCTGTGCTGATACTGTCAATCAAACTATTGTGGGAGGGGCCTGGCTGTGTTACGTCACAAAGACAGGCATCTGTGATGCATTTTTTTAAAGCATCTGATGACCCCTTTAAATATATACTTGCATGTTTGTGTATTTATATACATAACTATACACAGTACACACACATATATTATGTACACAATAAAATGCATTTTGGATGTGATTAATTGTTGCCCAACACTATTTATAATTTAAAATAAAATATTTCTAACAAAATTTCTAATGTTAATAATGTGGAAAAAATATAGACGAAAAGAAACACATATTGCTTCCTTTCCAAATTACAATTTATTTATATGTTCTGGCTCAAAACAGTACAGTTTTATTTTATAAAAAACTATTGTGTAATGAAACACATTATCTTAGAAACATGCTAATGTAAAAGTTTAATGCATGTAGCAGAGTGTATGGCAAAAAAACTCCATATTAAAGTATACAGAGTGTCTTAACATTTTCTGCAGCCACTTAAAAGGAGATAATTTACAATAGGGTACATACAGTGCCCTCCATAAGTATTGGAACACTAAAGACAAAATTGTTCTGTTTGTTGTTGAGTCAAGAAAACAGTAAATATGAATAAAAGATTAATATGAGACAAAACTACAGAATGTCACATTTTATTACTGGGTGATCCGACACAAAGATGTTTTACCAGCTAAGAAGATCAGCACTTTTAGAGTTCATTCCACAATCTGATGTGAGCATAAGTATTGGAACAGTTGCCTCACAGGTCTTTCTAAGTGTTCAGCTGTGTCCTGTTGCATTAATTAATTAATGCAAGTGATTAATTCTTCAGACATTAAAAACAAGGAATTTGTCTTATCAGTTATATCCATTGCTTCTGCAGTCTAAGTCTTGAATTCGACGATGACACACACTAACCAGGATGAAGACAAGGAAGCTGACTTTGAAAGAAAAGCAAGCAATTTGGATGCTAAAAGAAAAGAGGAAGTCAATTAGAACTATAGGAAAAACAAAGGGCATGGAGAAATCAAGAGTTTGGAAACTACCGGCGACGTCGGCAACCAACAACGACCTAATTGGCTGAGAAAAACAACAGTAGTTGATGACAGAAAAATCATAAAAGCTGTGAAAATAAACCCTAAAATACATGTCTGTAAAATCACCAACAACTTCCAGAAAGCTGGGGTGATGCTCTGTCAATCTACAGTCTGCAGGAGATTTTGACACAGAATTACAGAAGCTACACAGCAAGATGCAAACCTCTGATCAGCACCAAAAATAGGAAAGATTCTTAACAAATGTGAGCCAGTAGTGTTTTGGTACTGAGTTGATCAAACACACCTGAACCTGTTGATCAATGTCTTTGGGATCATCAGAAAATCACAGGTAGGTGGGTTTGATTAGGGTTGGAGCTAAACTTTGCAGTGCACTGGCCCTCCAGGGCAAGATTTGAATAACCCTGATCTAAGTGATTGGAAAGCAAAAGTGTTGAGAAAAAAGGGTACTGCAAATGATCCTAAACATACAACCTCATCTGTAAAGCTTGGTGGAGGTGATGTCATGGCATGGGCATGCATGGCTGTCTCTTCATTTTAATTTAATGTATGATGGCAGTAGCAGAATGAATTTGGAAGGGTGCAAAATCATCTTGGCTACCAATATTCAATAAAATGCCACCAAACTCATTAGAAAGTACTTCACATTGGATACAATGGCCCAAAACACCCTGCCAGTTCAGTCAAGGACTTTATCAGGGCAAAGAAATTTAAAGTCTTATGCCAAAATCAATCTCCACATTTAAATCCAATTGAACATTAATTTAACCAGCTGAAGAGGAGGCTAAAGACAGAAACTCCACAAAACAAGCATCAGTTGGAATTGGCTGCATTAAAGGCTGGGAGAAAGCATTTCAAAGCATAGGACCAAGAGTCTGGTGATGTCTATGGGTTGCAGACTCACTGATCTGACTGCATGCAAGGGATCTGCAACTAAATATTAGCTTTTAATCTTTTACATCTGCCTTAAACTAGCTGTTCCAATACTTATGCTCATCAAATAGTGGGATAACCTCAAAAAGTGCTGTCCTTTTTATTTAGTAAAACATGTATGTGTCGAAAGATTATAACATGTGACATTGTGTAGTTTTGTCGCATATTCATCTTTTAATCATATTTGCAAATGTCATGACTTCACAGCAGAGAAAGCAATTTTGTCTTTACCGTTCCAATACTTATGGAGGGCACTGTATACTGTAGTTCCATAGGTTCGGTCAATGAAGTGGGCTGCCACTTGTCAATCAGTGGAGGCGATTGTTGTTTACATATGCAGCTAGAAGAATGTATTCTGAATGTGACAGCAGCTTTTGCTCAGAAGAAAGCTTGAGAGCCGTATATTGTGTCAGTGCCCAAAACTGTCGGAATTCGCATCTGTTGTGCATGAAATTAAGCCTCGGCTTTCCCTAATACATTGAATTTTCATTTGTAATGAAGTCATTAGACCAATAAGTTTCTAAGCAGCTGTCCAAGCATCTTCTAGCCCTTGAGCTATCGTGATAATAAATATTTATTTATAAATAAATATTTATTGTGCTTTTTGTTAGCACTGACTAGTCAACTCTTCAAGGCTTTTAAGGAAAACCTCGACTTTCTCTGGAGCTTCTTTCCCATTGAAAAGCAGGACGAAAAGAACACAGCAGGAGCCCACTGATTGGACGGCTCCTAAGAGTCGTACAGAGCTGTCTAATCAAATGGCAGCCACATCAGAGAACCTCAATATTCGTCACAAAGAGATCTGTCAGCGCACAAGTGGGTGTTTGGAGGAGTGCTGCAGCATTTGAACACAAACCTGTGCAAACCAGCCCATCATGTTTGTCGCAATCCCTGTCGTCACACTCGCAGAATTCCCCTGAAATGTACCACTCCTGTGGTGAGCAGATACAGCGACCACAGTGACAAGAGCCTGCAAGAACAAATTAGCCTTCAGTCAAACAAACATTGGAGATCCATTAGTCTTCCCTTATTTTCCTGTGCTATTTCATGATTATAAAACACTTGAAGCTGTGATATGGTTCCTAATTGGAATTGAATTTGAGTAAATTGTTTTTCTCTGTAAATGTGTGAAACAGCTGTTGTCTACAAGGTCAAATTTCATGCTCCTACTGAGTCAGGAATAGACCAATAATCAAGCTAGGCCAGTCGATCAGCCAATATTTGGCCAATTGGAAATAATATGCATTGGTTGATGATACAGGTGCACCATTAATAAAATTCTGGCTAATGCCAATAAGCCAATGATTATTTCCATGTTTTGGATCACTTCAGATAAATGACAAATACATTTGTGTCAAAAATTTATTAAAATGTAAATATGTGGAATTCTACTGTATATTTATAAAAATAATTCACTCAAAAATAAAAAAAATGCTGAAAACTTGCTCACCCTCAGTTTATCTGAAATGAAATGTGGAGAAACATGTCATTACATCACTTGCTCACCAATAGATCCTCTGCAGTGAATGGGTGCAGTCCGAATGAGAATCCAAACAGCTGATAAAAGCACCACAAATGATCTACAACATGACCAGTAATAATCCAGTAATCCAGTCCATCAATTAATGTCTTGTGAAGTGAAAAGCTGCATTTTCTTAAGAAACAATTCATCATTAAGACATTTTGACTTTAAATCAATGTCAGAATACCATAACTCTTCATTCTGTGAAACTCAAATATTCTACCAACATATGTGTTTAGAACCTTTTTGGACTGTTTTTGCTTGTGCTTGATCAGTGCATATTTCTCTACTGATTCACATGGCATGACATTTTCATTAGAAAAAGCAATATTATGGATAGATGACTCTAGCTAGAAACCACGGTTCGACATTAAAAACTTTAATGATGGATTTATTACAAACAGCTTTTCACTTCACAAGATGTTAATTGATGGTCTGGAGTTGTGTGGATTATTTGTGGATTATTATGATGCTTTTATCAGCTGTTTGGACTCTCATTCTGATGGCACCCATTCTATGCAGAGGATCCTTTGGTTAGCAAGTGATGTAATGCTAAATTTCTACAAATCTGTTCCGATGAAGAAACACATTTGTATATTGCATGGCCTGATGGTTAGTAAAGTTTCCACTAATTTTTAGTTAACTATTCCTTTAAAGTACTATTAATAAAAGTTTTTTTTTCAGAGAAAGTTACTCTATTATAATTACATGTGCACAGTAACATGGTGGTAACAGTAACAGTAATCTTTATTCTACTGCAGTTTCTTGAAATGGAGAAGCAATTTTTTTGGTATCACATAATTTAAATCACCAATATTGCTGGATAAGTTTTACTGGTCAAGAGTTATGTCCTCTTTTGATTTAATATTGTGTAAAATAAATGGTAATTGGATTTCATCATTTGTGTGGTCATTTAATATCATAATTTGTAAAAGCACTGCATTAGCTGTGTTCAAATTGTACTAACCAACCTGGACAGAGTTTCCCCAAAGCATCACATAATCCTCAGTGGATCATATATAGAGACCACTGGTGCCAATGATTTCTACAATGTCTTTAGGCTAACGATGCTCTGCAGAAACTCAGATATTGGTCTCCAGATATTAGTCAACATGACTCTGTAAAACAAGTCTTATGAGCTGGGATTCTCAAACTACATTATAGGATCCAGGAAATTGCATTATATTTGGGCACTGGTCTGTCATTAACAGCTGTGCTGTACCTTACAAACACGATACAGTTACAAAGTTTTCAAAGAACATACTTTTGAAGGCAGTCTTATCAATCAAAGTGTAGGCAGCCCATAAAAAACAGTAGTACATCCCTTGTCATTTCCCACAGTATTATTCTCCTGTGAGCTACAAGCAACCCACATATTCACCTACCCATGAATCTTTACTGTGAAAAAAAATCTATTTAATTCTTCCAGTGTTTCAGTCTTAATAATGTTGATGTTGTTATGACAAGCAGAACAACTCTCTGCTGATTTCCAAGCATTAATTCGAGAAAATTACTGAGTAGACCATGTGAAACCAGATCTAAAGAGGAATTTCTTATTTTCTCCAGCCAGGCAACAAAAACAAACAGTGTTCTGTCATTGGCTCAGACAAGCCCTATATATAAAGCGTATTAGTGTGTCACTTTACATGCCCAGAGAAAGAAGAAGAATACTCAGAGGACTATGTGTCAAGCAGAAATTGGCTAGGCTTTATTGTTTTTTTCTCAGGATGCTGACAGGTCATATACAAATAGTGAAACTGGCCTCTTATTAAAGCGTAAAACCTAAAGCTTAATTTTCAGTGTTGTGTGTGGTTTTCGAGAGCAGGTATACAGGTTGGAAGAGCAAATTATATCGTGAAGTTTCTGTCAGACTGTCAGCAAACATGTTTTACCGTTCTTGCTTGACTTTAAAAAAAAGCAATAATAGTCTATATAGCTTTACCTTTTAATAGAACAAATAGGCAGGAAACATGCATGGCGAGTGTTCATTTTACACAGCTTTTTGATTTAGTTGTAGTTTTTCCTCCTTAATCTTTTCAATTTAGCACATATATTCTACATTACAATGGCATACATTTTTTTTTGTCGATAGTAATCTCTTTGGGTGACATTAACACAAGATACTGAAACATGATGCAAGCAGGACTTGAACCCATCATGGCATCTAACCACTATGCCACAGCTCCTGGAGATGCAAATTTGATTGACCAATCCCATTCTCTCTCTCTCTCACCAATACTTTCTGTCTCTAACAACTAAATGTGGCATAACCCCCCCCCCCCCCCCCTAAGAACAGAACTGATTGGTGGAAATAGTTTTGTTCACTTGTGTTTGCTATCCATCTTATTAAAGGAGCATATGTGGGAAATCAATTTTAATAGCTCATTCCCCACCAACAAATAAGGGCACCCACTTTCATTTTTAAGAGATGACTGACAATTATGTTAAGTCTTAAGGTGCCGCTCAAGGCGTCATCCCTCCTACCTTTTCCAGAGCATATGACGCCGTCGGCCGTCTCACATAGGCTCTTGCTCTGCTCGTCCGTCATCTCACAGCTGCGGGGGAACTGGCAGTGCTTCCCAAACCATCCATTACTGCAGATACAGCGGCCACACGAGCAGAAGCCGTGGCCTGGGGGAGACACACAGTGCACACACAAATGCGTGCACACACAAATGTGTGCACACACAATCACTTTCTCTCCTTACCAAAGAAAACCACATTTATATCTGCCAAAACAAAGCAACGGGCTGATTGATCCAGGCAAATGTAATTGGTTCAAAAAGACATTGATTCGTTTACTGACTGGCTAATGGTGTTGCGGTATATGGTTCTTATCACTTATGGACTCCATGGGATGAGCCATTTTAAAGCCTCTCTGATCATGTTGGATGATTCAGTCTTATGGTTTTCGTAATGATCTGACTGTATAAATTGCTCAGTTAAATTCTTTGTTTCGCTAGCATAGTAGTATAGTCGTGATTTTCAACGGTTCTATCAGCAAGTTATACCATTAAGCCAGAAGGTGGCAACAAGGGACTGTCTTTACGAATGAGTCATTCGTTCATTGTTCATAACACTAATATATTCTGAAACAAAACGCATGAGTCATTGCCTCATTGACTTGATTTTTTTTTCAAAACCACTGATTCATTCAGGAACGAAACGAGTGAGTCATTGACTCAATCACTGAACTGATTGGTTCAAAACCACTGATTAATTCAGAAACACTACTACTGTGTTGCTTGAAGATGGAGTGCTTTCACTTTATTTGGATGTTAGTTGGCAAAGAAAGAAGACAGTTTGTAAGAAATATTGTATCCAAAAGTTGCACTTTAGGTCTATTAACGTGGTGTTTCTTGTTTCTTGTTGTAAAACAGTACATACTTGCAGTTGTCATGGGATGAGCATTCAGAACAACAGCGCTTTTGTTTCGATGATATTGTTCAAATATACTTCCCAAAATGGTTTATAACATGTAAAACAGTAGCAAGTATGTAGGTGATGGCAGTAAAAAAAAGTTGTCTTTTCATGTCTTTCCAAAAAGAAAGCTTGTCATGTTGCAATATTACAAAACGGTGAAATGGGTTGAAAAGCTGTAGTATGCAAGTATGTTTTTGGCCTTTAAGTCTAAGTTAAAGGTCATTTTGAATGTCCTCATCACTTCTGGTCACTTATTTGACATTCAAAGGTATTTACAAGAGCGCCACTTTGGGAGATCTGTGCATGGGCGTTATTTCATGTAGGCTGTAAGGAAACGAAATGTTCCCTGAAGCTGAACAGTGTTTTTCTCTTAATCTTTAAAGAGCAATTGGTGACTCACTTTGAGATGCACACTGAGCTATAGAACAGCTCCTCCTCCAAACAACTCCTTTCTGGAACAGTGCTCGTTAAAGAAAAAAAAAAGAGGAATTCCCCTAGACTACATCTGGCTGGACAGAAATGTGTTCTAGATATTAAAACCAAACCAAAGAATGTGACTCAAAATAAAAATAAAGACAACAATATAAACAGTCTCTTCAGTGCTCAGTATGTTTTCTGGATATCTTATCTTAAGCACTTATAGATATATAGCAGGTGTTTTATATAAACTATACTAAAAGTCTCTGTTAAGGAGAAGAATAAATAAAATAGTTCAATATTTTATTTTCCACAACTGAGAGAATATATGTGTTGTGGGCCAAATCACAATGGAGATTCATTTGTGAAATATACTTGTACTAAAATTGAGTTCTTATAAAATAGTTATTTGGGAAGTTATGAAATTCCAAATTGATTAAATAAACAGAACAGGCACTGTAGTGGCTATTTCAAATAAATATGTACTTTTGTCCCAGACTGGAGAGTCATTTTAACGTATCCCTTTATTTCTGGGTGATGTTTAATCAAAACAAACCATTTGCCATTTATTTTTTAACAACACAGTTTATGTTGTACCATCAATATTTGATAAAAAGAAAACAGGTTTTTTTTTGGTCATTACAGTGTTCATTAAGGGAGGGAGGGGTGTGTGCGCTTCCCATTGCACCTTATAATAATTGCATGAAAAAAAAAAACTTTTTATGTGGCTTTGTCTTTGTCTCTCTCATCCGTTTATTTTGTGGGCGTAGGTATACAGGCTTGGCATTTGATGCACTCTTGGTAGAGCTACATGCTTGACTGCTTCAATCAGCCAGTCTACGAGAGCATTTAATTGCTTTGGTGAGTGGCACCCCAGTCCTTTCAATTAAAGCGCACCTGCGATTACCCATTATCCCACCCGTAAATGCAATTTGAGTGTGGGCATGTTCGAAATTGCGGTGTTTCTCATACCTATCTTTGGAAGTATATTCGCTAAAGAATGTAGCCTAGTCTTAAACTCTCGGGCAAGTGCCTCATAAAACGATATAAATCCAATCTGAAATATTGATGAGCCTGCATTTCAGGACAACACCTTCATGTTAATACAGCTAGAATTGCTTCTCAAGGGGCTAAAGATCCCATGATAGGCATATCTGAAGGCTGCCCTTTATTTGAACACCAATTCAGTCCTGCAGGACCGTATACGCAATTAGCTGAGATGAATGTTTCATCAGCGTGTGTGACGGCTGTCTCTCTCTGAGCTGAGAGCTGGAGGCACGCTGTGTTTCCACACTTCTCCTCCGTAAGCAGGCTCTCATCTGTCTGTGTGACTCGGGCAGTCACAGCAGACGAGCCCTATATATATTTAAACATCTCCTAGGGCTGGTCCACACAAGGCCAGTGGGCCGAGCTGTGTGGCTAGTCGCTTAGAGACACAACACAATAAGCATTCAGAAAGCAGTGGCATTAAATCTGTATCCCCACCAAAGAGGAGAAATGTTATCCTTTAGATGCAGGGGTGTACCATGGGTAAAATGCTTGAGCTAATCTATCATCACATTTTCACAGGGGGTTCCTCGAATGGCACTGCTATGCAGTTTAGGATTATAGTTGTTAAGGTTTATATTGGTAGCAGATATATTTTATATATTTTTTTCATTGATAGTGAAATGGATACGCTAGAACTGATAATTTTTAGTCAGTCATTTGTAACAGCATATTTTTTGCCCCTTAGTACCAACTGAGCATCATTTAAACGCCACAGTCTACCTAAGTATTGTTGCTGACCATGTCCATCCCTTTATGACTGCAGTGTAACCATCTTCTGATGGCTACTTCCAGCAGGATAATGCACCATCTCGAAGATCAAATCATCGCAGACTGGTTTCTTGAACATGACAATGAATTCACTTTACACAGATGGTCTCCACAGTCACCGGATCTCGAACAAAAAGAGCAGTTTTGGGATGTGGTGGAACATGAGATTCACATTATGGATGTGGAGACAAAAATCTGTAGCAACTGCGTGATGTTACATGTCAATATGGACCAAAATCTCTGAGGATAAATAAATTTCATAAATGTTTATGAATTAACACTTCAGTAAATGCTGTTGTTTTGAACTCTATTTATTGAATAATCCTGGGGAAAAAATGTATCATGGTTTCAAAAATATTAGGCAGCATAACTGTTTTCAACATTGATAGTTATAAATGCTTAAGCATCAAATCAACATATGAAAAAATCATGTGACTTTGAAGACTGTAATGGCTGCTGGAAATTCAGCAAATTTAATAACATCTCACAGAATGGCTGTTCCCTTTCAATCGATCACTCTCGAAGCCACGTCGGTGACCGACAAATATGGGATATCACTTCGATAGACCAATCTACTTTGACTGTAAACTAAAAGAGCCAATGCACATTGGCATGCAATTATTGCATCCAGCTGCCGCTGATCACTGCGTGAGTATAAGGAGGCAGCAGGTGCAATGCATACCAGCTTTTCGATTCGAAGCCGAGCGACAGTATCGTTCTGCTTACCTCAACTGTGTCTACTGTGAACTGCGAGTTCAGCACGCTCTGGGAAGCTTCCTGTGTTGGCGAGACGGCGCTACAGCGGCGGTCGTTCCAGTATCGAGTGGGTTGCACACTTCAGGCTGCACTACCCCCTGTCCTGTGGCAAGCGGCCATCTCCCCTGTGCGCCTCAGCACTGAAAGAGCATTTCCTACATGAGCAAATTCTCTCTAAAAGAGCTCCACTGGTGCGTCTTTTTAAAGACGACAGATTGTCCTTTTAAGAATGCTGTTTCACCCGTGCGTTTCTGGGTGAGTTCATTACCTGTTGCCCAAACCTCACCCCATGGTCAGATCTTGCATTTATCCGGGCAGGGGTGCCCCTAGAGCAGATCTCCAGGCATGCTGTGGTTTACACGGATGCCTCCACCACCGGCTGGGGGGGCCACGTACAACGGGCATGCAGTCTCAGGGGTTTGGACGGGCCCACAGCTGCAGTGGCACATCAATTGCCTAGAGTTGCTAGCAGTACACCTTGCCTTGAACTGTCTCAAAGGTCTCTTACGAGGCAAGCATGTGCTGGTCCATTGCGTACATCAACCAACAAGGTGGTCTGCGCTCCCGTCGCATGTCGCAACTTGCTCGCCACCTCCTCCTTTGGAGTCAGAAGGTTCTGAGGTCACTTCGTGCCGTTCACATTCCATGCCTGCTCAATCGTACAGCCGACAAGCTGTCTCGAGCAATGCTCCCGGGAGAATGGCGACTCCATCCCCTGACGGTCCAGCTGATTTGGAGACGGTTCTGAGCCACTCAGGTAGACCTGTTTGCTTCTCCAGAGACCTCTCACTGCCAGTTGATCTACTCCCTGACCGAGGGAACTCTCGGCATGGACGCACTGGCACACAGCTGGTCGCGGGACCTACACAAGTATGCGTTTCCCACAGTGGCGTTGAGAGTGACCGACTGAAAGGGAACGTCTTGGTTACGTATGGTAACCCTTGTTCCCTGAAGGAGGGAACGGAGACGCCATGTCCCGTCGCCATGGTTGATGTACCGCCACTGAGCTGCCGGGTCCCCGGCTCGGCTCCTCAGCGAAAACCTGGTATGCATTGCACCTGCTGCCTTCTTATAATCACGTTGTGATCAGCGGCAGCTGGATGCAATAATTGCATGCCAATGTGCATTGGCTCGTTTAGTTTACACTCAAAGTAGATTGGTCTATCGAAGCGATATCCCATATTCGTCGGTCACCGACGTGGCGTCTCCGTTCCCTCCTTCAGGGAACGAGGGTTACCATACGTAACCGAGACATTTTTCCTGTATTTTTTGCAAATAAATGCAGTCTTTATGAGCATTACATTACTATGGCCCATAGACAAGCAGCATCTAGAGATGGCACCATTAATGCTTATCTCATTCTGCTCTGTGTGTTTGTGTGCATTACCTCCACAGATCTCTCTGTTCAGGTCCTCACACTGCCTGTCGTCACACTCACAGTTCTTTCCATGTATGCGTTTATCTCCGGGTGGATGGCATGTGCACTGGCCACACAAACACTGTCCTGAAACACACAAATACTCTGTGAAAGGCAAGAAAACCAAACATGACAGTGAAACCCAAATCAATCTTATATGTGGCTATTTTTTGATATTTTCTTCTCAAGATCTTGTATGAAGGTAGTTTAAATCTACATTTCACCTTGAATTTGGCTTATCAAGGTCAACCAGAAAACTCATTGCACTGAAAAGCACAGAGTGCCTTGGTCTATGCTTATCATAGAGCACATTAGGCTGCTAAAGTGGCACTGTCGTTGTTTGACATTGACAGCCGTTACAACTCCAGCACCGTGCAGGCGAGGAGAACAACAAAGCAACGCCCTGTCTGACAACCCCTCAGCCTGCCAAGCAGATAAAAGCTGCGTACTGCCATTGCCACGGTAACTGGTGATGTCATAAAATGTTTCCTTCATCGATTAGCATGTGGCGTCATGTAGCCCTTTCCTTAGCCTTGCGTGGCTACCCAACATTTAACTGCTAAGCCTGCAAGAGAGAAGAGCTCAAAACGTAACGAAAAACATTTTATGACAAACCACCTGTCTTTTCTGTCAGATTCAGTTCATTTTCACACCTCTAATAGCGTTATCCATCAAATAGCAAATCAAATTATACAGAACTGTCAGTGACAAGTTGAGCTCAATGAGTTAAAATGTACAAGTTATCATACTGACAAACTAAACTACTGAGCATGAATTGATTCTGCACATTGTTCAATGCCTTTATACAGACAGTAGAAAACACATGATGCACTAGACAGCCAAAGTCTATCTTTTCCATATGCTTTCACAGTGGCTAGTTGCATTATGTGTGTTTAATGGAGAAAGCAGAGCTGGCAGCTTCAGTGTGATTAATGGCTCCCTCGCTGATCATGTACTGCGCTTTGGTCCAAATCGAAACAATTAATTCGTTCACAATATTTGAGAGACAGCCATCAGGCAAGTTCAATTCTCTAGGGAGCTGTGCTTGCACAGGTGCCAAGACAAAAGCCCCGTTCCTCTAAATTGTTAAATATCATAATGGCTCAGCATCATCAAGAGTTACTTTATTATAAATGTATGATCATGGTACTTAAAACCTGATATGGGCATTTAGAGTAAACGCTGAAGAGGGAGGTGTGCCACCTGTTCTGTATTAGACCTGGATTTCTATCACAATATTGTTACATTTAAGAAGTTTTCAAGAGACATTGGATATGTTACGATTCACAGATTTATAGTACAGTACATAATACAATTACATGCATTAGTGTGCATTTCTGCATAGGAACACCTGTCAAAAAATAAAAATAAAAATAAAAATAAATATGCATTCACAGTTAGTACACAGTACAACTACTTTTTCCTTCTTAGTATTAAGCCTACTTTTTCAATAATTTCAAGAAGCTTTTTCTATAAAGAACACTAAAGAAAAGATTCCACGGATATTTAAAGATTTTTCATGGAACCATTGATTCTATTAAAGAATATTTATTTTTAAGAGTGTATTTATGAAATCCACCTGTGCAATGCTTATTTTCAATGTAGGACAGACTTATTCTAATCTCTTATACTATTTAGGACAAATGCGAATTGGGGCACAGCCATTTTGAAGTTATTCTTTGGCATGTCTGGAATGACTAAATGCCAAGACTGTATCACTCTTGTGCCACAGACTTGACAAGGACAATCAGGCTTGTAAAGACACCAGTGTTTAGCCACACAGACCACTGCCAGCTCTGACATTAAATTACAAGCGTGCCGGAGCCGTGCTGAGTGTACCCTGATGTGTCCTGTGAAGCATAAACCTGCCAAATACAGAGGTTCATGCAAATGAGACTTCTGGGGTCCTAAAAGGGGTGAGAAGGTTTCTCACTGTCTGCCTTTTAAAGTGCAATTAAGAAATGTCAAGAGCCACAAAGAACCAGAGGTGGACTGTTTCACAGTAGGGTTTAAGATGCAAATGCATGTAGGTTTGTTTATATGAATATAAAATTACCTTAACTGTACACTACAGTGAGAATAAAATCATTCATCACATTTCTTTATTATAATATAATATAATATAATATAATATAATATAATATAATATAATATAATATAATATAATATAATATAATATAATATAATATAAATCATTTGCACAATTCATTATAAAACACTGATTCAAAAATTACATGATCCAAATTGAAGTCACTACATACAGCTTAACACATTTTAAGAGGCATTAATATTTTATTTACTTCTAATGCACCACTTCCCATCATTTGCTGGTACTGAATATAGAGCAATCTGGGGAGAAGTACTAGCTTTACCACTTTTTCTTTTGAGACATTTTGCTTCTGTCAGACAATCTTGAAACATAGCATTTGGAAGCTTTTCAATCGGCACAGGAAATGAAAGGTCAGGGAGGACAGAACGAGTTGTGGCATTTGAAGGCATCACGAGACCACTTTTCAGGTGCTTCTCACTAGCAGCTACATGTACTTTATAGGGACCATAACAGTGACTGCACTGTGCATGTTTATGTTCATAAATATAAAGTGTAATTCACTAATGTCATTTTATTCATTTATTTTTTACTTAAACATTCCTCACACAATTCAACAGCATATACATATACATAGTACTTGGCCACATTCAGAAAGTACATTCCCTCTCAGTGCAGAACACCACTTGGTCCTTGTGAACCAAAGAAGGCCACCATTATCAAACTCGGAGGAAGTGATTGCAATCAGCCCTAATTCTGCTGATTTGCTTTAAAAGATCGCTCATCACGCCAAGCAGTTCTTACAACACACTGGATATCAGTCAACATCTGCGTGGCAAATTAGGCTTCTTTTCCTTCTACTGTAAGACGACTGGGAGTGTTGAATGATTGCTGCTGTGCATGTTTAATCAAGATGCATTCTTTGTATATGGCGCTGCGCAGTAATCTCAGAGTGCATTAGTGAGCTAATGAATAGTGTAAAAACTAACACTCAGTAGCTTCCGTCAGTGCAATCATTCATTTGTTGCTTCTCAAATGGAGGGATATACAACCATGTAGTAAATATCTTTTGGTTATCCTATCATTGCATGTAAAATGGTAACATTAAATGTCAAATGTTTGATGTATGTAAAGGTCATATGCAATGAAATGGCTGACAAGTTAGCTAAGGATTCATCTTATATATGGTTGGAGCTGCTTTTCCAGCCTCAGCAGAAACACTCTCAGAATAGGTGTTTCCTGGAGGATATTCCAAGCTTAAGAGAATGTGAAATCTTCCAGATTTTCACTTTCGCCGCCTCAGCTGGCTCTTTGTTTCCTCTCGAAACCATTTACAAACTCTCTTACACTATACTGCTCTCTCTTTGTCCATTTCCTGCGAGTATTCACGAGTCACTGGCAATGATGAAAAATGGCCACATAAGTAAAAGGAGCACGGCTAGCACACACAAAATCAAGATATCCATTTTTAGCCAGATGCTACTTGAATCTCAAGCAACTGTCATGTGACATGGGAATCCCTCATATGGGGCTTCTCAGTGGAACTGTGTAAATGTTGGATTAATTCAACCACGTTGAGAGTCCTTAATTGTGGGAGTGAAATTCAGAATGGAGGAAACCTGAATAATTACCTGCTGTCAGGATAATGGATGCAGCGAGCAGATCTATAGCTCTAATCATGGGTGAAATTCTATGTAAACAGATGTATAAATCATTTGCTGGCCACATCTCATAGCACATGGTCACAGTATGGAGGGAGAGTGATTCTGCCAAAAGAGCCTCTGCTAAAATAAATGCTTTAATATAGATAAGTAAAAAAAAAAAAGCGCAATATGAAAAAAAAAAAACACATCCAGATCAAACATAGCTGGAGACAATCACTTCCACCAACACCTCCAAAGCTTGCACAGTCCTATACCACTTCCTTGATCATCATTTCATTCTGTAATGCTTGGTAGTTTCGAGTTATATACAGTATGCATTCGTAGTTTCGATTTTATATATGCATCTGCTTACACATGCAATTGCTTATTTCTGCTTCTTCTTCGTTGTGTTTTTATACAGACATTCAATACTTTTTCAAAAGATGCATAATAGCGCCTCCTGTCGTACACCAGTGAAAACATGGAAAGTCTGAAATCAATGGCAGGCAAAGAGTTAAATAAGAAAAAAGAAACTAGTGAAACAGCTACTATAATATAAAGAAATATAAGTACTTTTATTTGTATGTGTAATATAACAATACTTGATTAATCATTAAAATAATAATAATTATTTAAACAATAAATAAACAATGTATTATTTAATCAGAATACACTGTACAGGTTGTACTTGTACAGCTTGTCATAAAATTGTGGAACACTTTAGTCAGTCAGTGCTGCAAATAAATTAATTAAATAAAATGGCTTCCTTCCAGGAATTCTTTAATTTTGTTTTAAAATTTCCTGCCAATTAATTATTGAGCTTGGACACAATTTAACCCACCATTTGGTTAAAACAGATTTTAGATGCTTTAAAGGTACAGCTGAAGGAATTAAAGTGAATAATTAATTATAGTGACTTTGTAAGCATATTTTTTTTTTTTTTTTACGGTACTCACATAATACTCTCTATGTTCCTGCAAAGACCAGAACAAACGGTTTTCACAGTGCTAAGATCCAAGCACGAAATCCCTGTGCGGATTTAGCTTTTTATACACATGGTGCTGAAAAAAATAATAATACAATGCATCTGGTTCACTAAAAGATTTGTTTCTAAGTTTCACCACAAGACTTGCTGCCAGATTCAGTGTTATTTCAGGTGCTACAGAAACATGCAGAGCTAAAGTCTTGAGGGATAAAACACAAAAGCTGCTACATACCTGATTCTTCCAGCCTGCATGTTCACATTTGTGTTTCTTATGTCCACTGGATTTAATCAGTATTGACATTGTCTATGACAAACATGGACTAGCATTTAGTATTTACTGTAGCACTGTAATACACTTTCAACCCAGCCATTACAGCAAAAGTCATTTAATTTTAGTTATATTTAGTTATAAGTTATATTATCTGCTCTATGTCGCAGGAGTATACGAGAGCACGGGGGTGGAAGTCCTTTGAAAAAACAAGCGCACAGAACACAGGCTTCATTAAAGTTAAATTATCACCTCACTCAGTGAAACAAGACTATTATTATCGCTCTTCACTTTCTTTGCAGCGGGGAACTATGGAAATAGCATTGTTTTGGAACAATTGCACTAGTTCTGATTCATCTACTGTGACATTTATTCTCTTTCTAACAAGAGTGTCTGCATAGAGATATGAATGGGCACCCCGTGCTCTCGTAACTATATATATATATATATATATATATATATATATATATATATAGTTATTTCTTCTTTATCATATTGTTAGGTACAAATGCCACTCTTACTACAATTCATGTTACTACTATAAAACCTTATTAAATTAATGTTGGTTCTTCAGCTGTGCTGGAATCAAACCACAAATGCCAAATTACATTTACACTTACATTTATACATTTAGTCATTTTGCAGACACTGTTTTCCAAAGCGACTTACAATTGGAGAATACATAAAGCGATTCTTCTTAAAGAGGCAAACAGACACAGGAAGTGCTTGTAATACCAAGTTTCAGGCATTTGTTCAAATATGTACAAGCTAGAAAGAAAAGGTATAAATATATATATATACATTTTTGTATGAAGTCAAGTAAATTAAATTACCAGTTTTATGACAGTCACAGTCACAGTCACAGTTACTGTAACTACATTATTTTGTTGGCCAGGTAACCTAACAATGTATTTTGTGTTGTTTCATCTAAATTAGCTACTAAAAATGTATATTTATTATAACTGAAGAGTATGCCATTAAATACATTTTAAGGGCCAGACAAGGTAACAATTTTACATTTCAAACTGTGGTTTACCAAAGAAGGATAAATCAATGATTCACACAGCTCTATCAAAATCCATTATTTGTGGTGTGTATTCAGTATATAATCCTGCATCTGTTTGGAGTATGTGTGTTGTTTCTGGGTTTAGCAGTAAACTATCTCAGAGACATGTTTGGTCTCTTATAATTATTGCCGAAACACTGTTTCGAATGAATCTGCAGGCTCAGAGAATGACGCAAACCGCAAAAACCTTATTTATGTACCAACATGTGTTTCATTTAAACCAGTCTATTAAGATTGACATGCCAAATGAGAGTTTTGCTAATTTTAGCATCGTTCTTTCCGCGCAAGCTTTGCATCATGCCATAGAGCGACTAATTGGGAGATTTGAAAATTACACACTTCACCTTTAAGAGTCCTCTGGCCTACCACGCGACCCACAAATGCAACACCTCGGATCTGTGAAACACTGCTGCTGGAACCCACTCTGGCGCAGATGAATAGACACTAGACTTAATTACCTCTGCCAAAGCAGGGCAGGCTGGAGGTTCCCCGGCACTTCTTCTGACTGGCTTCCACAGACAGCGAGCAGGAGAGAGGATGATCGCATTTCTTTCCATCCCAACCTTCCTTGCAGTCGCACCTGCCACAGTTACATTGACCGCGACCTTCAAACAGACACATAGCAGGATTTAGAGTCCTTTAATGGATGAACGATCAACTGAAGCTCTGCCTGAAGCTGCCCTAGATACAGAGAAAAGATTATACATTGGCGGTGTGTGTGTGTATGTGTGTGTGTGTCAGTTTATGGATTTGAAGTTAAAGGGCACAACTCAGAGGTCTGGCTGACCACGAATTGAAAAAATGTATTGTCAACTCTGTCCTCTGAGGCAAACATAAGATTGAAGCGCATATGGCCACAGAGTTATTTCTCAGCATTAGAACCAGATGTTGAAATGTTTCTGAACCGCATCTGTTGTTCTTCAGCTCAGGGTAATCCATGTGGCCTGTGTTTATGCGAGATCGTGAAGAGAACGGATATCGAACAGTTCCACCCTGCCCTGTATTCAGCAACTGTCTTTTTTTACTGCTGGATTTTGGAATTTGAACCATTTCCTTTTGAGGGGGTTTTGATGAAGACAAAACTGACCCTTTCAACTTGAGAAAAACTCTGCCAGAGTGCCAAGTTGGGATACAAATGTAATATATACAACATAAACTGATGATAAGAATGAGATGTTTTATGGAAATGTTTCAACTAGTGCTTCACCTGAACAGAAATCATCTGAGAATCTGTCGTACACGGCATGGCAGCTTCTCTCGTCACACTCGCAGGTCTCTCCGTGAATGTCGCCCCAGTCTCCTGAAGGATCCACATCATAGCAAGTGCACTCGCCACATACACATGTGCCTACAAAGACAGGGTGAAAGTATTGTGAAACTTTCACTTTGGGATTGAGAATCATATTAACTGACTCTCAAATTGTCCTGTTTAAGTAACAGTTAAGAGAAGCTCAGAAATCTTAAAATTGTAATCTTAAAAATGTATCACAAATAACATATTTAATAAAAGAGACCAATTGTGGCACTTTTCATTACACGTTTTTTAACATTTAAAAAAGCCTTTAAACAAGCCTTTCTCAAGCCAGAATTGCTTACTGTACTGAATACCTCGGCAAGTTTTTATTATGACTCTGAAATAATTCTCTCATGGTCACTAAGACTGCATTAATTTATATACATTTATTACTATCAAAAATACAGTAAAAACAGTAATATTGCGAAATGATTACAATTTTATTTGTTTCCTATTTGATAATATGATTTAAAATGTTATTTATTACTGTGATGGCAAAGCTGAATTTTCAGCAGCCATTACTCTTAATATTGTAAATCACATGAATAACTTTCTATTAGAAATCATATGCAGATAGGTAGTATTTATATTATTAACAAAAAATAGTTGCTATATTTATGTGGAAATAGGGATACATTATTTTCAGGATTCTTTGATGAAAAAAAGAATAATAATAATTAATATGAAACACAAATATTTTGTAACATTATAAATGTCTTTACTGTCATTTTTGATCAGTTTAATAATAATAATAATAATAATAATAATAAACTTACAACAGCAAACTTTTTTTATTTTTTTGAAGTTCAGGAACTGGTATTCTTAATTCAGTGCTGATCATTTTTTTTTAAAGTGAGGCTTCCTTACATTTATATTAATGACTAACATTTAGGACAGACTAAGTTTTAGGTTTGAATTCAATGCCAGGTAAGGCCATTTTCTGATTGTTGGAATACGGGTTCAAACTGTTTTGCCTGTGTTAGAAGGATTAGGGCTTACTGAAACAGTTAGCTGCACAGCACTATAATTGAAGTGATGCTGAAAAGGAAAGCCAAATTTCTCCTGGGGGCCAAATCCTCCAGAGCCCAGCTGACAATAAAGGGGCCATGCATGGCAAGGATTGATGAGGATGCTTACTCCAAGTTCCAGTTAATCTATTGCTGGGGCGACAGTCATGGCAACAGAGCTATGGGAAACACCTTCACTCTGATAAATCTGAGCCAGACCAGATGCAGCACAACTGGAAATCCTGTTTTCTCTTATCTGTGCAGCGAAAACACACTGGGAAGCGACACAGCTGGCGTCCTGCGAGCAGGGGGCTAGACCACTGCCGCTGCCACCATTTGCAGTCAGGGCTGAAGCCCTGGGGCCCGAGCAAAGCGAGCAATATTCGATAGGCTAAGTAAAAATGTCAGCAATTCTGAGAGAGCGGTGAGGGGCTCAAAAAATTAAAAACTTCAAATACAAACAACAGAAAAAAGCATGAGTTAGTCTGGTCAGTAAAATCCCCAGCTATCAGGTTATTTTACTAAAGCTTATTGAGTGGAAGTTGTTGGAACAGCAAGTGAACTGGGCACATGAAGCAGATAAAAACAGTGTCATCGTCCACACAGATTTGAGGTTAGTTTGATTATTAACTTAATTTATGTTGATTAACTGGATTTGAGTTTAAACAAACTACATTAATTTAAGGGTTGGGAGATAATCCGGTAGAAATATATCAATTGTTGATTGAAGTGCGTCATGATGTATAGGGCAAGCGTATCATTTAAATGTGTTTTAAGCAGGTTTTAAAACAAATGGTTTAAACTGTTCATGGACATTAAGCAGCGGGGCAGAATTCATTCTGGTAAATATGTAAGACTGTTTCTGCCTGATACGCGGCTGACTAAACTTTCGCTCCTTGTGCTTAAACAATTAAATACACATAGTTATGAGTCAAAATGCCGTCTTTGTGAGTATACTTGTAAACACAGTTATTTGTTGCTTAAATGAACGTTAATAGTTAAAGATAAAGCATGTGTGTAGTGTTAGGTTATATGAGATCCTGGATTATATGATGAGGCTTTAAAAGGAAAGTTCACCCAAAAATGAAGATACTGTCATCATATGCTTACCCTCAAATTGTTCTAAACCTCTATTAATTATTTTTTTCTTCTCAACATAAAATAAGATATTTTGAAGAATGATCCTAACCAGTTTCTGGTCCCTAATGACTACAAGTGTATTTTTATCATACTGTTGTTCCAAATATATTATTTTGTGTTCAAAAGCAAAAAGAATATCATATAGGTTTAAAACAACAACAGAATTTTCATTTTTGTGTGAACTATTCCAGCCTAATATACAGCTGCTGTTGCCATTTGTGTCCATGATGTCGCTAAATTAAACATCAGAAAAAAAAAAATATTCTTGACTGAATCACTTTTGTAAAATAAATAAGAATCAATGTATAATGAATGCATAGAGTGAAGACTATTCAGTCTATTTGTACATTTTTTTTATATAATATAATATTTATTATTCAGTGCCTTAAGATTTTCAAGTAGGCCATTTCAAGTTCAAGTTTTCAAGTAAGATTTTCTGTTGTAGCCTAATTTGTGACTGTTTACTTGTCTTCAGTAAGCATATTTCTACTTAGGCTAGTATTATTTTTTGTGATATTGAAAATGTTAATAAAAATTATGAAATTTCAATGCATCAATTTTCAATGCATTGATATGGGATAAAAATCCTATTTAAAGTTTATATAAATTATATACTTATCATTATCGTGATTGTGGGTAGCTGCAATAAGTCATAGCCCAGGGGGGCAGTGCGGTCTTAATGTGGCCCTGTTTGCAGTCCTGTCCAAGACCTGTCCTCTCGTGAATATAGAACTTACATTGCACTTGATTTGCATTGTGCAACCTCCTGCGAATGCTTAAATAAATGGCATGAGCTGTATTATTACACTCGTGCATGTAAGAGTATATTGTTGCTTAGTGTGTAGCACTTAAGCAAATACAATGATGTAGTAGACCACTCTTCAGTAATCTTATTAGGGACTTGCTTACACTTGGCTAAGACTCAGTGGGAGTCCACTGAGGGAATGAAGAAACGATTAATGGAAGCCCAAGAGTGTCTTAGAAATGCTAATTATAAAATCATTACAGAACCATCTCTAACTGTAAAATTAAGGATCTACAATATAGTTTATCCGCCAATATTAGATATTAGACCAAATCTGTATTGGTCAGTATTGGATATACATTAACACTCAAAAATTTAGGGTCAGTATAAGTTTATTTTTTTATTTTTTTAATTAATACTTTTATTTACCATGGACACATTAAGTTATTAAAAAGTGACAGCAAACATATTTATACTCTTTCAAAAGATTTTGATAAAAAAAAATAAAAATAAATTGAGCTAATATTGAAAAGTAAAAAAAAAAAAAGGACAAATTACCATATAAGAGTGATTTCTTTAGGATCATGTCACACTGAAGACTGGAATAATGGTTCCTGAAAACCCAGCTTTGTCATCACAGGAAATTACATTTTAATAAAATTGTATTAAAATAGAAAACAGTTATTTAAAATTGTAATAATATTTTACAATACTATTGTATTTTAGATCATAATACTACAGTATTACTGTAGTGTACTGAAATAATTCAGCCTTGGCATAAGAGACTTTATAAAAAAAAATTATATTTATTTATATATATAGATATATATATATTGCTGACTGACTGCAAACTTATTGATATTAACCCCAAACAATATTGGATATTTAATATTGCATGCTCATTTCTTTTATTTATATTTTAAAAGTGAAACTGATGTGTGGCCAAGTATGGTGACCCATATTAAGAAATTGTGCTCTGCATTTATCCTATCCTAAGTGCAAAAATCCTAAAAAAAAAACACAGTCTTTGTATTGTTTATATAAAATCGATATTATATCAATAAATGTTTCTGTTTTTTTTAAGTTTAAGTTTTAAATCTAATACTGCATGTCATGTTTTGTCTCTACATCTAAAAACACAAAGATTTCAGCCTGGAATAGCCTCTCAACACTTTGACCAGACTGAGAAAATTTTTTCATCTAAGGGACCTACCAGCATAGTTTTCTTTACAAACATTAGTTGTAGATATAAAACTCCCTTTTTCAGGCCTCCCTTTGGCATCCCATACTTGCCAAAATCACATTTAATAGACGCTCCCAGCAAGAGTTTGCATGAGTCTGGTTTTAAAAGTAGCTTTTATTAGAACCTAAGCATTTTTGCTTCATTTATAATTTTTCCCCCTCCAAAAGGTTATTAAATGTATAACTTTGCATAGTTGTATTTCAAAGTGAAGGGCAAGCTACGTCATGGATTTAGAGGCTGACTGACTAAAACAGGCTGTCATTTCACACAATAGCAGCAATCCACTGAGACCTGCCATTCACAGGGCAGAATGTATAATTGAAGGGTATAAACAGAATATAAAATACAGAAAATGAGGCTGGACAGCTTAAAAGAGGCCAAAATAATGGATATATTTTACCATGTGCACTGGACGTGCACACAATGGTAACTTAATTTCTGTTAAAGACAGAGGGTTTTCCCCTCAGTGTGGATGATAAAAATACATACGTGGTCAAATGTATCGATAAGCATGCCTAAGGAAGGCCGTGAGGGATTTTCAATTCCTTTGGAAAGTGTAACGTCTGAAAAATGCTTTGTTTTTAGAAAGCTTTTGATGTGGAAAACCAGCGTGGTTGCTTGTGATGAGTGGATACGGTTTGTGGGCAGATTACTTAACCACAGACAGTGGTTTAGATTTGAGGTTGAGTTTATGCTGTGTACCACTTCACCCTTTTGATGTAATCAATTTCAGAGAAGCTCCCTTGAGGTTCACCGGCAATATGAGAGCCAAAGATTTTTTGGCAGCCTGATGCATCTTAATGGAAAATGCATTTTGCCACTCTCATTTGTGCTTGTCAGGTGAAATTACTTATGCTGTATGCTGATATGGGACAATTAGACTTATTTCGTTGCAGATTCTCTGTGGAAAAAACCCTTCAAATAAAATTCTAATTTGATTTAGATGCCCCTGCAGGAGCATTAAGGATAACATATGGGAATATATTATTAGTTAAGGTTAAAGGGTGATAGGAAATATTGGTTACGTCAGAGAAAGCTAAATGCTTGCACAAAGACAGACCTCTGTTGCTGCAGATCTTGCCATCTGGAGATGTGCATCTCCGCTTACTCTCCCATGGGCTGATGTCACACTGGAATTCACATTTATCTCCATGCCAACCAGCCGAGCAGTAACAGTTTCCACAGTAACACTTTCCATGGCCTGCAACGACGAACACAGAGAGGGAAGAGAGAAATTCAGTTTCAGAGTTTTGAGATTAAAAAAAAATAAAAAATCATCACTGACCAAATGCAGGTATACTGTAGCAGGTGTGCATGTTCCTAATGCTTATATTGCTACAGCCACCATAGTCTCAAAAAAAAAAGTACAGAAGCTGTCACTGGGGTGGTCCCTTTTCAAAAGGTACACTTTTGTACCTTATTTACCTCTAAAAGATACAAATTAGCACAATAAAGGTATATATTAATAACTACTGAAATAGCTATCTAAAATGCACATATTAGTACCTTTTTTAAAGAGTACAGCCATAGTGACATATTTTGTACCTTTTTTTTCTGAGAGTACATTAAAAGTTTTAGCAAAAATCAGTAAGAAAAACAATGCCGCTTTTATGTCATTTTATTTTATATTTTGTTAAATAGACATATACAATTTACAGAAATGTGTCCAGATATTTTATGGGTCACTCAGGACTGGTCACCCTGTGATCGTACCTCCACACACTTCTCCAGAGTCTTCATCCAAACACTCGTTGTCGTCACACTCGCAGTAGCGTCCGCTGATCAGGCCCTTCCCATCGGGATTGTGGCACATGCAGCTGCTGCAGTGACAGGTGCCTGTCGGCCAGACACATCAATGTCAAAACCCACAGATCTCACACTGTCACACTGCTCCACAGCACCGCACAGCAGCAAACACACTTCTACATGTGAAGACAAACCGACTCACACAAACACACCCAACCTAAGGCTATATACACTATAGAATTGCATGGCATTCAGAATTTGATGGAAAATGAACTGAGAATTCCTAAACTTGTAATGAGCCAGCAAACTGGATTAAGTTGGCAGAATGAAAGTGTAATTTTACATTTTAGTACAAAATACCTGTACACAAGTTATCATAAACAACATTTTCCCCTCATAATTCTTACATTATATAAAAAGAAATGTATATTAATTTAAAATGAATTAGTTTATATCAATTTAAATTAAATTAAATCTATTAATTTAAATTAGAATTCATTTCATATTCAAGATTCATTACATATTATACATTTTATTTTATGGACCATGGTAGAACAATGTAATTTTCTCAATATAATAATAATAATAATAATTTGAGAAAAATAAATCCTCATACAGTATATAGGAATCAGTTTTTGTAATTCAAATATTTAAAATAATTCATAAATTAGGCCTGTCAAATTGGTTATTTGTGATTAATTGCATCCAAAATAAAAGTTTGTGTTTACATAATATGTGTGTGCAAATGTATATATTAAAGAATATGTATTATATTTATATTTATATATATGAAGACTTAAAAAAGTGCAATCTGAGCAAATTTTTTTCAAGCTATTATGTGAAGGTTCAGTAATTTCTTTTCATTGCCATTAAAGGGAAATATTTGAACATAAATATAGGAGACTGAGAAAAAAATGCTAATTTTAGAATAAAATTTCAGATGGTAATGCATTTTAACTCTACACACACACACAAATTGATTCAAATACAGAAAACAAGACAATTCTTACATTCTGAATTTTGCCCAATCCTGATACACAACATTTTCACAAACACACATGCCCTAATGGCACGGTAGAAACATAGCAGGCACATCTGCAAGCAGCTGGGCCCCCTGCTAACAACATACAGACCCATCACCTAAAGTTAATGTTCAGGTCGGTGTAAGGGTTAAGTACAGGGTTGGGGGCAAGGTGTGAAATACAAGCAGGCTGTTATTTTCCAGGCCACCCAGAAAGAATGTTTGGACAACTGCATGTCACATATCTTGACCTTCAGTTCTATTATTTATAGGCCCCCATGAAATACCAAATATCAAACATCTTACCTGCATTGGAGCAAACAACACCCTGGGCATTGCGACAGAGGTCTTTACTGGTTTTTCTGGAGAGTGAACATTCCTCCTTGTACTGACAGGATTCCCCAAACCAGTCTTCATCACAGAAACACTTTCCACATTTGCATATCCCATTATCTGGATTGGAAACACACATACAGAATACAGTTATTGATTGTTTTGAGTAACATGCGGTCATGATACAGACCCACACTGTTAAAGTAAATGGGTTGATAACAAATTATATTTTGTTGGAGGAGTCAAAGGGCTCACTACAAGATCGATTTTGTGATTTTTAACACATTTGTAAGGTGTTTGGAGAGGCCAAGGTGATGTGAAAGACATTAACACTTGCCATGTATGCATGCTTACCTAGGAAACCCTGACAGAGTGTTGTGTGTGTTTCACATATGTGTACTTATCACAGCTAAAAGGTGTTGAAGATTCCTTATAATTTCCACAACATAGGTATTATAAAATTGCACAACCCTATAAACTAGAGGTGTGCTACTGGATCAGTGTAAATGTATTTTGATTTTAAACATTTTTAATTCAGTCAAATGAAAAATTCTCCAGTCAGATTATTTGCTAAATGATGCACTAGCCATAAAATTGGTCATTGTTAATGAAGCAACATGAATAGGCTTATGAAGTGTTAAAAGAGAAAAAAAGTCCCATGAGTTCTACTCATTACAAATACTGAAACATTTTTCATTCATTTCTACCACTTTCTCTTCTTTCTTCAATTTAATATGCAAGCAAGCAACAGTACCAAAAGTGAGATTATTTTTCTATATCAGACTATTGTTGATTGCCTGTTGTTATTCTTAACTCTATGGATGAAACAACTGGCAGACAAAATATGCTGCAGATATATCCTGTTATTGTAAATCCAGCTCCTTTAGCCACATCTTGAAGTGTCATCTTCAATCACTCCCTGCACTAATCCATCATGTAAATTTGATGTCGTCTTCAAGGGCTATCCATCTGTCCTTAACAATAGCCTTATTCTGCTCCTGCACTCATTACCAGAGAGTCTTGGCTGCTTGTCACAAATATTCAGTGTTTTATAGCTAATCTGGAGGGAAAGGCAAGATTTATGCTAATGCCAAATGGAGGATACATCTATCTTGTCCCCTATAGATTAAAAGCAAATTGGTATTGCAAATGTTAAGATATGAGCCAAGCATTTTTGGAATTTGGCTATGATATGATCTTTTAAGAAGGCATTCCTCATATACATCAGGCAGGTTGTAAGCAGTGGGACAACAACTTCTTGTTCAGTGTGACTGGCACAATTCAGACGTTACTGAACATCAGAATAATGGTTGCAATGTGGCCTCTGAAATGTTTTTAGTATAACCTATTTGACCTGCATTTTTAAATGACTAGTTTTTAATGTCGAGAACACCATTAACATTAAATTAACATTTTTTTTTGTTAGCACTTTATACAGTGCAGATTGTTTCAAAGCAGGTTTAATAAATGGGAAAACAGCATAATCAATTTAATTTTGGAGACCATTCAGATTCTGCTGTACTAAACCAGCTCAATTTTACAACACACTGCAAATACAACATGAAAATACACGGAAATGCTGGAACATGCTTATAAATGTTTGCTCTGAAAGGTGAAATTTTTGTTTTATTTTAAAATCCTGGACATACCATTCCTTAACTTATTTATTTTTAATTTTTTGGAAATACACGAAATACACAATTACTGTAAACAGGCTTGCCTACTTATACAGATAACTCTTACAACTTCCCCAACAAAAATGAATCATGTTTTTTGTACAACTGTGCAACTTATACAAATGCTAATCAATACCCCCCAAACATATAATAATAAAATAAAATCATGGTTGCTACTGTACACTTTTACTATAATAAAACCATGGGTAATTATAATTATATATATAATTATTTTATTGTTGGGTTTCTCCCATTGTGGTCTGTGCTATTTGCAGCGTGTTTCTGTATTTGGTTGTGTTGTGAGTATTTGCAGTATGTTTCTGTTTTGCAGTACGTTTCTGCATTTGCAGCGTGTTTTTGGCCGTGTGAGTATTCGCAGCGTGTTTTTGTTTTTGGTTGTGTTGTACTGTATTTGCAGCGTGTTTCTGTTTTTGCTGTGTGGTTCTGTATGCAGTGTGGTTCTGTATTTGGAGTGTGTTTTTGTTTTTGGTTTTATTGTGAGTATTTGCAACGTGTTTCTGCTTTTGTAGCGTTTCCTTGAAATTTGGTTGATGCCAGAGTTCGAACCTGAATGCAGACATAATCACTCTGACATATCAACTTCCACCCTCCTATATGTGGGAGGAAGAGTTTGATCCTTGCTGTCCACTGTGTCCCTGCTTCTGTGCCACCAGGGGCATAATTTACCCCCTCCCAGCTGATGTGCCAAGACGGCCATATCCACGCTGGGCTGTATGACTCACTCTAAACAGCTGTGTATTAATAGATGGTGTATCCTCATCAGATAAATTGGAGACGGCGAGCAGATTAATGAGTCATCACATGCTAATAGCTGTTCCTATTGCAGACAGTGCTGTCCATGTTAAATACAGACAAAGGAATATGGGGTGACCAGGAGTCTGCAAGACATAAACTCTTATTACAATTATTTGTTTCATGAAGCATTGAATCGCAGGTGATGTTGTCTCTGAGCATCCAGCTCATTTCAGGATGCAAATGTTTTTGGCTCAAGAATGTACTTAATGTTTTCAGTAAATACATTTACATTTAGCATTTATTTTGATTTAATTTTTTTTTTTACCTTAAAGCAGCATTTCTTTAGCTTGTTTTATATTAAGGTATAAAATTGCAAAAAAATATCATTGCAAAATTGTTCCTATTAACTGTAAGGATCTTAACTATCCTATGCAAATAAAAATCACATTGAAATCAGCGAGTGATAGTGCTTTCAAAGATAGCAATTACATCTATGATTGAACTGTAAGTATAATAGCTTGTTCCGATTAACAGTGTACACAAGCATAAAGACACTAAATCATCCAAGATAATAGAAAGGAAAGCATTATATTCTATACAGGTGCATCTCAATAAATTAGAATTTCGTGGAAAAGTTCATTTATTTCAGTAATTCAACTCAAATTGTGAAAATCGTGTATTAAATAAATTCAATGCACACAGACTGAAGTAGTTCAAGTCTTTGGTTCTTTTAATTGTGATGATTTTGGCTCACATTTAACAAAAACGCACCAAAATCTCAACAAATTAGAATATAGTGACATGCCAATCAGCTAATCAACTCAAAACACTTGCAAAGGTTTCCTGAGCTTTCAAAATGGTCTCTCAGTTTGGTTCACTAGGCTACACAATCATGGGGAAGACTGCTGAATACAAAATGTATTTTCGATGCTTCAAAAAATTCAAACTGACCCTCTGATGTCACATGGACTACTTTGAAGATGTTTTTATTACCTTTCTGGACATGGACAGTATACCATACATAGGTTTTCAATGGAGGGACAGAAAGCTCTCGGACTAAATCTAAAATATCTTAAACTGTGGTCTTTGTTATTGATGACATAATTTTCATTTTTCGGTGAACTAACCTTTTAAACTACTTCAGTCTGTGTGCACTGAATTTATTTAATACACAAGTCACACAATTTGAGTTGAATTACTGAAATAAATGAACTTTTCTACAACATTCTAATTTATTGAGATGCACCTGTATATTCTAATAATAATAATAATAATAAAAGATTGCTACCGTGTTCTATTGCTTTTGCCTACTGTTTCCCATTTCAGTCTGCCTCTTAATTCACTAAACAAAAAGAAATTGTAACTAACGAATGGCTCACAATGAGTATCTTTTGAACCTCCAATGGAAAAAAATAACAAAAAATAAAAAAATAAAATTGTATTCTTTCTATTTCAAAATTTGACATTTAATCCAGTGTTACTTGCTTTTGTAATTATTTGTGAAATTTGCTAGCAATTTCCAAATGTGAAAGTTGATTCTACACCAAATATTTTTAATGTGTAAATGCAGCCTAATTATACATATCAAAACAAGAAAAAAGATAATAAATCAATAAAACAGGGCTGCACCATTGAAATGAATCTAACAAGTTTTACACTGGATTGGGACAAACACAGTGCAGTGAAAGAGAAATGGCAGAAGACAATTCATTAAGGAACAACCAAAGAAACTGACAAGATTTTTTATGCATTACAAAAGACGCAAACCCCAGCAGACCCTGTGTTAATCAGCATTCTATGAAGTTTGCACATGTTTTTATCCAAACAAACCTTTAGTAATCCAAGGCCTCTATGTGCTAGCCTGATCTTGAAGACATTTTTTCTCTTAGCCTTTTAAACAGCTGCATTTGTATAAAACAAGACAGTGAGGTAATTATTTCCCCTTGTTATTCTCCTGTTTTGCGTTGTAGAGCGTGAAATGATTATGTGCTAGGCTAGGCTGGATGTGAGGGAGACATCTGTCCTGGCTAATAATGCTGCATACCTACAGCAGACCTGCAGCGATGAAGACAGACCAAATCATGTAAAGATTGAGGGTCACTGTGTGTAATAAGTTTATAGACAATCTATGATTTATGATACTTGTCAGACCTGTAGTCCCAGCATTTTAAGCTCATATGGGAGATGTGCATTCAGGTCCGGCCCATGTCATGTTCATTTTTTCCCTATTTCCTCTCACCTGACATTTGATAGTGTGTTACTAATTGGATGAAAGCCCATAGAGGAAATGAAAGTGTTATTTTGGCATCATCATTGTTATTTGCAGTGAAATGACAGTGTTATCCCCTGTTTGGACACAATTTCCTCTTCCACTGTATCCCCAAGTGCATATTGACCTAGAAGGCATGTGACCTTTTAGTGTAATTTGAAGTATGGATCAGACCTGCTGCCTGAACTAGAACCCACACTATATGGGGACTTGCTAGAATGTGTATGTTGGTTTACCTGAACCATAAACACTGCTGTTAAGCACATTGTGTAGCAAACTATCATCACACTTCACCGAAGCATTTAAAAAAATGTTAGAATGTAATTTGTACCTTTTGCTTTAGTGTGCCAGTAGGAAATATCAGTTTTAGATTTCCAAACAATCTGTTAGCAAATATTGTAATGATCAAGTGATATTTGTGCATGAACAACAAATCCAGATTGAGATAGTCTTTGATAAACATTGAGACAGATTATTCTAAGCATCTTGAAGAAGTTGCCTCAGTTCTTCTATGGATTTCTATGGGGCTGTTCACACAGAATGAACTTTTCCTCCGTTTTTCTATGTAAACAAGCACTAGATGGACATCTCTGCAACTCATGCATCACACAGTGTTTTAAACACGTGGCACTCAAGTTAAAAGAAAGGTCAAATGATTTTCCTATAGAAGTCATTTCCCCATGCAGATTTTTGAAGAACAGAAGTCCAATAACAAAAAGACTGAGGAAAAAGCTCTTGACAGAGTTCCACTGGGACATGAAAACATGGAATATCACTTTTCTGACATGCTCACTCAAGCACATAACAAATAAAAGCAAAGGATCTCAAGGGTATCATAAATCACAACCATCCTTACTGATGTATATAAACAACTTTCTTTTGACATAAATGATCATAAATCTTTTCTTCACATATACCTAATTTTAGTTTGTTTCAAACTGGAGAGGAGAGGTCTCTAGATGGCAACATTTGCTGGATAAAAAAAGGACAATGCATCACACCACAGGACCAAAAATGAAGGTTGCACCAAGTTGCTGAGAAAATCTCTGCAAATGGAAAAGCTAGAGAGGAAAAAGTTAAGTCAGCGCTGTGCCAAATCTTTCACGTGGCTCCTTGAAACCCCAATTAACTTGTTTTGGGAGATGGAAAAATGAGTGAGAAAAGTGAAAAGGAACTGCCACGTTGAGCTCTGTCCCCATAAAGTAGAAGAAATAATCAAAACAAGGTCACAAAAAGGGAAGAAAACCATGAAATTGTGCTGAATTTTTCTCAGTTGGTACAAACAATTCAAATCCAATGGAAATGCTTGTACATTTGGATTTTTTTACTATTCGGTGACAATAAATGAGAAGGAAATATTCACATATGTTAATCAAATGTAGCCTTATTAAAAACTCTGGAGCTGTCAGGTAAAACCATTTTGTTGTTTTTTTGCACCCTAAAGTCCTAGTTCACAGTCTTATCGCTGGATCAACATATGCTGTCATGTCTATCTGTTTGTCGGTGAACAAAAACAGGTGTTTCAAAGCAAAATGATTTATGGAGACTCCCTGAACAAATTAAATTCTCCAGAAACCAAGACAGAAATTTCTCATTAAACGCTCCACTTATCATGCAACACTTGTAATGAGAAATTAAATTATTAAAAAAGGTAAGAAAGAAAAAAGGAAGACAAAAAAAAAATCAGCTTATTGTTAGGGAACACAATGTGTTTTTCAAAAGAGCAAGTTGTGGTTATGAAACTGGAGCACATAAACAAGACCTTATATGCCCTGTGTGCTCACTGAAATGACAAGACAGTGTTTCAAAGCAATATACAAACAATCCTGCTCAGCTTGCACATCCTGCAGTTTTTGCATAATTGTCAAAAAATATTGGACTGAATACAATACACAAAGCACAGTCTTTCTCACTGTTCTGGTATAAATTCCACCGGATGCTGTTCTAAAACTTTCATTACAGTGAAGCGAAGGGATGTGCACAATGGCACAACATTAGAATCATTTTACAGGTCTAGAATATCCCAAACTGCCATGAACCAGCTCAGAAAACCAGCTTTCTAGTTAAAGGGGTCATATGACGTTGCTAAAAATATCACTATATTGTGTATTTGATGTAATGCAATGTGTTCATGTGGTTTATGGTAAAAAAAAAAACCACATTATTTTCCACATAATGTACATTATTGTTGTTCCTCAATGCCCTGTTTTTTTTTTACTAAATTCATTGTTCTGAAAAGCGAGGTGTACTCTGATTGGCAAAGTATCCAGTGCATTGTGATTGGCCGAATGCCTCAAGCGTGTGACGGAAAAATGTTACACCCCTTAACATACTGTGATGCCGTGTGACCCGCTTTCACAAAGAAACACACAGTGTCTCCATAAACATAGCTGCGGCGGCAACAGCGAGAATAAAAGTTACACCTTCTTTCTTTGCATGAACGTTTGGGCGTCGTTATACAAATCTTCCAACATCATGACGTAGACATGTGGGGGCATGTTATAATGAGCCATTTTAGGTAGGTGTGGTTGACTCTTAACTTTTATAAAGAATATCTCTTTGGATTAGAGACTTTAGTCTTTGCAACTTTACAGATCTTCTTTATGCACCAAAAGCTTGTAACACTCCAAAGAGATAGGAAAAATGTAAATTGCATCATATGACTCCTTTAAAAGATGAGTATTTTGACAAAGATGCACAATGAAAAGCCTTGATGTTAGGTAAGAAAAAAATATTGGTCCATATGGGGCCTCTATTGTCAGAATACGTAACAATGAGAGAAGCCCTATTATCAGCTATGCTCCAAGCTAATGAGCTCTTCACTGGTTTGCAACATGCCTCCACAAATAAATCTTTCTTTCCAGCACATATCTCCATTAGTGGTCCTCATCATCTTATGTCTACAGATCAGAACCGGAGGAGGTACGGAAATGGGTGTTTTTGTTCAAAGTCTGTCAGGTGGATTTCTATTTTCAAGAGTATAGAAATCAACATGTTATATATAGAGCAACAGCAGGAAAGTAAAGAAAAAATAATAATTTTATTATTGGAAAAATGTATTTTTAGTTGTAATGTATAAACCTGAAGAAAGATCAATCATCAGCTCTGAGGTTATTGGGTTATTAACTGATAATATCTGCAGAAATCCAATCCAAGTTCTACTTCCTTAAAAAAGACAAACAAAGTTTAATATCCAAATTCCACAGAAAAAAAGGACACTACCCATAATTGTGAATAGAGATTTTGAGCCAAAAACTCATCACCAAATACCAATGAAATTTTAGACACTTCCAAAACTGTTGCAACAGAGATGGAATTCGTTTTTAAACACAAAAAAAATTGTTTCTATCTTTGTTGCCACCATGTTGGAAGTGCCTTTTTCGGTTCTAAAGAAGGGGGTGTGTCCCAATACCTTTATCGATATAGTGTATGTACAAGACATCGATGTTTGGTGATGAGTTTTTGGCTTCATTTAAAGTGTTCAGCTGGGATTAGGACTTTATGCAGACCAGTCAAGTTCTTCCACACACTGACTGAATCAATCATTTCTTTTTTAACCTTGCCTTATACACAGATGCACCAACAACTTACACTAGCACCAACATTGTGTCCTTATAATTATACAATGTTTCAAAGCCATCAGCAGATCGTGTAGCTGTTAGTTGAGGGTTTGGATGTCAGGTTATTCAGGAGTCTCTGCTAATGGATTTTGCACACACTCACCATCCAGTGGAAACTACTGAAATGACATTCAACACAGTAAAGGAAGAATCGGTGAAAATAATCCTTTGAAGCAGTGTCTGCAAATTCTTAAAAAAAGGGGGTTGCTACAGAATAACATGGCACCCAAACAGGCTCTTTTGAAACTGAAACTGTTTGGCTGAATAGAGGCACTGTGAAATTCAAATGAGACCATGTAGCTAATGACACAATATTGGATGGAACATCAAAGGCCTTTACTGAAGCTGGATGTGTGTCTAGCATGTCTTCAAAGCCTTTTTTTTTCATAAGACATCTGATATTGAAACGTAACATACACAAGTGAAGGACTAAGTGGGAACGCTATGTTTGGAGAGTGCTGACAGCTCTTACCTCCACAGGTCTTCCCGTCATATGTTGGACAGATCCAATCATGGCACTCACAAAGTGGTCCATAGAAAGTTCCGGGTTCCGTGACTTGGCATATGCAAATCCCACACTCACATTCACCTCTCCCACTACAGATCAAACCGTCTAAGGTCCGACAGCGCCTCAGTGATGATTCATGGGAGATCTTACACTCTCCACCCACCTGCCTGCAAGACACAAGTGTTCATTCACCCCATGACCTTTGCCTTCCACATCAAACCTCTGTACTTCCTCTGTAGGTGAACATATGCCAGATGGTGGAAGGGTGGGTGGTGGTTTGCAATCCTCTCTTTCACCAGTAATGACAACCAGACTCCCTCTTCCTTTCTGAAGGAAAACATTTGTTTGGTTTCTAACGATAGGCTATGCAATGGATAAGATTTT
This sequence comes from Carassius carassius, assembly GCF_963082965.1. NCBI lineage: Eukaryota > Metazoa > Chordata > Actinopteri > Cypriniformes > Cyprinidae > Carassius > Carassius carassius. Next base: position 19,391,536 of record NC_081773.1, on the reverse strand, counting down.
GGCAGATTTCTTGTATATATCTCCCTGTACGCATAGGAGCTAATATTTAAAGATAACAAAAAGACTTGGTAGCAAAATAACACTATAATGCAGGTCATGTGGAAATCAAATGGAGCAGTGACTCATAAGTATGATTCTGCTAGTACTCAGTCCCAAAGAGAACAGCAAACTCGTGTCTAGACACTGTCCATTCAAATCCATCTTCTAGAAGATCTGAATTGGAAAGCAATAAAAATAATCTGAAGTTTCTGTCCATTTGAGGACAATACTATAATATAATCAAAGAGTATATTGCAGTGTATACTGGTAAAGTGTCTAAAAAGAAAATGCTGTCAAACTCAAGGACAAGATTTTCATTACAAACCTACTGAAAAAACAAACGCTGGACTGTATTGCACTGTTTATTATTTTCCCACCCGAGTTCCCATGTGAAAAATGTTTCATTTGGTAGTGTTCTTACATACCACTCCTGCTTCTTGTCTCTGCAGTTGGCCTTTCTCACATTACAGGGTAATAAAAATACACTTTTCTTTTTTTTCTTTTTTGAAAGCAAACACTGTTCAGGGGCTTGGTATGGTTACACTTACATGGACCAAGTCTGTCAGCCACAACAGCATATTAACTCTTATTCAGTCCCTATGTCTGATTATGTGCAATGCAGCGAGAGCATACATAAACAAGCATTGTGGTACACATTAGGGTGAATGCGCACCTGCTATGTATAAACCACTTAAGTAATTTGTCAAAATTAGAGTCACACAACTGTGGACCTTAGCCAAAACTATAAGAAGAGGTCAAAAAGCATATGCATATGTTTCTGATTTTACTGTATGTTCTGTGAGGTACAAACTGGCTTAAAGGGGCTCTAAGTAAAACAAATAAAACATTGCTGACACCTTGGAAAAAAATGGAAAAAGAAATAGCAAAAAGCTTAAGATAGAAATCTACAAACCTTGTACTAGTTCTGTAGCTGTGACTACACAACAGCAAACTTTCCCCAGTATGTATAAATCCAGTCTGTCAGCAAAACGTGGCTGAACAGTGGAAAAGTCAAAATGATTGAAAAACAAGACAGCTATACTCACCTTAGCGACTGCCGTAAACTTCCTTGAACGGCAGAGAGCAAAATTAGAAGCAAAGAAACTAAGACGGAGTTCACCAAAGTCTCTGCATGCATGTTTATATCCTCACCAGAAACCTGAAGTGAAGTGCCTTCAGGAATTTCCACTTTCCAAAACAGAGGGAGAACGGGCTGGCCAAATCCAGCTCGAAAACTTCAGAGGCCAACAGCGCTCTCCATATGATTGCCTTTGATTAGTTTTTACTTTCGGAGCAAAGGCAGGAGTAAGACATAAAGTGCCAAAAAAAAATAAAAAAACGTATCACCGTAATTCAAAACAGTTGTTCACAAAGATAACTGAGGACTTTACTTTACATATATCTGCAGTGCTGTCATTTTAAAAGGGGATTTGCTACAGCAGTCATTTACAAAAACAAAACATAGAATATAAACTGGAGACAATTGTTTACAAAACAAAGAATCTCTTTCAAGACTGTTTTAATGAGTTCTTTGATTATGATTTCAATGATCTGTTTTATCTTTATGGTAATATTTTTTCCAGCACAATATTAATGAGCAACATTAAATTAAGATTCTGGAGGAATATATTAATAAACTATATTCCCAGATTTCTATGATGCATGGCTGCAATTAATTTTACATGAATAAATATTTATTTTTAAATAAAATGAAATATAATATAAAATACAGTTATACAGTAGCTGCAGACACCTACCAAGCAATATATGTCCCATCCTGACAAATTAACATACAGTATTGTATTAAGCACAATCTGAAGAATCAAATGACAGGTAAATTTGGCAAAATTATTTATCCCTTTTAAAATCAATTTAACAAGGAACCTCAGAGGAAAGATAACCCAGGTTGGTTTCAATTGTCTAAAGTTTAGCATGTCTGTCTTGTAGCCTACCTGTATGTAACTAAATAGCATAATCACGCCTCGGGCTCTATTTCGGTTACACACAGTTTGACAATTTAGGAAAGATACATTTTTCCATTTTTCAAGCGAGTTTAAACGGATTTAATAAAAATTAACTTAGTGTTTTCATTTATTTACCGCTGTCTTCATGTTGACAGCTCGGTGATCTCACTGGAAAATCCGTGGACACTCACACAAGACAAGTAGGGGTAACTGCACCCTGGATCAATGGGCGTGTCAAAAGGTTGGCGTGTCAAAAGGTTTCTCATTGGTGGAAAGAAAGGTAGGGGGCGTGGCAAAAGGTTTAGCGAAAACTGTCTGTTCCGCCTAAAGGCGAGCCATACTCTTAATCGCTATTGGCCTATAGATTAATAGAAAGCGATAAATTAAACACATAATCCTATAAAACCAATTGAAATTCATCCAATGTAAAAACAGCGTTAATGATGTAAAGAATATTATTTTAAATTACTTTCGAAAGTAGTACCTTCAAAATGGCTTACTGACGTAACCACCACCACACGTTTAGGTCTTAGTTTATCAATAATCAAAAACAGATTACAATTATTTTTGAGAATACAAATGTCTCTTACTTGCTGTTCTTAAGTTAAAGTCATTTAAAGTCAGCTGTATTTGTTAACATTAGTGAACTAACAAGAACAAACAACGTACATTAACTAACCAAGTTTAAAAATACTGTATCAAATGTATTGCTCATAGTTAATGTTAGTTAATACATCAGTCAACAAATGAAACTTTATTGTAAAGTGTTACACTAGAAAACTAGGTTTTGCCTGATAGAGAAAAATAAATATGACAAAACCATTAAATTATCAAATTTAAAAATTAGTCAGAAGAGTTAAGTAACCTTGTTTTAAGTGCCATTAACCAATTAAGCAAACAGACACAGCTTTATCCACTAAAACATTTATTTAGCTTTCAGTTTCAGTCACCAATTCAAGTAAAAGGATAGATAGATAGATAGATAGATAGATAGATAGATAGATAGATAGATAGATAGATAGATAGATAGATAAACCACTCATTCATTAATTAATTCATTCATTCTGTAGTAGCAGTCCATAGAACAGAATCCAGCAAACTCTTTGTCTGAATAGAAAGCTGTGAAGATGCCCTTCTTTCCAAGACCACAGTATCTACAGCCATCACACATCTGCTGAGCTCCAACTCCACTCTGTGTGTCCTCCTCACATCTGGACTGACATACTTTCAGTCAACCATACATACACAAGAGAAAAACAAATGTTGAGAGATTCAAAAAAGAAGTAACCAATAAGTAGAATAAAATATCCAATAAAAAAGAAGCGCAAGTGTCTGAGAGTGCAAGTCTGCAGCCAGACCCTTCTCCATTATAGTATAATACAACTGTACTACTGACTCTTCACTGAGTACCAAAAGTACATATGCTTCCTGTGCATGGTTTCTAAAAGAATGGAATCAGAAAAAAGTTGACTGGCACTCATCTATACCACAGGTTATACTAATATTTACATCTACATTTATTCATTTAGCAGACGCTTTTATTCAAATTGACTTACAAATGAGGACAAAGTGGAAGCAATCAAAAACAACAAAAAGAGCAATGATATATAAGAGCTATAACAAGTCTCAGTTAGCTTAACACAGTACACGTAGCAAGGGCTTTTAAATAATATAATAAATAAAAAGAAAACAGATAGAATAGAAAAAGAATAGAGCAAGCTATTTCGTTCATGTGCATGTACCACTCCAGCATGTTGGATTAACTTCAGAAAAATGAATGTCCTTCGAGTGCACTTTGGGCAATGGTACAGTCAAGGCATGAGGATCTAATACAAGAGGCTAATCATTCAGAGTAAAGGTGTGTCTTTCTCAGGTGTGGTGGATATGCAATGTTGAAAGCAAAATACACACAGAAGGCTGTTATGAAGGCTTCATCAAGGCTGGTGCACTGGCACACATCTATTCCATCTTCTGTCACCACACTGAGCCCTCCTCCTATGATTGCCATTTTACAGTCAGTATCCATCAGGTGTATGGTAGGAAAGGTGTAGCCGGGTCCCCCTTTCATAAAATAAATAAATAAAAAGAATAACAACAACAATAATAATTATAATAATAATAATAATGAGAGAAAAAAAGAAAACACTTTTCAGATTCATCAGATTCTGTTCCATTCTCTTTGGATCAGACAGTGTAGCTACATACACTGCAGAAACAATCAGAAGGTAATGTATAAGGTTCACAATACGATGCATTTCATGTTCTTGTATAGACTGATAAATGTTACATTGTTTTCTAAAACTATTGCTTTACATTTTTAACAGATGGGCTAAAAAGGTACAGAGGAATAACATATTACCTGAAAAGATTTGAAACAAGATATTTAACAGTTGATGAGTTTTTTTTAATAAACTCACTCCAGCAGGTGTCCTTAAGTATGTGTATTTTTTGACTACATCCTCCACAGACATTCCTTCCGTGCTTTCTCAGCGTCTCCAGGAGCATGTTCCTGTCGTGTGGTCTTTGACCGTCGAGGGGTCTGGATGTGTTTTCTGATACTCACTTTGTAGCACATTCACATGTGCCTCAACAGGCACTGAATCCTCCCCAACACAAGCTTCCTTCATCAGAACAACAGAAACAGATCATGCTTAGACCGTGACAGATATGAAAAACATCTAAATACTTACTGAACAAGGTGTTTTAGATATAAAAAATAATAAAAACATTGAACTGCATAAACATTAAGATAATGGTCAGGCAGTGAAGAAGTGGAGTACATACAAAAAGGATTTCAATATCTGTAGTACAGTATCTTCCTTACATTAACCTGCACTAAGTGAAAATTTAAAATTGATTAACAGTGCAAAAATAAATTATGCATATGGCAGTGTGCTTACATATTCTACAATAACCTGCCAGTGGAGCACGTTCTGCTTTACATTTCAGGTTTAGGGATGTGTCAGATGTGCTCAAAACACAAACTTGACTGATTGTCATTTTCCAGCAAATAAAGATTACAACATCTTGTTACTACAATATTGTGTGTGATTATGTTGATAGAGATAAATCAATGGTTTAAAAACAATTTAACTTACACAGTCATTTCTTTCTATATTTCTCTGAAAAGGGTTCTTCACAACCAGTGTGTTGACAGCTTGAATATACTCTGCATTAGTTGGAGACCTGGCAGAAAGGTAGAAACAAACTCTAAATTAGAGTTTTTTTTATTTTTATTTTGTCTAATCGTCTTCAGATTGTGTATTGATCATAGTACAGTTGCAATAGTGGTGGTAATAATTATTATACTTACAGGATGTATTCTGTACTCTATTGTACAAAAAGGATCATCTCTGAAGGATTCGCCGACGATGCGGTCATCGTGTTGTCTCACTGTACATATGTCTGTCAACAACAATAAACTAATTACTAAAGCTGCAAGATATTACGCAAAGGAAACATTTTGATCGTATTGTAACAAACTTATCTTAATATACATATTTGTGGTATATAAAGTATAAATAAACGTATAAACGATCCAGTAAATACGACTTGTGATTGGACTGTACGTCAGCGGACAGCAAAGCATTGGCCAAGAGCAGAAGGCCCTCCCTCCAGGCTTTTTTTTTAGTTGCGAGGTTGCGAAGCTTCATTTTCGCTCAGTCTGAGTTTCAGAGTTTCAGAGCAGAGCTGCGTGACAACGCTGCCACAAATCACGTGAGTCGCAAGCTCGCAACTGTGTGGGCGTATCTCCGCAAAGTGGGTGTTGTAAACTCGGCTCTGAAAAAATTGTCTGCAATAGGAGTGCAAATGTAATGTAATGTAATACGTTTCGCCCTTTCGAACCTCAGTTTTCAGAGTTTCAAAACTTTTTTTCACCTATTCGCTCACCAGTTTTCAGATCACTATTTACAAGGTTTCAAATCTTGAAAACAAACTATACACTGGGAGAACAGTGACAAATTCGAAACTCTGAAAAAATGATTGCACAACACCATTAAAAAGAGTGTTGCACTTCTGAAGAAGGAAAACTCAAAAACAAAATTATGTTTGCAGAGATTAATTTTTTTTTACCACTTTGCAAGCCTGCAAAGCTCTGTTTTCAGAGTTTCAAAATTTCTTTTCACACATTCGCACACCAGTTTTCAGATCACCATTTACAAGGTTTCAAACCTGGAAAACAAACTAATACAGTGGGAGAACACTGACAAATTTGAAACTCAGAAAAATTCTTTGCGCAACATCGTAAAAGAAATGTTGCAGTTCTGAAGAAGGAAATCTCAAAAACAACATAATGTTTGCAGAGATATTTAAATTTTTTTACATTTTGCAAGCTTGCAAGTCTTATTTTTCGATCTTGCAAAACTTTTTTTTGTAAGATTTTGAGTTTTCGATCACTTAGTTTCAACCTTTCATAACTTTATTTTCAGTTTTGAATCATGGCAAGATTTAAATCCCATACCCCTGTCTCACACAAGACGGAACATAAACAAAACACACCGCCCCCTATATGGTTCAGGCGATACTTCCACTCGATATCATTTTGGTTTAAAACAACTTTGGTACATGGTTAAATAGAGGTTAAACTGGTCAAATACACTTACAATCTATGTTTACAGCTGTGGCGGTCATATCGCATCACTTTGTCAATCATCGCCATTTTTCAGGACATCTGTATTTCTACACGAGCTGGACGACGATAATTTAGTGGACCCATTAACTTCCACATTTAAATGACCATGCAAAATATAACGCTGTGTAGCCTATTCAACCGTAGCCTTCGAATGTGGATCAAATTAGCGTTTCAATAACATTTAAGCAATATCGGCGAGTATTCATAAAAAAAAGTAAATATCAAACTTGTTTTGGCCAAAAGAAAGTGTTAATTTATTAAAAATGAATTTGAATGATAAAATTATAACATTTAAAACACGTGACGACCTGCCAGTGACATTTATGAAAGTAGCCTAGATTTCAGCTTGACGTCTGTCATTTAAGATTGAAGAATGAGAATTTATATTATTTTTGATATTAACTGTTTTGCTGTTATATCGCATTTATTTGTTTTTTTTTTAATTGAAAAAAAAAATGTAACAATTGGTTATTGTTACAATTAGCCCCGGTGCGTATCTATATTATTACCATATATTATTTATTATTTCCGATTATATTTTAAGGATATGTTGATGTGTTAAATTATAATCAATAGGCCTATTAGTTGTTTCTGGTATTTTTCAAAGCTGATGTTTATTCAAGAATAGTGACTTAAAATTCCATTTAAGATTTCAAAGTGTTTCATTTTAATTACAGTTTATCAGCATTTAACATTCATTAAAATGACAAGAAACGTGTTGTTTTTCTCAGCACTAATACACATGCAAGGCCTGCAGGATCTCATCCCGCGCGCTGTGCTGCAGCGGGTCACGCGCGTCCGGTGCGCATCTGTCGCGCGGCTGCTGTGCCTGAAGTTCGAGCTCAATACAACGAGTCACGGACTGTACTCTGCATTAACGGCGATACTTCAATAACCGGTAAGTCTCAGAGCGTTTTTCCTATCGTGAGTTCGATTAGAGTGTCAGATAAGTGGTTTATTTTGTTTTATTTGGCTTGTTTGCACGTCTACCAGGAAGTGTATGCAACCGACCGCGCAGTCAAAAGGCCTTTGTTCAAAACTACAGCGCTGTCATCGAGTGAAAACCTTTTTGGATACGCTTGTGACAAATTTGGACAGAAATTCACACAATGTCATAATCGACATGCCTTTATATTTTATGTAATTCGTGTGTATTCTCGTAAGAGGTTATTTAGCAATAGCTTTAACGTCAGCAGCTCTGCTCTCATCTGTTGCCATGGTAACCGTGCAGCAGCAGGAGGAATCTCCCTTTAAATTACTTTTGCCCTCAGCTCTTGTTAATTTCTGAAACTGGTAATGGGTTTACAGCCTAGCCTTTTGTTCAGAATCCACCATGAATGAAAAGTAATATTGTTCTGGTTATTAGTGCTGTACACATGAATGAAATGGATATAAATTTCATGCATTTTTGTGTTTGGCATAACTTTATTAGTAAGAATTTCCACATACACAGAGAATGGGCATATATTCATACTAGGGATGTTCATTTTAACTGGTTAACCGTTAACCAACCGTTAAGAATGTTGTCAGAATAATACAATCAGTTAAACGGTTTAAAAAGTCACTTATTTATATAATTTCAGTAATTTATTAAAATATTTAAAACGGTTTGCTGCATTGTTAAAATAGGCTATGCTTGTCACACTGTCTGGGTTGTGTTCCCTGGGTTTCCACTAGGTGTCCTCCTTTCTCACGGTGTCTGTCACCTTATCACTTCCTGTTTCCCTTATTTGGTCACCTTCCTCCTGTTGAGTAATTGATTGTTCCCCACCTGTCTCCTGTTCCCTCATTATCCTTCTGTGTATTTATACCCGGTCTGTCTGAGTCTGTGTTACGGAGTCCTTGTTTAATGTCTTATGTTTATTCATGTCCGTCAAATCAGTCTTGCCCTTGCCTTGCCTTGCCTTGCCTTGCCTTGTCTTCTTGTCTTGTTTTCATGTTTGGATTATGTTTGGTTTTGACCCCTGCCTGGACTGTTTACCCCTTTGGATTACCCTGTAATAAATGACTTACCTGCAATTGGTTCTATCTCAGTGCCTCATTGGATCCCGAACGTGACAATGCTACGCAGATAAACAATTGTGTTTTTTAGAGAGAAGAAAAACATACGTCGCGTAGCCTAACCTGCAAATACGTCGCATTTTATTATTTTATTCAGAAATAGGCCTAATGCCGACGTCAAATATTTACAAACATTATACTAAACACTGTAAAAACAAAATGTTTTGCATAACATCATGGCGGTACGGTGATAACACTTAACAGCACAGATTTTATTACATATCTAAACTAAACAGTGTGTTTTTTTTTTCTTCCATATGTTTGACTGGCTGTATTTTATTATGATAATGGACAGGCTACATTGGTTAAAGTAGCAAAGCTTAACTTTTTGCACGCATGCAGCGCCAGCAAACCCCCCCCCCCCCCCCCCCAAACAAATCTTTGCATAAAATAAGCCTAAAGAAAAATAGGATGCTGCTTTCTGACGTCTGTTTCCTTTTGCGCAGCACAAAAATGAACCTGTTTTCTGTTGTTTGTTGCTTTTTGCGCTTTTAATTTTAATCTCCGTTAATATTTTTAATGGCTCACAGACACTTATCATTTCTAATTTAATTCAATTCTAATTTAAAATAATCTTGTCGGTTAACGGTTAATAATCGGTTAACGAGCGTCGGTTGTCGATCAGGAAAAATAACCAAAATGAACATCCCTAATTCATTCTTTGTCTTTTTTTTTGTAGTTCTTGGATCAAATATGAAGATGGGATTGGATATCCAATCTAATCAGTTGTGCAGTATACTGTATACTTCTTTATATTCTGCTGCAAATTTTAGAAACAAAAAAGCCTTTGGGGGCAATAATTATCCTTCTCATAGCTTATACAATCTTATCTAAAACACAAACTGCTTATGTAACAAACGAGCCTAAAAACTCATGACACCAGCCAAGTGTTTAGTGATTGCACCCTGCCTTTAGGCAAATTGTCCTTTCCGTAAAAGTAAAACTAATTGTAGTCTTCTGCAACTTACTCCTACATTACTGCACTTACACCCTGTAATTTTGTTTTCAGTTGTCTTTGAATCTCCATCTATCAACATATGCTAACTGTAGCAATTACTTTGCAAATTGCCTGTGACTACATAGAAGCTGTTCTGAGGAGACCACTATGTCCTTGACATAAATGTAAAAACTTTGAAGATTCAATGTTCTATTGTAGGCTTCCGATTGTAGCAATTGTTTTTACTGGCAGACAGCACACACTTTATATTTTAATCTTGCCATTGTTCCGAACTGCCCTTCAAATGATCTTGATGTAGTGGAATTCATGTTACATCTGCCTTTGAAATGTTTACCAACTCCGCAAAAGCTTTTCATGATGTTATATGATGTTTGACGCACGAAGGCCTGCCTGACCTTACTGGACGTGACAGTTCGCTGGAGTGGATTTGTTCTTTTTGTGTTGATATCACATAGAAAGGTCAATCTTTCAGCTGTTGTGTGATGCAGCATTTATTGACGGGACTCCTTTATAAATAAGAATTAAAAAGCTAATGATGTTCTTGCAGGATAGACCTCGACTCCACCAATCAGCCGTCTTTCGTATTGAATTCAGTTCCTCTCTATGTCGGGGATGAATGCACCAATGAGGAACCTGACCGTGAGTAACCTGGTCCCAAAATCCCATCCATTCATGACTCTGCCACTCAGTTTTGCATATATGCCTTGTCTGATGTGGTGGACATTATTTGTAGATATAATTGTACCCATTTGGTACACCATATGCCATGTTGACTAATTGTTGTGTGTTATTTACAGGGTATGCCTGATCGCATGTTATGTGCAGTGCTGGAGCAATTTCAGCTTTACTTTTCCCTTTGGTATGTGCGCTTTGTTTCAGCGAGTGTGTGATATCCATGTTTTATTATTGTCCTCGGTAAAAATGGCTCTAATGCCATTATTATGCAGTCTCATTATCATCTTTTGTGTTGCGCTGAAGATCCAGTGTGATCTTTGCAGAAGGTAAGTCAGTATTTTTATGTCAAGTCCGTGTTTTATGTACATCATATTGTACATAAAACTTGATTGTGTGGCTATGCAACACTACAATACATACTGTCTGGTACCATTCAGAGCTGTTTCTTCATGTCATACTGTATAGTTACAATGAACAATGAACACATACTGTACCTCAAATCTGTTTGCTTGCTGAAGTTGCTAGATGTTTCTGTGCTTAGGACTTTAGATATGCCACATCCTCTGAGGTGTTTTTTCATGACACATAATTATAGTAATTTAATTAATAGTCGTATTTTTAACTTTTTCATATATTTATTTTGTAATATTTTTGTAACACAGTTCATAGTCGTGGTTCTGGAAGAAGGAGGCGGACATCAGCGAACATTTAAACATAACCTTAATAGTAAAATAAACATAAAAATGAAAATAGCGTGACAGCCCCCGACGGACGACTGCCGTGCACAAACAGAAACAAAACACAATAAAGTCCAGGCCTGGTCCTCTCTCGTTTTTTATTGTCGTTACTCGTCCTTTTATCCTTCCAGAGCTCCTTCGAGGGACTCGAGACCGGTCACTAATTATCATTAACCCCACCGGCCTTGCTCTGTTCCCACAGCTCTCAGCCCTGCCCCAATCGTCACAATTTTATTTTGTAATGTAAGTGCTTAGAGCACATATAGAGTTACCATCTAATAAAGAATAAATCCAATGGCTACAAATGGATTTTGAGCTTTGGCTGATGTGTGGTTTCAGTAAGCATTTGTGGTCGATGTTCTTTTGTCTTACAGATCCACTCTCTCTATAGCACAGCGAGCCCCAGCATGCTGAAGAGGAAGCAGAGCTCGCGGGTCGAGGCCCAGCCTATGACAGACTTTGGGCCAGATGAAACACTGACAGACAGTGCAGACATACTTTGGATCAACAAACCAGTATGTGTACAAACCTCTGAAACCTTACCATGTGGTTCTTCTTCACAGTAATTTATGACCCACACATACTACCAAAAATACATAATTAACAAGCTAAAACCTTGTCCGAACCAGGTGCAATTTCATAAAATAAGACACATTTATTTCACGTTATTATTATTATTATTATTATTATGTTTAAACCAGTCATATATCCACCTTATAGCACCCAGTATCTGGCACCCAACATTCAAGACATTTTCACACCATCTTGGTTTAGCCCCACCCACATTAAAATCTCATTGATCCAAAATCCTATTCTACATAACTCTTAAATGAGTAGTTCAGTTAAAATATTTAACTTATTTTATCTTATTTTTTCATTAAACACAAATGGTGTTTTGAATACTGTTTATTTAACAAATGTTTACACTGACCAGAAACTTTCAAGATTCAAAAAGGACAAAAATCTTGTGCACTATATTCCAAGTTTTTTAACCCATACAGTAGCTGTTTGTGAGAAACAGATTGACATTTGTGACCCTGGACTACAACTATTTAAAAATCTGGAAGCTGATGGTGAAAAAAAAATCATTAATTTTGACCCATACAATGTATTGTTGGCTATTGCTACAAATATACCTGTGCTACTTATGACTGGTTTTGTGGTCCAGGGTCACATTTATTCATTGAAAATCTTCTATTTGTTGAATATATTGTACTGTATAGCAGAGACCAAAATGTCACTGAATATTTGTTTGGCATAAGACAGCACACAAATCACAACACACACTACACTCTCAAGGTCACTAAGGGGGTACCCTTTCAAAATGTAGTAAAATGTACCATAAAGGTACAAATATGTACACACTTTAGGTATGCATATTCACCCTTAGGGGTAAATAAGATACAAAAGTGTACATTTTGCAAGGGTACCACCACAGTAACAGCTTTTGTATCTTTATTTCTGAGAGTGTACCTGCTCAGTGTACCTGATCGCTTCTCGGCCTTTTGGCTAAGATCACGTATCTTGTCGGACGGTTGAGACTGCGATCGCCTCTTGGAGGTTTCCTGACTCGAGATCTTTTTATATCTTGAGTCACACAAGGGGAAGTTGTGGCCTAATGGTTAGAGAGTTGGACTCCCAATCGAAAGGTTGTGGGTTCGAGTCCCGGGCCGGCAGGAATTGTGGGTGGGGGGAGTGCATGTACAGTTCTCTCTCCACCTTCAATACCACGACTTAGGTGCCCTTGAGCAAGGCATCGAACCCCCAACTGCTCCCCGGGCGCCGCAGCATAAATGGCTGCCCACTGCTCCGGGTGTGTGCTCACAGTGTGTGTGTGTGTGTTCACTGCTCTGTGTGTGTGCATTTCGGATGGGTTAAATGCAGAGCACAAATTCTGAGTATGGGTCACCATACTTGGCTGAATGTCACTTCACTTCTCACTTCACTTCACTTCTTCAATTAGGAAAAGGTGCAAAATTAAAACTATGAGGATGTTCCACTCTCTAAAACAGATTCTGTTCTTTGTCCTCAGTGGGTTCATTCTCTCCTGCGGGCCTGTGCCATAATCAGTGTCATTTCGGTGTATGAATACACCTATGACCTTTGAGCACTACCTGCCTTTGCAGTATGTCACCTTTGCCCTGGATATGCTGCTGATGTTCCTCTACACTGCAAAGATGATCGCCAAAATGCATATCAGGGCCATCATCAAGGTAACACACTCAATCAGCATTGTCACAATTTACAACAGAAAAAGGAAGAGGAAAAAAGACTGTGTCTGTGGCTAAATAACGTATGTACAGTTTAATTGGAGAATCAAGGATAACAACCGCACTGAATGACATTGAATAAGTGAATCATTTGCTTCCTGAACCTCACTCTTCTAGCATGGAAAGCAGTAAGGTTTATGTAGAAGATAAAGTAATTAATTTGTTCCTTTATACTTGAGATCGTGTGAGGACAGGGTGATTAACCTTTCAGTGATTATATGCAAAGTTAACACATGAATTTTAATTTTATTGAAGGAGAGTAGCTTGCAGCATTATTATGCTTGTGACCTCAACTCAGTTAATTAGGCCAGTATATTTGTTTTGTATTTCCATCTTTTGAATGCATGGTATGATCTGTGAAATTCAGTGACATGTTGTTTTCTTTATCACTGTTAGCAGGTATATTTTTGCCATTAGGTATATTCTGGACTTGGAGACATGATTAGTTGCTAATGCAGTCTAAGCACTGAATTAATGTAAATAATTCATTATCTGTTGCAAATTATGCCATCTATTTTAATCTTAAGTAACACATTCATCAGCACAAACAATATTCCAAATTCAATCTTTGCCAGTTGCTGTTAATAAAGTCAGTCTGACCTTCACTTAGTTTTTAAGCTATCCATTTAATAAATCATGGTTTTTGGCCTACTAATTTAGTGTGAGATCTGAGCACGATAGCTGATCATAGGCTCTGAAATCCCAGGGGAACATTGAACATTTTGGGAATGTTCAAAAGAAGAACGTTCAAAAGAACATTTATTTGAAATAGTAATGAATTAGTCACATTATAAATTTGAAATCATTTGTCGAGTCAAGTCAAATCAGTCAAGTCTGCTTTATTGTCAATTCTTCCACATGTACAGTATATACATACAGAGAATCGAAATTGCGTTACTCTCAGACCCCCGGTGCACACAGATAACATTAACAGTATAGCCTAAAAATCTAGATCAAATATAAAATGTAGATACAACTATACAATAAGGGAATATAAACATTTTCATGAATGTAAGAATTGGTAACATTATAAATGTCTTAACTGATTTTATTTCTCTAACCAGACATTTAAAATCATAACAGGACTATTTGAAAATCATTTTTGAAAGCTTAAAAGAAACGCTTAAGAGACAAGTAACATAAGTGAGAATATGGGAATGTCATACATCCACTACCTGAATATAAAGGACTACTAGCTCCTGTTTTTGGTTTGTCATTATTATTGAATGTATTATTTGTGTGCTTTACCATTAGAGACATTGTAAGACAGTTCTCATTGCAAACCTAAACCATGTTTAGGTCTTCTAGTGCAGTGGTTCCCAAACTTTTCCATTCCACGACCCACCTAGACAAGTGTAATATATTTCACGACCCACCAAAATATTAAAAAAAAAAAAAAAACAACGAGTGAAATTACTTTAAACCTAATCTTACTTAAAATTTTTATGACAGAAATTAAGTATTTAAGAAAAATAACCATTTTATTTTAGAGTACAACTGAAAATTTCACTACAAATTTACAAGTTTTAATTTTTGTTTACTGGCGTTAAAATATGTAGTGTCCATAAAAACGTGAAGCAGGCTCACTCCAGTGAAGTGTGATCTGCGCTGCTGTGTTTTGTTGCATTCATGATCCTTCCGTGTGTGTCGGCGAGAACGGAGCACAATCCAACACTTTTTTAGAAAAGCATAAGAAGCAAAGCAGAACTATCTAAAACAGTTTGGAGATTAAAATAATTGTGAAATAGGTAAAAAAAGACCGATTGAACCTTTTAATGACATTGCTCTGAGACCTTCAAAACACGCAACGCACACGGACTTAATTGCAATTTGAAAATCACACTAAGGATATTGCAGTTCATTATTAATGTTGGTGGGCTATATCGTTGTGATGAGTGGGTTCCCAGTTCCCGCCTCCTTCTTCCTGTGATTGTGAAGATTTTAATGTTTTACACTGGTGCCGAAGCCAGGGAGGAAGGAGGGGCGCGCTGCCGAAGATCCTTCGCCGCTGGGGTGAATCCGCAGTGCCATCGAGCAGGGCGAAGGAGTCTGCCGCCGAGGGTGCTCGATGTGGTGGGCTGGAGTGAGTTGCCGGGGGGGGGGGGGGGGTGGTGGCGAACTCACTCCAGCCCACCGCCTCGATGACTCCTTCGTGGAAAGAGGTGGGAACCGGCGGACAATCAAACAAAGTTTTAATAACCAAATAAACACAAAACAGCGCGACAGCCCCTCTCGGATGACTGCCGTGCACAAATAAAAAACAAACACAAAATAAAACCCAGGCCTGGTCCTCTCTCGTCCTTCACTGTCATCGCTCCTCTTTTGTATCTTTCCGATCTCCTCCGTGGTTCTTGAGACCGGTGAGTGTTGCTCATTTCCCAATCACTCCACCGGCCTAGCTCTGTTCCCATGGCACTAGGCCCCGCCCCACTCGTCACATTCGTGCAGCCCTAGACTGAACTGTGTTAGTGTCTGTGTGTCATTGAAACGCAAAATTAGCTGCAGCCAAGTGACTTTGTGCGACCCACCTTGTTCCATTCCGTGACCCACGAGTGGGTCGCGACCCACAGTTTGAAAACCCCTGTTCTAGTGCACACTTGTTAGTCAATGTCTGGTAGGAAAAATACTCTGAAGTGCTTACATTTCTGTATGCTGAATTTTTCTGGCTCTGTTGTTAACAGCTGCCACAATCTTTCATTAAACCGGCGGACCAGCTGCCACTCACCTGTGGACTTTCATTTACAGCCTGTGTCTTATCACCTGCCTCTGTTTCCAGGGAGAGAACTCCTATGTTAAAGACCGCTGGTGCATGTTTGATGGCTTTATGGTGGTCTTCCTCTGGGTCTCTCTTGTGCTTCAGGTAAGGAAATTATCTTCAGTGTTATTTCCCAAGTAAATTGTTTCTTTCAAATTAAAAAGAACTGAGCTCCACAGGGAACTCCACTCATCCGCTTGTTCCTCTGAATGGTCTCAAGGTGTTTGAAATAGCAGAGATTGTGGACCAAATGTCACCCTGGGGAATGTTACGCATACCGAGGGCCCTCATTATGATCCGAGCCTTCCGAATCTACTTCCGATTTGAACTGCCGCGTACCCGCATAACCAACATTCTCAAGTAAAAGCCCCACGAGCCCAAAGAATGTGAGAAATGTCAGCTTGTTTCCATATCAGCCGCTTAAAATTCACTTCCTCTCAGGCGGTCGGGGGAGCAGATTTGGAGTGTGTCCATATTTTTGCTCTTCTTCCTGCTCCTGTATGGAATCCTGGGGGTTCAGATGTTTGGAACCTTCAATCATCACTGCGTCACCAATGAAACGCAGAAAGGGTAAGCAAGTTTCAGCACTATATCCTTTAAACCAGTGGTTCTCAAACCTGTCCTGGAGTACCCCCAGCACTGCACATTTTGTATGTCTCCCTCATCTATCCCACCTGATTGAACACATCAGCTCATAGTGGAGACTGCAATACCTAAAGTGGGTGTGTCTGATACAGGGATACATACAAAATGTGCAGTGCTGGGGGTACTCTAGGACAGGTTTGAGAACCACTGCTTTAAACTATGGAGACTATTTTTACAACAGAATATTAAAAAGGTAAAAAAATTACCTTTTTACAAAGGTTAAAAAGGTTAAACAAAGGTTAAAAAAATTAAAAAGGTTATATATTATATTTATATATTTACATTTATATATATATATATATATATATATATATATATATATATATATATATATATATATATATATATATATATAATTTTTTATGTTAAACATTAAAAAGGTAATTGTGACTTGATATCTCATAATTCAGACTTTTTTTCTCAAAATTGTAGGATAGAAATGACTTGAAATTACATCTCACAATTCTGACCTTTTACTCATGAGTTTACATCTCGCAGTTCTGTTTTCTGTTTCCACCATGAAATAAAAAGTAGTATAAAGGTAACAAAGTATTTACAACTTTTTTTTCTAAATATTCTGACTTTTGTCTGCGTTTATATCTTGCAATATCTGAGATACAGTATAAACTCATAACTCTAAGAAAAATAGCCTGAATTGTGAGAGAGAAAATCATTTTATAATTGCTTTTTGTTATTTTTTTTATGCCGTGGCAGAAACAGGCTTCCATATTAAATTCAATAGAATCAACTGTCTTAGATTTAACTTAATAGCCCAAGAAGTCAAAAACTGCTCTTTGTGTGGGAAGTTTTATCACAGTTCTTTTGGTGTATTATCCCTGGGATGAATCAGGGGATTTAAAATTATACTGCAGTTCCCTGTCAAGGGAACTTCGAACTGCGTCCTCTAGGGGTCACTTTGGGGAACACCTCGTCGTAAGGATGGACGATTATGGCCTAAAATCAAAACCTCGATTAATTGAACATTTTACCTCGATTACGATTAATGAACGATTATTTCGTTTCTGTTTTGTTTTTTTGCCCTCATAGTTCACTGACAAGGTTTGTACTGTAAATATGATGGACTATCAGCAGTTATTTTATCTATGTTCGTTACATTTCTTAATAGGGTTGGGTATCATTTGAATTTTATCAATTCCGATTTTCCGATTCTGCTTATCGATTCCGATTCTTATCGATTTCTATTTTCGATTCCAATAAGATAAAAAATCCAATATAAAAAAAATTAACATTTTTACAAAGCATTCTGTTGCAGCTGAATAACATGAGCAAAAATCAGCAGCCTACAAAACACTGCAAGAGGAATTTTGTCTGTGCTTTAAAAAATACCATAGCAAAAACAACTAGATTAATATAAATTACAAATATTAAAGTGTTAAAGACAAGTTAACAGTCAGTAATAAGATAGGAACAAACAAATCAATTAGCAATATCATAAATAAATACAACTAAACAAAATTTCAGGTACAGAAACTGTAATTAAAAGTTTAAAAATACTGCATAGTTTTCTTTTTATAAATAAAATAAAGATTAATCAAGTAAAGTTATTAAATATATTCAGTCAAGATCAGTGAATGATTTTCTTTTGTTCTTTGATTAACAGTAATGACAGGCACGCGATTATTAGGCTGTTGTCTCTGTTGTCTCTTTAAGCAAAAATACTGCACATGTGTGTTTTCTTTCTCATCTGTTTATGTTCACGTAAGACAAAAACGGCTACGTTTATGATGATATACTGATGTAGTTTTCTGTATCGTAGTTTCGACTCGGAACAACCTTTTCTACAGTTAAAATACACAGAACAGTCTGAGAGCGGACACAAACCGGGAACCCGCAGCTCGACCGCCGACCGCTGCTCTCTATGCACACGCTTGTGCTTCATGTGCGCTGCACACAAACATGCTATAATAAGTTTTGAGATTCTAAGCTACTTTAATGATAAATCACAGGACAGTGCTGACAAATAGTTTCTGTGTTCCTCTGTGCGTGCGATCTTCACATCTACTGTTTATAAGTGTTCGTGCCACAATGCAGCTGCGCGAACATGGTAGCTCGAAATAATAATACACATCCAACCGTCTAATCGCTTGAATGTCCAAACCATAAAACAAATACAACTGACAAAGTTTAGTGAAGACGCAAGGCTCACCGCTCGTGCGAGATCACTATGTGTTGAACCGGCGTTCAGCTCCGTGTTTTGCTTATATGTCACTGACTGGAGAGCAGAGTCATGTGGCTACACACGCGCTAGTGTGCTTTTAAGGGGGAAGTGTTAACAGGATTAAAAAAATGAAATAACCGACATGGGAAAATTATGTCGGTTAGAGGTTATGAATTTCGGTTTTGATTACTTTTCGATTAATCGTCCAGCCCTACCTCGTCGTGACCCGTGTCTGAAGCATACTTTGAAAAACGCCAACGTGTTGGCCGGCGACAGCCTCTGACGTCACTACCGGCGCGACTATAAATACGTGCCCGTAGGACCCGTCACTTATCTTCTTCGTCTTCATTGACTGTTTTGTTTGAAGTGTGCATCTGAGAAACAACCAAAACGGTAAGAGCGATCTATCATTGTTATCATGGCATCCACTAGCAAGGCGTTTAAACAGTGTGTGCATCCATGTCAGCGTTATTTGACACCTGATGACACACACAGTCTTTGCGTCTCTTGTTTGGGCGAAGAGCACGCGCGCGATGTCCTTGAGGGGGCAATCTACATGCACTGCAAGCGTTTTTCTGTGAAAAAGCTCCGTTCTCGTTTGTCTCTCTTTTCGAGGAAAGAGGGCCAGCCATCTGGTTCCTGCGGCTCAGGACCCGCTGTTGCCGAGGCACGGAGGAGAAGGAGCTCGTGGGGATCACAGGTGGATCTCACTGAGGAGTGTAGAGGGGGACTTTTCCTTTCACACTCTTCGGCGGCAGACGAGAGTGAACTTCAGGAGGAAGATGCGTTGTCATTAACCCATTCTGTTACTGAAGTTAGTGCTCTGCTGGGTTCTACCCAGAAAGCAAAATTAGAATTGCCATGGAAGCGAGCCAGAAAAGTGATGCTGCGAGGTCGCCTCGATGAGCGTTATTTGTCTGACCATAGCCCTCCAGCCCAGGTGAGCCTTCCATTCTTGCCTGACTTACATGCAGAAGTCGAAAAGGAATGGAAGAGGCAGTTTTCCTCTCGCATCCATCGGTTTCAGCATACGAGTTATGCTAATATCGAGGGCATGCACGAAAACGGCTAAAAGAAAAAGGGTCGCCTATGGGCGTGCTAATCTGAGCTCGGAGTCCTCCTCTCATGTGAGACTGAATTCTCAGTTGTTTCACCAGAGCGCTCCAGTACTACATATTGTTTTTGAGATGCACTGTGAGAGCAGACATCCTGTTGAGGCAGGGGCTGAGGCTCGGGGAATGGCGCCTTCGCACCAAGGTGATGAAGCAGAGTTGGAGAGGTTGGCCAGACTTGGGTGGATCGGTTTGCGACTCGAGAGAGCATCGCACTATCCCCTCTGGCTTCCTCTGACTCATCCAGCTCCACTGGGGCTGGACGCCATGGTACAGGCGTGGCCGAGGCTTCATCTGTACATTTCTTCCTCCAATTGCTCTGCTCCCGGGCCATTCCATCTATGAGCTGCTCTATCAGAGTGCCACGAGAGCCCCTCCTTAGAACAGTATTTGTAAATCCATGCTATGGTAAGTGTGCACGTGAAGTCTTTGCACACTTTCTGAAATCCACACTGTGGTAAGTTCGCACGCTAGTACTCTGCGTTCTTTCTAAAATCCTATATGGTGAGGGCTTTGCGCGGTTGCTTCGTGCCCTTTCTTGAGTCGGTTAAAGCCCCGTTCATCTTGGGCGCCACTCCACCCAGGTATCCTCTGATACCTATCTAGAAAAGTTCTGCTACTAGAGAACTGTTGAGACAGCTCTTTCGGCAAGTTTTTGCGAAAGCTAGCGGTAGCCCCTGTGTGACAGGCAAGACTTGATAAAGAACATGCTAGGTTCTTAGCCGTATCCCTTTAAAGGAATCTTTCGTGATTCCAAGCCTTCAGCTCTACCCCGGGCCGAGGCCCTACAGGTAAGTTGGGTATGTAGCTTAGGCCTTTGGCTGTAAGGGATAATGTCATGGACAGCTGTCTAGCCGTCCCAGGGGCGACTCGCAGTGAAATGGTAGAGTTGGTACTTAGTGTTTGCCATGATTCTGGCCTGCACTCCCCTCAGCATGGCGGCGTGGGTATACTGTTCCCCAAAGCGACCCCTAGAGGACGCAGTTCGAAGTTCCCTTGACAGGGAACGTCTCAGGTTACGAATGTAACTATGGTTCCCTAAAAGAGGGAACGAGACACTGCGTCCTCTAGCTCCCTGCCATGCTTCGGACGCAAGCTTCACGAAGAAGACAAGTGACGGGTCCAACGGGCACGTATTTATAGTCGCGCCGGTAGTGACATCAGAGGCTGTCGCCGACCAACACGTTGGCGTTTTTCAAAGTATGCTTCAGACACGGGTCACGACGAGGTGTTCCCCAAAGTGACCCCTAGAGGACGCAGTGTCTCGTTCCCTCTCAGGGAACCATGGTTACATTCGTAACCTGAGATGTTTTTTCTGGAATCAGCACGAGATAAGAAGTATGTATCTGTTGCTGTACATCTCCCACACACATCTGTTCTTTGGAATGTAAATCCCATCAGCAGCTGTAAAGGGTATTAATAAAATATCATCATTTTCATTGTGTGATGTCACGACCTCATAAACACTAAACAGTAAGAACAGCCACATTATTTGATACATTTGTCAGAATTTCTCATTTCACATGGAGGTGTGTGATAAGCCAACAGAAATTCATGTCTAAAAATGATCAGTAAATCTTGCTGGAACACTAACACGCATCCCAACTTAAGGGCGTGACGAAAGCAGGGTCTTAATGCAGTGTATGTATTGAGCTGTGGAGGTGGTTCTCTTTTAAAACCCAGTCCTATTTAATATTCCCTTGCACATGAGTGGCGTGTCAGAGCTGGCTCTAAAACAAAGAGCCTAAATCATCAGCAACAGAGGAGTGTGCTGAGCACAAATCACAATAATTAACGTTTCCTGTGTTGCCTGGGCGTCATGCACATGCTTGCCTCTTTTCAGCAGCCTGGCCTCAATCTGTCTATGTGCATGCAAGATAATTTATATTCAAGTAATTTATATTATATATAATATATAGTATTATATGTTATACTTTTTAAAAATATGCTTTTAATAATTTATTTATATAAACTCCTGTGTCCTGTACAGGGCAATTAGAATCACACCTGTTTCAGTCCCAAATGCTGATTGTGTAAATGTTCCCACAGAGGAGAATGATACCACTGCTCTTCTGTGAGAAAACACCGGATGGCCTGTTACAATATAATGGTTAATTTGATCAGATTATCATTTGATGATGATTCTTTGAAAACACACTCTTGTCTTTTTTTCAGTAATGTGACATGGAACAGCCTGGCGATCCCTGATACACACTGCTCTCCGAACGGGGAGGGTTATCAGTGTCCGACTGGGTTTAAGTGTGTGGATCTGGAAGACTTGGGACTCAGCAGACAGGAACTCGGATACAGTGGCTTCAATGAGCTTGGTGAGTCATTGTGATGCTTCACATTTGTCCATCTGCAATGATAAAATGATGTTTGTAATTTTGTTCATTTTCTGTGAATTTTTATTATTAGTTTTTCTTTATCTCTCTCTAGTTTGCACCTGGAAATGTATTCTGCTGTTGCTAGAAATTTTATATTATAAATATATAAATATATATGAATTATGAATATCATTGAATTTTTTCTTTAAAGCCAGATTGGACACCTCTTGCATACACTAGAAGCATTTTCCCTGACCTATTATTAGGAAATATGAATTAGCTTGGTTTAGTTTTAGTTGTCTGTGGAAAATTATACCATCTCTGCCCATTGTAATTATTTACAGTGATTAAGAGCAATTATGTCCTTTTCTGACTGTGTGATTAATTGTTGCATTGTTGGCTGAAGCATTTTCAGTTGATCTATGCATAATGTGCAAGCAAACATAAACAGATAAATGCACTCTGTCGCTGCACTTAGAAAATTTAATATTTTCAGCAAAGCTTATATTTCATAGACATGGTGAAGGCAGCTTCACAAATAGACCAGTTTATTTAAACACCTTGATCTGTACGAAGCAGCATGTCACATTTTTATCTCTCCCATTTGAGATAAATCCACTAGGAATGTACACAGAGCAGTGCTACTAATCTCCATATAGCCATGAAGGAAGGCTTTTCACAAAAAAAAAAAAAAAAAATAAATAAATAAATGAAACCCAGTTGTGGCTTTGAACCGTTGACTTACAGAACATAGAGATCTGTGAAAGGGCCCTTCTTCGTCCTCTTTATAGAGTTCAGTACACCGATAAGTCATGTGTAAGTCAACCAGAACTGCTCCAGCATCAGTGATCTGTGTCTATTCATCCGTGTTCAACAACAAGCTCCCAAGATTCATGGATGCAGAAACATAAAGTATGATTAGGAAAAAGTCCAATGTTAGGGTTAATATATTTTATTTTTCTGCTGATACAGTTGGACTGCCAATATTTTCATTGACCCCACCACAAAATGAACTCATTAATAATCTTTGTGTGTGTTTTTTTTTATTTAACTGAGTTAATTATTTAAATTCATCTATTTTATTTACATTCAATCTCAAATTTTTGTTGGTTTTATTAAATTCAATTAATTTAAAACGGTATTAACTGAGTTGTAGGAATATAGTAAAATATTTTAGAATATCAGTTTTCAAGGATCAAGGATTTGTTTTATTCATTTATTTTTCTTACAAAAATGTAAGTTTTAGTATTCTCTCTTAGGCCATTCAGGATGAAATGAGAATAGAGTTTATTTTTTCCTTTTGCTAGGCATCTCTGGACACAGTGATTTATCTCTAAGTGATTTTTAATTGGAGTCCTTAGTTTGCCAAGTGCATTTCCCTCTAAATTTATCCAGGGAAAGATTCTGTTACTGTTTATACTGAAGTATGTGCTTTGTCTAATGTAAACTACATATCGATTGAACACAGTTTTGAGATAAAGCCAAGTGAATAGTTTACAGTACTTCATTAATATAGGTCCCTGTAAAGGATATATTGTATGGTTGGTGAAGCTAACCTTTACAGCGCTCTGCCAGTGTCCTTGGCCCATTCTGCCCCTGGACCTGGTGGGAAATGGCAGGAAGCAGAACTGAGTGGCATGCTTCTTGCTGACCTTTGGCAGCCATATCGCAGCACGGCATCATGGGTCACTGTGAGTGCAGAGATAACAACATTGAAGGCTTGTAACTAGAGAGCATCTCAAACACTGTGTATGAAACAATGGTGTAAATGCTGTGTGAGAAACAGTTATATATATATATATATATATATATATATATATATATATATATATATATATATTAGTATCTGTTAATATTTAGAATAAAATTTTAGTTGCACATTATATTTATATAATGTATATTGAAAACTTGTCTTAGTATCTTTGTTATGTGATGATGGTCATGATGATGGTCATCCCTATTCATTTTTTACTGTATGGAAAATATAGTGAAATCCTCAGCTAAACATGTCTTTTGTGTAACACAGAACACTAATTACAGAATTAAGACTGTAAATAACAACAGACTATTCATTTAAGTTCCTTGAGGATTTGTCCTCGTTTCTTTAATGAAGAAATCACACTTGTATGATTAAAAAGACATAATACAATCTGTCCTTGATTGTGTAGTACTTCGTTAAGCCTATTTCCTTTAATACACAGATACTTTTACACTCCAGCACAACATGGAATCAAAGAGTACTTCAAAATTTAGGATGACCATCTCATTCAGCTGTTTGAAGAGAGAAACATACACTGCACAGCATAAATGAGGACACCCTCTCTGAATAAATATAAAAGATGTATTTTCTTAACTATCACTGATATAATTCATGGAAAGATGGCAAAATTGAAACATATTAAACATATACTTAATAAAAACAACAAAATATATGCCAATATTTTCTGTAAGATAAATAAACTAGCCAATTTTGTTTAAATGAAGGATTACAGAAATAAGTATACCCTAGATTTAATTCAGAATAATATTCTAGTACTTAGTATGTCCTCCAGAATTTTAAGTATACTGCTCTGACCCTTCGTAGCACTGATTGTACAAGTTCATGACATCTTCTGTTTCTTCAAGATTTTTTGTATAACATCACACAGTAGAGTGTGAATTCATGCCAGCATTGATAAAGCACAACTCCCTCACACCTTCAGCACTCATTCATCCCTATATAAAAGCTTCACTACCACTGAACTTCACTGTGAGTACCAAGCACTTCTCACTATACTCCTACTCTAGTAACACCAGAACATGTTGGATGCTTTTGGATCTGAAATGATTGAGTTGGTCTCTTGAGACCAGAGTATGGATTTCCAGAAGTCTCAGTTTTGTAAATATGGGCTTTGGAAGAGGTTAAAAGAGTTTGATTTGGCTGTAGTAAGTAATTCTAGTGGTGACAACAACCATGCAACTCTTTTCATAGCATTTGTAGGCTCTGAGACACTTGCATGTTATTTCTCTTGCTCTTTTTCTAGCAAAAATGAACTCATCACTAAATGAAAACTTAAAGTGAAGACCTGATTATTTCAGGAGCCTTGTCACAAGTCCAGTGTTTTTGAATGGCGATGCTACTGCTGCTGTATTTTCACACTTAAAACAATAATTTGGTATATCTCTAATACCATTGTTCTCTTTTATGCTAAGAAATAAGTCACCTGGCAGTTCTCTCCCAAGTGATTCCACTGCTGTCAGCATTAAGTCTGAGTGTGATTCAGTGGGCTATTTAACACTTTTAAATGGGGAAGTCGTGAAAAAAAAAAAGGATGGAAATGGCAGTGGTGAATACGTATTTTAAGAAGAAGGAGGATCATAGGGTGACCTATAAGAGTGGAGGAAGGTGCACACAGGTGGACTATGTTCTATGTAGGAGATGCAACCTGAAGGAGATTGGAGACTGTAAGGTGTTGGCAGGGGACAGTGTAGCTAGACAGCATCGGATGGTGGTCTGTAGGATGGTTTTAGAGACGAAGAAGAAGAGGAGGAGAGTAAGGACTGAAAGAAGAATAAGATGGTGGAAACTGAAGGAGGAAGACTGTAGTGTGAGGTTCAGGGAAGAGGTCAGACAGAGGCTAGGTGGTGGTGAAGAGGTGCTGGATGATTGGGAAACTTCCGCAGGAGTGATGAGGGAGGCAGCTAGAAAGGTACTTGGTGTGACATCTGGAAATAGAAAGGAAGACAAGGAGACGTGGTGGTGGAATGAGGAAGTGCAGGGGAGCATAAGGGGAAAGAGGTTAGCAAAACAGAAGTGGGATCGACAGGGTGATGAGAAAAGTAGGCAGGAGTACAAGGAGATGCGGCAACAGGTAAAGAGGGATGTGGCGAAAGCCAAGGAAAAGGCATACGAGGAGCTGTATGAGAGGTTGAACACTAAGGAAGGAGAAAAGGATTTGTACCGATTGGCCAGGCAGAGAGATCGAACTGGGAAGGATGTGTTGCAAGTTAGAGCAATAAAGGATGGAGATGGAAATGTGTTGACTAGCGAGGAGAGTTTGTTGAGAAGATGGAGGGAGTATTTTGAGCAGCTGATGAACGAGGAAAATGAGAGAGAGAGAAGGTTGGATGATGTGGTGTTAGTAAAGCAGGAAGTGGATAGGATTAGTAAGGAGGAAGTGAGAGCAGCAATTAAGAGGATGAAGAGTGGAAAGTCAGTTGGACCAGATGACATACCGGTAGAAGCATGGAGATGTTTAGGAGAGATGGCAGTGGAGTTTTTAACCAGATTGTTTAACAAGATTTTGGAAGGTGAGAGGATGCCTGAGGAATGGAGAAGGAGTGTGCTGGTACCAATCTTTAAGCATAAGGGAGATGTGCAGAACTGCAGTAACTACAGGGGAATTAAGTTGATCAGTCACACCATGAAGTTATGGGAAAGAGTAGTGGAAGCCAGGCTGAGAGAAGAGGTGACCATCTGTGAGCAACAGTATGGTTTCATGCCGAGGAAGAGCACCACAGATGCCATATTTGCTTTGAGAACGTTGATGGAGAAGTATAGAGAAGGACAGAAGGAGCTGCATTGTGTATTTGTGGATCTAGAGAAAGCGTACGACAGAGTGCCAAGAGAGGAGCTGTGGTATTGTATGAGGAAGTCAGGTGTGTCAGAGAAGTATGTGAGGGTGGTGCAGGACATGTATGAGGACAGTGTGACTGCAGTGAAGTGTGCAGTAGGAACGACAGACTGGTTCAAGGTGAAGGTTGGACTGCATCAAGGATCGGCCCTGAGCCCTTTCCTGTTTGCAGTGGTGATGGACAGGTTGACGGACGAGGTCAGACAAGAGTCTCCCTGGACTATGATGTTTGCGGATGATATTGTGATTTGTGGTGAGAGTAGTGAGCAGGTTGAGAAGAGCCTGGAGAGGTGGAGGTACGTGCTGGAGAGGAGGGGAATGAAAGTCAGTAGGAGTAAGACAGAGTACATGTGCGTAAATGAGAGGGAGGGCAGTGGAGTGGTGCGGTTACAGGGTGAAGAGGTGAAGAAGGTGGAGGAGTTCAGGTACCTGGGGTCAACAGTGCAAAGTAATGGAGAGTGTGTTAGGGAAGTGAAGAAAAGAGTGCAGGCAGGGTGGAGTGGGTGGAGAAGAGTGACAGGAGTGATTTGTGATAGTAAAGTATCTGCAAGAATGAAAGGAAAAGTTTATAGGACTGTGGTGAGACCTGCGATGTTGTATGGGTTAGAGACAGTGGCATTGAGTAAAAGGCAGGAGGCGGAGCTGGAGGTAGCAGAGCTGAAGATGTTAAGGTTTTCGTTGGGAGTGACGAGGATGGACAAGATTAGAAATGAGTTTATTAGAGGGACAGCGCATGTTGGACGTTTTGGTGACAAGGTGAGGGAGGCGAGATTGAGATGGTTTGGACATGTGCAGAGGAGGGACATGAATTATATTGGTAGGAGAATGCTGAGGATGGAGCCACCAGGAAGGAGGAAAAGAGGAAGACCAAGGAGGAGGTTCATGGATGTGGTGAGGGAAGACATGCAGGTAGTTGGTGTAAAAGAGGCAGATGTAGAGGACAAGGTGGTATGGAGACGGATGATCCGCTGTGGCGACCCCTAATGGGAGCAGCCGAAAGAAAAAGAAGAAGAAGAAATGGGGAAGTCGTGGCCTAATTGTTAGAGAGTTTGACTCCTAACCCTAAGGTTGTAGGTTTGAGTCTCTGGCCGGCAATACCACGACTGAGGTGCCCTTGAGCAAAGCACTGAACCTACAACTGCACCCCGTTTTTTTTTTTGTAACTTTCAGGAGGGTGTACTCATTTGTGCAACACAAAATTGTATCACTTTGATAAGAAAATCTTATTATGCTGAATAATTTTGTAATTGATCAAGCAGGCTTGTTGGAACATTGTATCTCCAAAGAACCCTAACATGTCTTCTAAGTAAAGAGTAATTGCTGAATTTGTTGAGTTTTAAAGGGGGTGTACTCATTTATGCTGTGCACTGTAAATGGGTAATAGGAAGCACCTGACAAGGTCCACTAATGCCAAGACTGTGTTTATGTCTGAATTTTTTTGTCTCAGTGCCCTGTCAGACCAGTCTGGGGGCACAAAAACATCTCAGACATGGGCTTCTCCCCCTCCTCTGTCTAATTGCATCCCCGTCGTGACCCTTCTTGTCGTCTCCTCTTGCAGGCACCAGTATATTCACCGTATATGAGGCCGCGTCTCAGGAGGGATGGGTCTTTATTATGTATCGAGCCATCGACAGCTTCCCACGCTGGCGCTCATATTTCTGCTTCATCACGCTCATTTTCTTCCTCGCCTGGTTGGTCAAGGTGGAAAAATCATTTTCTTCTCACACCAGCGATCTGCAAAAATGTAGTCATAATCTGCACATGGGTCCTTCTTCATTTTCTAGACATAGAAAAGTGAGGGTTATTCTAGGAGTCTATTATAATCTTATATTATACCTTGGGTGTTATTTTTTTTTTTATTATTCAGTGCTGTTATTGTGTGCATTCATGACCAGTGAGAAGTTTGGGGTCAGTAAGCTTAAAAGGTTTCTATATAAAGGTTTCTGAAATACTTAACACTGGCTCACCGAAGATGCATTTATTTGATCAAAACTACAGTAAAACAGATATAGTATTACATTTCAAAATAACTGTTTTTATATTATTTTATTATATTTTAAAATATTTTGTTCTGTGATGGCAAAGCTGAATTTTCAGGAGTCTTTAGTCTACAAAGTCAATTGATCCTTCAGAAATCATATAATATGCATTATAATAACATTTCTTATATATTTAGAATAGTTGTGTTGCTTTTTTTGTGATATGTTTCTTTTTTCAGGATTCTAATATGTATAGCAAGTTCGTACATTTTATTTGTTTTAAATGTCTTTGCTATGACTTTTTATCAATATAATCATCTATAATCATCCTTGCTCAGTAGGTATTAATTAATTAATAAGTATTAATTACATTAAAAAAATGACTTTTGAAAGGTAGTGTGGAAGTCTAAAGATTATGACTTGACCCCATTTAGTTCACATAGTTAAGGAATGTTCAGGTTTCAAATCAAGCTAAGCTCTGTTGAAAGAATCTGTGGCTATCGATTACCATCAGGAAATCAGTTTGTAACAAACAGAATTAAACCTCATTAAATGTTGAAGATGACAAAAATATTAAATATGAAATATTAAATATGAAAATGTTAAATATGAAATATTATATGTATTTTATCATTAACACAGATCTGTTTTCACACTTTTCACTTATATGCCAGACAACAAGAACAAACATTCATTAAAATAATCATTTCTGGGCATTTATTAACTTTTTATAATTTCTTTTGCTTGTGTTCCCAGAATGTGTTCATTGCTGTGATTATAGAAACATTTGCTGAGATCAGAGTGCAGTTCCAGTAGATGTGGGGATCCCGGAGCAGCACCACGTCAACAGCTACTACACAGGTAAACCAAACACACTTGCGCACATGTGCAATAAAAGTAGCCTTTGGTGTATGACTCATTTCCCATTTTGTTAATCTCTTTGATCAATATGTATGAGCAGATATAATTAAACCAACTAAAGCAAAAATATCAAAACCTTCAATATCAGCATTTATGGTTATTAAGCACAGACCAATACACACCAACACAGACATCTGAAGGAATTCTTCCCATAATTCTCTGGAGACTTTGAGTCTGGCTTCCCTGGCCTTCAGCAGGCAGGATACACCTGACAGCAAGCTGTTTTGTTTTTTTTTATATATAAATTTGGCTGTTTGTCAGGTGGGGGCCCCCGAACGGCACAGAGGGATCTGATTGGGCGGCTGGCAGACTCAGGGGTGAGTCATAGAGTAACGTTGCTGAAAGTGCAATGGACCGAAAGAGAGGAAAAGACAGAGTGTATGTGTGTGTTTGCAGTTCTGTCATTCAGCATAAATTTTATGTGACTGATCAACTGAACAGATAGAGAGAATCAATTAACCCTAATGCACTTGCTTTCCTGCCTGCAATCCTCTCCTGTGGGGAAACCTGTCCTGTTGATTTTATACAATGATCGCCTACCTAATGTTTGGTGAGAAATTCACACTAACCAAGCTAATGGTGCAAATGCACAGAAAATCTGGAGCAAAGGAGTGGTGTGAAAAGTTGTGTGTGTAATTGTGTGAACTGAGGCATAGTGTCTCCCTGACTGCGCCAGTCACAGTGCCAGAGCCAGTCCTGGAGCAGAGCCTTGGAGGTTGGCATGAGTGGATCTGGCAACACTTTTGGCAGCACAGGGGTGACCTGACCACCATTATTCAAGTCTTATGGCTGTAGAAGTGCCCTCTGGGAAAAAGAAGGGCTATAGCACACAGCATTTATTCCAGCACTGCTTTAATGGGGTAAATCTGGTGAAGAACTATCCGATGCATGTGATCTCAAAATAAAATAAACAAAAACAAATCATGGGGGAAAAAAAAGGATCCCTGAATTTGTCATTACTGTATTCCAAAATTAATCTTATTTTTGTTACTAGATTAAAGTAATGACTATCAACCAGTTTTATGTTTTTTAATTAATAGTTCAGTTATAAGAAATATTTTAACTGCTACTATGAAAAAGTACCTTATTTGTCTATAAAGTTTTTGCAAACCAATTGTTATAGCACTTTTGTTCATATAGCAGTACTTTTAAATGAAAAAGTGCAATATACACTACTTTTGAATGCATTATTGAACGTTATGCATAACAATGCGATTAATTGCAGACAATCATGCAATTAATTGCGATAAAAAAATGTAATCATTGGCCAGCACTAATAAAAGTCTTTCTCTCACCTTTGATAATTTTTTGGCAATCCTTGTTGAGTAAGTTTTAAATACTTAATAAAAAATCTTAATCTCAACAAACTTTTATATACACACTATATGAGCAAAAGTAATGGGACACACCTCTCAATTATTGAATTTAGTTGTTTCTGTCAAGGCCATAACCACAGGTGAAAAGTGGACGTGTTTAGAAAAAGCAGCAACTCACCGTCACCGAGTGCTGAGGTGCATGATGCATAAAAGTCACTACACTCTGCTGATTCCATAGCTCCAAACTTCCACTACCATTGAAATCAACACAAAACTGTGTGGCTGAAGGTTTATGGAAGCAGCTGCATGTAAACCTCACATCACCAAGTGCAATGCCAAGTGTCAGATGGAGTGATGTAAAGCTCACTACCACTGGACTCTGGAGCAGTGGAAACACGTTCTGTGGAGTGACAAACCACGCTTCTTTGTTTGACAGTCTGGCAGGCGAGTCTGGGTTTAGCAGAAGCAAGAAGAATGTTTTATATATATATATATATATATATATATATATATATATATATATATATATATATATATATATATATATATATATATATATATGTGTGTGTGTGTGTGTGTGTGTGTGTGTGTGTGTGTGTGTGTGTGTGTAGTAAAAAAAAAAAAAAGATTAAGCAATGACAATGGCTATATGGCCACAAATTCTTAAAATGGAAAACAATAAAAAAAAACAATGAGGCAAATCTCATTCTGTAGACACAAAGTTGAATTGTCTTCAGTAGCACATGGCCATAAATGGTATGGCATTTATTAATTCCTTATCTGTAATGTCTACAGCAAAAACTGTATAATGTATTTTTTTGCTCTTGGTCTAGGTAAGGCTATTCTAAGGTGCTGATACTTCACAGGGAGAAATAGCTAAAGAATGTGTGAAAGTTAATATTGTCTTTGTCTACCCATTTGTATATACTGTATATATATATATATATATATAAAATATTTGGACAAAAATTTTACATTGCTACTGACATAACTTCTTACTCTTGCTGTATCTCTGGGTTAACAATAATTTAAAATGTCAAGTTTTAAAAAATTTTAACTGTTGACTGTAGTAAAGAGACTGTATAATGTTTGTACAATTTAGGACTATTATTTACCCCATGAATTTGCAAATAGGATTAATATCCCAGTTTATAAATCTAAAGTGTGAAATGTGAACCCTGACTACCCAGGATCAAAAATTACTTGACAAATTCAAGTGTGAAAAGCCATTAAGGCTCTTTGAATTTGCCCATAGAACTATAGACAGTGCTCTGACCTTGAAAACAAAATAGCCTTTCTGTGTCCTATTTTAATTATGTTGAAATATCTTATCGAATACAAATCTCTTAGGGTTCACAAAACCTTGATTTACTGAGTGTTAGACAATACGACTTGGAATGATGCCTTTAATCTGAAAGAAGTAAAAAGAAAATAAGGTTCTCTTGGGGCCTGATGATACTCTTTGGCAAGATTTGCACCATCCCTTTTGTGACTGTCTTATAAAAAATAATATAATTCAATAAGGCCCCTTAAGAAGATTACCACATGAATGGCAAAGTTATAATTACAAGACTATGAGGGGAAACTTTTAAAATATCTATTTATGTAGGTAACCTTTTTAATCTGTCAGAGCTGAAGGGGCATTGTGAGCTTAATGACTGTCATTTCTCATGGGTTTAATTGGTTATCTATTCTTCTGAACTGATAAAAGACAGACATAAGTGGAACAGCAGCAGTGCACATTAGGAACAGCCATAAGCACACTTTAAATTCTATGCAGAGGGGTGGGGATATGAACAATGGGAGGGTGGCACAAAATTCAGTCTGAAGCTTGATGTATGTTAGGAAAATGCATGGGAACATGTGGAACGTAGACGTGCATGTCATGTTATTCATCCCACACCTTTTGTGCTAATGTGGTTTGATGTGGAGAGGTGGGCCATTTGTTTTCTAAACAATCAGAATTATTTAGATTTTCACATGGTGGACTATAATAAAGCGTCAAGTACAGAGCCCTATGACAGTTCTGGGCTGTGTACATATGGATATGGGTAGTTTCTGTTGTTTGCCAGATTCAAGGTGCCTGCTGCAACATCCCTCCCTCCTCTAGTCCCTGCTGTCTCCGCCGCTGTCTCCTCGTATCTGTCATGGTGAAGTCATGGTGCATTTAGATTCTGAAATGTGAATAGATGCTCGCTGGATCATGAAGCCAATTTCTTGTGACCTTGCCTGTGTTTATAACATGCTTATGAAGTTGGTGGAGAATTCCATTGAATATCATGTAATTGGCAGTTGTTTTTAAGATTGTCAATTTTCCTTGATGCCAACAAGTTGTTTTTCCCCCAACTTATTTGTTATCAAATATGCATTTGTGTGTGTGTGTGTGTGTATTAGCTGACCAAAACGCCAGTCATTCACAGTTGTTAACAATTTGCCCTCTCTTTCTCCTTTCTTTTCCTCTCTTTCCATCTCTCCTCTTTGTGGCAGATGTTTCACGAGGACGCGTCTGGAGGATGGCAGCTCGTGGCGGTGGACGTGAATAAACCACATGGCCGGGCGCCTGTTTGCCTCCAGGTACCAGACATGCGACTTAATGGCACTGACGCCCCTGACTGTCAGCACACACTCAGTATTGCCTGACTGCCACATCTAATGCCACACTGCTGTGTGGGAGTGCAAGAAATGTGCTGCAGGCAGCCTGAACGCAATAGACACATTTAGATTTCTCTCAAACTAGCTGGTATGATTTTGACAGAGTATGAATAGACTGTGGAATGAACACAGCAAAGTTTGCCTTCCCCCCTTTTGTGAGCCCAATTTAGCACATGCACACCACACACAAATTTACCATTTACCATGTTCCTGGTCTTATTCTGCATGATTTTCAATACATGGTATTGCAAATAAATCCATTTCAGACTGACTTTACTAGACAAAAACTCAAATGGCTTATTATATTGAAATAATGTGCTAATGTTGTTTTTAAGCATTTTGACACTGATATTGCAGAGAAACTATAAATTGGATTTGAGTGGTCATAGAATAAAGTAGGCTTTTGATGGTTGATAATGCCATAATAACAGAAAGGACAGCATCTGGAGAGAGTCTAATTGCACTTAAACCAGTCCTGACTTTTAGATCTGCCTACACAAAGGGAGAGAGAGATCATCAGTGAAAATAAGTCCCCATCAGAGTCACATTAAAGTAAATATTCAAAAATACAATTTAATGCATCACATTTGGGTTATGATTCGACAGTATAATCCTGTAAAAAATCTTGCATTTTGTTCTAACATGGCTTTTCAACTGTAGAGCAGAGAGCATTTGAAAATATTCAGTGCAAGTAAAAAAGACCAAAGACTGGCATTTAATGACATTTCTGGGGCCAGGTTTCTGTGAGGTGAATCCATCAGGTAAAGGAAAGCTTTTGTATTTCCTCAGAGAGGGGCAAAGTTTACAGGGGGTTGGGTGGAATGCAGCAAATGGGTGGAGGTGTAGTTCATCATAGACTTAAATTACAATGGTGTTATTTATTTACTTATTTTATTTTTTATTTCCATTTTATTATAATTTTTTTACCATTACATATGCCAATTAAAAAACAAACAAACAAAAAAAATTATTTAATTATTTAAAATAAGATTTCTCATTTATGAGATGCTAAAAAAAAAAAAAAAAAAAAACACATATTGCCAGCACATGTGACCTGATCAACACAGAATATTTAATTTTTTTTAAAAGAAGAATGGGGCACAGTATAGTAATACAAAAGACAAAAGCCAATACAAATTATAATTTTAGCAGCAGATATATGTCAGTTTCAGCTGCAGGTCCATGAAGCCAATGCACTGAAACAAATGCACGAGGGTAGTACCGATCTGAGGTGGATGCAAGAGCTGCACTTGGTGACTGACTTCGCCCTCCGGGCCAAGAAAATCACTGTGTGGTACCTTAGGAAGGCGATGTCTACTCTGGTGGTCCAAGAGCAGCATCTCTGGCTCAACCTGGCAGAGATGGAAGATGTAGACAAAGCACACTTTCTCAGCACTACTATCTCCCATGCTGGGCTGTTCTGCGACACTGTTGAGGGCATTGCTCTGCAATTCTTGGCAGTGCAGAAGCAGACCAAGGTGATCCATCACATCTTGCCCCGGCATGATACACCACCCCTGGTGCCCTACTGGGACCTCTCTATTGTCCTGACTGGACTTCAGAGAGGTCCCTTTGAGCTGCTGGATTCAGTCGAGTTTAAGTTCCTGTCTGCTAAGACAGTGTTCCTGACCGCACTTACTGCCATCAAGAGAGTCGGGAACCTCCAAGCATTTTCGATGACCGAAGATTGCCTTGTGTTCAGGCCAGCCTACTCTTACATTGGCATGAGACCCTGGCCTGGATACGTGCACAAGGTTCCCACCACACCTTTTCATGTTTAGGTGGTAAATCTGCAAGCACTGCCCTTGGAGGAGGCAGATCCAGCCTTAGTGTTGCTATGTCCTGTAAGAGCGATGTGCATATATGTGGACTGCACCCGGAGCTTTAGAAGCTTTGAGCAGATCAGCAGCAAGGGAAGACTGTCTCTAAGCAGCGAGTGGAGTGTGTAGTGGGCCCTCACCCCTGTGCCCCCTGGGGGTGAGGTCACATTCCACACGGAGTGTTGCCTTTTCTTATGCGTTGGCTCACGGCACCTCACTGGCAGACATCTGTAGGGCTGGGCAACATCAAATACCTTCACAAGATTTTACAGTCTCTTGCGTTGAGCCAGTTTCTTCCCATGTGTTGGGTAACAGGTAAGTGGTAATCAGGTAAGGCAATCCCATATGTGTATTCTTCCATGGTAAGGTCCCGCTCTCTGTGAGCCTGTGTCTTTCCTTTGACAGATCATTCTGTCAGTCTTTGCTGGTTGTCGTTCCATCCCTACTCTTAGGTAGGACCTGCCTCAGAGACCCATTTCATATGTAGTACTGTCCCAGGCCTGTGTCAGTCCATTCAGTGCCTCCAGATGATACCTCTCTGTGGATAGAAAGTGGCCTCCGTAGAGCCCTTCTCCAGAAGGCTTACTTCTCCACTGTTACTGCCGAGCTGTAACAACAAAAAGGAAAGACATGAATCAAATCTTCATTGAAGATCGAAATCCCTTCTGTTAAGAAATTTATGTGGTGAAAGGAACAGGAGATTGGCTATCACCAACAGTGTTATACTCCCCTCTGGTCCCTACAGGTACCAAGGGCAGCTAAATTGAGCAGGTGAGGTGGGAAGGTTACGACCTTTACGTGGCGTTTGTCTGACACATGGCTGCTTGTCAACATTTGCAATGCCATAGGATTGTGACGGGGTTCAGGTTGTCGCACTTTCCATGGACCCCTAATGTTGTCACAACATAACTCAAAGTGACGGACATATAGGGAATGTCTTGGTTACGCCGAGGGCTGGGATGTAGAGATGGAGGGAATGGAGACGTTATGTCCCAATGCCATAACTTCGAACCATCGCTGGTGGCCAGGGACAAGTTCTAGGTTCCTCATTGTAAAACCTGAGGAGTGGATGCACCTGTCGCTTATTTGAATCAGGTATGCAATATCCACTAGCCATATTTCATTGGTGGCTTCTCTTAAAGTCAGAGATGATTAGGGCTCCCAAGTGAATCCCCTAATGTCGTCACGACGTAATGTCTCTGTTTCCTTCATCAGGGAACTTGGGTTATGTAAGTAACTGAGACATTTCATTATGTGGTTAAGGTTAATGAGGTCTACTTGATCTCTTCTCCAAAGGCCACCTTGGTGTTAATTAGGCCTCTGCATTTTCTTATGTTATAATTGCACTACAGCTATTCTCCTGGATTCTTTAAGTTCTTCAAGTGAAAGATTTCTTCTCTTGAGTTTTATACTTATTCTTACTGCAAACTTTTTTTAAAAGTTTCAATTCAGACTCTAAATATGAATGTCTCAAAACTAATACATGTTTCAGTGTACAACCCGAATTCCGGAAAAGTTGGGACGTTTTTTAAATTTTAATAAAATGAAAACTAAAGGAATTTCAAATCACATGAGCCAATATTTTATTCACAATAGAACATAGATAACGTAGCAAATGTTTAAACTGAGAAATTTTACACTTTTATCCACTTAATTAGCTCATTTAAAATTTAATGCCTGCTACAGGTCTCAAAAAAGTTGGCACGGGGGCAACAAATGGCTAAAAAAGCAAGCAGTTTTGAAAAGATTCAGCTGGGAGAACATCTAGTGATAAATTAAGTTAATTGATATCAGGTCTGTAACATGATTAGCTATAAAAGCTTTGTCTTAGAGAAGCAGAGTCTCTCAGAAGTAAAGATGGGCAGAGGCTCTCCAATCTGTGAAAGACTGCGTAAAAAAATTGTGGAAAACTTTAAAAACAATGTTCCTCAACGTCAAATTGCAAAGGCTTTGCAAATCTCATCATTTACAGTGCATAACATCATCAAAAGATTCAGAGAAACTGGAGAAATCTCTGTGCGTAAGGGACAAGGCCGGAGACCTTTATTGGATGCCCGTGGTCTTCGGGCTCTCAGACGACACTGCATCACTCATCGGCATGATTGTGTCAATGACATTACTAAATGGGCCCAGGAATACTTTCAGAAACCACTGTCGGTAAACACAATCCGCCGTGCCATCAGCAGATGCCAACTAAAGCTCTATCATGCAAAAAGGAAGCCATATGTGAACATGGTCCAGAAGCGCCGTCGTGTCCTGTGGGCCAAGGCTCATTTAAAATGGACTATTTCAAAGTGGAATAGTGTTTTATGGTCAGACGAGTCCAAATTTGACATTCTTGTTGGAAATCACGGACGCCGTGTCCTCCGGGCTAAAGAGGAGGGAGACCTTCCAGCATGTTATCAGCGTTCAGTTCAAAAGCCAGCATCTCTGATGGTATGGGGGTGCATAAGTGCATACGGTATGAGCAGCTTGCATGTTTTGGAAGGCTCTGTGAATGCTGAAAGGTATATAAAGGTTTTAGAGCAACATATGCTTCCCTACAAACAACGTCTATTTCAGGGAAGGCCTTGTTTATTTCAGCAGGACAATGCAAAACCACATACTGCAGCTATAACAACAGCATGGCTTCGTCGTAGAAGAGTCCGGGTGCTAACCTGGCCTGCCTGCAGTCCAGATCTTTCACCTATAGAGAACATTTGCCGCATCATTAAACGAAAAATACGTCAAAGACGACCACGAACTCTTCAGCAGCTGGAAATCTATATAAGGCAAGAATGGGACCAAATTCCAACAGCAAAACTCCAGCAACTCATAGCCTCAATGCCCAGACGTCTTCAAACTGTTTTGAAAAGAAAAGGAGATGCTACACCATGGTAAACATGCCCCGTCCCAACTATTTTGAGACCTGTAGCAGAAATCAAAATTGAAATGAGCTCATTTTGTGCATAAAATTGTAAACTTTCTCAGTTTAAACATTTGCTATGTTATCTATGTTCTATTGTGAATAAAATATTGGCTCATGTGATTTGAAAGTCTTTTAGTTTTCATTTTATTAAAATTAAAAAAACGTCCCAACTTTTCCGGAATTCGGGTTGTAGTTTAAGCCCTGACCTTTGCAATTTTACATTAATAACAGAAAAATCAGTTGAGTGTGCATATTACTTTAGATACTTTTTTCAGGCTGTGACAATAGCCCTTGATAGGATTATACTTTTTTGTTATACTTGGAGATCAGAACATAATAAATGTATAATAATATTGTTGCACGTTATGTTAATTTCTGTTTTAGACAAAAACTCTTTAAAAAAGATTAATACAGAAAGGATGTATCTCTTGATATGATTGTAACACAGTTCTTTCGTGAGAAGAAGGAGGCGGGAACTGGCGGACAATCAAATCAAATTTTAATAATCAAAATAAACAAAAAACAGCATGTCAGCCCCTCACGGACGACTGACGTGCACAAATAAAAACCAAACACAACTAAAAACCCAGGCCTGGTCCTCTCTCGTCTGTCACTGTCGTCGCTCCTGTTTTATATCCTTCCATCTCCTCCGTGGGACTCGAGACCGGTGGGTCGAGCAGGTGTCGGTCCAATCACTCAACCGGCCTCGCTCCTGTTCCCACGGCTCTCGGCCCCGCCCCACTCGTCACAATGATGTTGTTCCTAGTCAAAACTGTTGATTTGTCTTTTTTCATTCTATAGACTTAATGTGCTAAAGAATCTTTTTATTTTTTTCATTATATCGGTCAAAACAATTAAACATTTTTCCAAAATATCTTCTTACACAGAAGAAAGACAGTCAAAGAGGTTCGGAATGACATGAGAGTGAGCAAGTGATGACAGAATTTTTATTTTCGGGCAAACCGTCCTTTCAATGTGATTTTTCTTCACAGTAAAATTATATATTCTGATAGCCACATTAATAATTTGGACTAAATTTACAGTAGATTAACACAGCTGGTTAGTTATTTAGAATTACAATACAGTTTAATGAAGAGCAGTTCGCTGATCATGCAGTATCTTTCCCACTCTGCAACTCTGTGTTGAAATCTTCACACGTCATGTTTGATAACCCTTTTAATCAGAAGGTGCTGCCCATAGAGGAAACATGTTGGCTTCTGCAGTCACCCGTTAACGCACCTACGCCAAGGTTATTTATATAGAGGAAACCTTCTATTACGCCACCTCTGACCTTGCAACATTCATTTCTCCCAAGGGACCTATTTCTCCCAACCGTAAGCATGCCTTATCAACAACCGCAGCTATGATGCTCAGAACCCAGCCCGTCTGCATCCCTAACCAGGTCTTGAACAGTGGCTGGAGAATTCTGGAGGACAGTCAGCTTTAATTAACCAGCTGGTCCCAGACAGAGCATGAATCACCTCCTTGCAGTAATAACTTCGATAAGCAGTGGGATTTGAGGACTGCTGGTCTCCCATCAGCTATTTTTGTTCTTATTTTCTAATTAAACAATGGAGCAAAAGTGTTAGAGTATGCCTATGGAGTTCACAAAAAATGCTTTTGTAATGCTCAGTTTGCTGATCACTTAAATATGGAGTGTTAGATGTACTGTAGGATGCTTCATTGGTCTTTGCTGATCTGTTGGTGACAGACAGATTAACTCTGTTTTTCTCCATTTAAATTTTGTTTTTAAATAAGCTCCATTTGTTAATCTGTCTGTCAGTTTAGCTTAAAGGGACAGCTCAACCAAAAATAAATTTCTGTTCTGATTTACTCATCTTCACATTGTTCAGAACCTAATTTTTTTCTTCTCTAAAACACAAAAGGAGA
The DNA here is from genome assembly GCF_963082965.1 of Carassius carassius. NCBI lineage: Eukaryota > Metazoa > Chordata > Actinopteri > Cypriniformes > Cyprinidae > Carassius > Carassius carassius. Next base: position 19,351,082 of record NC_081773.1, on the reverse strand, counting down.
TGTTTAACAGAATGTTAATGCTGCTCGTTATCATAATAAGAACATATGGTAAAGTACAGCATACAACTGGTGCAAATGCCTTGTGTGCTGTGTTTGTGTGCACAAGTTATTTTCCAAGCAATGAAATTAAATGGGATCTAAAAATTTCTAGCTTTAAGAAACGACACAAAACCAACATAAAAGTATCAATAATTGGTCCATATGAATTGTTTCCTATTTTCTAAGTACAGTAGCTTTGTGTGAGAAACAGTTTGTGAACTGAATTAACCAATTCTTTGTAAAGATAAAACAAACAAACAGATGTCAAGTTTTCAGTGAATAACATCTAAGGTTACGTATGTAACCCTGGTTCCTCGAAGGAACGAGACGCTGTGTCGATGACGCTTTGGGGAAACACCTCCAGCGTGACGTCTCTGAATAACATGTGTAATCAGTCCAATGGATGGGCGAGACTTCATAGGCGGGTGATGTCAGAGACCAGGAAGCATAAAAGCATGAGCAGCGAAGCTGGTAACCAGCCTCAAAGGATGAAACAAGCGCCGGTCAGAGATTCCGGAAGTGTGAGACTGCGACGCAGCGTCTCGTTCCTTCGAGGAACCAGGGTTACATATACGTAACCTTAGACATTCCTCTTCAGGAACTCAAGCTGCGTTGATGACGCTTTGGGGAACGAGAATATCCAAGCCGCCACACTTTCAAATCTCTGCCTAGTGCCTACTGCCTGACAGTAATCGGGGACAACCCGTCCAATGGCCAACTTCAGAAGGAGTGAGTCTTGACCCCCAAGAGAGGGGAGATCAGAGGACTCAAGGCTTACGATAGCATCCTGATCATCGCTTAGCATAAGCTTCTTCTGGCCGGAGGCCTCAGCCTCAGTGCACCATGGAGGAAACATGTAACCAGAGGGTCTCTGCCCACTAACTGGCCACCAGAGGGGTGAGGTAGGCTACCATGGCCGCCACGTAGACCTTCAGGGTGGAGTGGGTCAACCCTGCGGAGAGCCTGCAGGAACTCCAGCACTGTACCAACTGGGCAATTAACTGGGTCAAGCTGCGGTCTCCGCAAAGAGAGATGAAAAGCTTCCACTTAAAGGCATTCAGTTTCCTTATTGAGGGAGCTCTGGATTGGAGAACGGTCTCAACAGCCTCGGTTGAAAGACCAGAAGCTAAGAGTTGTGCTTCCTCAGAGACCACACCTACAGCCTCTAAGTTCCATGCGGGGGCGCACCCTCCACCTGCGAGAGGAGATCTCTTCTTATGGGAACCTCCCATGGAGTGCAGTCAAAAAGAGAAATCAGGCCCAGGAACCAGGCCCGGCCAGAACGGGGATACTAACAGCAGCCAGAGTCCGTCCCGGCGCACTCTCTCCAGAACTCCCGGGAGCAGAGCAATCGGGGGAAAAATGTACAGATGAAGCCTCAGCCAAGTCTGTACCACGCCGTCCAGGCCCAGTGGAGCTGGATGAGTCAGAGGAAGTCAGAGGGGACAGTGCGATGTCTCTCGAGTCGCAAACAGTTCCACCCGAGTCTGGCCAACCTCTCCAACTCTGCAGCCACCACTGTAGGGGTCTCATGTACAGCAGGCCAATAGCATTCACGTTGGACGCAGCTGCCATCAGACCCAGCAGTCTCTCTCACTCTTGCGACTGCAGTGAGAATCGACTCCGATTCTCCGAGCAGGTGACATACGTGCCTGCATCGTGGTCGAATACCACACCATGCCCAGATAAGTGGTTCTCTGTACTGCAGAAAGCACACTTTTCTTGGTGTTAAGTCTTAACCACAGCTCTTTCATGTGAGCGAGAATGACACCTCAATGCCGAACCGTCATCTGCTCTGACTAAGCTAATATCAACCAATCGTAAATGCGGTTGCAGGCATGGTGAACTTCAGTCCCCTGACTGAGCGGTTCAAAAAGCACAGATCTAAAAAAGGAAACAACACCTCATCCTTCCTTGGAACAGTAAAGTACCGGCTGTAGGACCCGGACTCTGCAACCCGAGGAGGGACCACCTTGATGGCCTCCGTCCTCAGAGAGAGTCTACTTCTGTTCCATTACCAGAGCCTGCTTGGGGCCCACCAGAACTGGATTCTGTGGCCTCTCACTACAGTGTGAAAAACCCACTGAGACTCATTTGGCAGTAGTTTACACGCTGGCAAGTAGTCTACTGAGGGAATCAGCCTCTCAAGACTGATCTCTCGTGTCATCAGAGCAGTTAGCTCGGTGCCCTGAAGCGGCGCACCAGAAGGAGATGGCCAAACTAGCTGCTTTGGAAACCTCCCAGGAGGTCGCGAGCCTCTTAGCACCGCTACATTTCCGGGCGGTAACTGAGAGAAGTGCTCGCCGGAGACTGCTGCGTCCTGGAACACCGGCAGGGTTGGCAGATCGATCTCCTGAGGGCACTGAGGAGAGACGGGCACCGTGTAATGCGGTGTACACCGCTCTTCCCCAGAGGGGCCTGCCAAAGCATCAGGACTCTCGTAGCTGAAGTCTCCTAAAACGATGGTCCTCAGACCCACGTCGTCTGCTAGGAAGACTAAACAAGAGCCTGCTTGGGGCAGGTCCCCATGAAGCACACTTGGCAGGGGCTCCCACACCGCCATGTGACGTCCTAAGGGAACCAGTCTCGCGAGACTGGCCTCTGGTGCGCCCGGCGAGAGTGGAGCACTTAACAGTGAGAAAAGTACAATCAGCCCCCCGAGAGCCGACTGCACAAGCTCCACTCGTCAATAATGCTGCTTATTATAATTTTAGGCATAATATGCTTGTGTAACTGGTGCTTGTGCAAATGGTGCTTGGGCAACTGGCGCTTGTGCAACTGGCGAGCTCATCGACGCCTTCCACATCAATCTCCTCAGAGAAAGATGGGCAGTGCGTTGCTCCCTCTCACCGGGAAGAAAGTACTGCAAACGCGGGCTTCCAAACCCCCCGAGAGCGGGCACCAGATCTGGTGGTTAAGGAAGAAGATAGGGACTTGCCCGTCTACATTCTTTCAGCGGATCCGAAAGCGAAACCCATGAGCACAACCACCACTCTGCCTCGGCGAAAGCGAGGCTGGCACCGCGAGAAACGCCAGTGAAGGCTCCCTCCTCAAAGATAGCCTTCTGAGAGTGAAGCAAAACGCTCGCATCGCATCGACGAAGCTTCAGTTCCTGAAGAGGAATTAATATTTTTCACATGTATATTGTATGACTTTAGAAGGAAAAAAGGGCCTGAGGATCAATTTATTTTATGCTTTATCATTCTTTTTAAGCTTGAAAGCATCAGTTTCCATTTAATGGCATGTAAAAGAGCAATCAGCACATATTTCAAACTTTTTTCTTTTTCTCAAAAAAAAAAAAAATTGGAATGATGTGGGGAGTAAAAGATAACAGTTTTGTGGGAGCTATTCCTTTAAGAATGAGTAAATGTTTGGTAAAATGCCACTGACGTGCACTGAATGATAAAGAAAAATTCTTCCCTTTGAGTTGTTGCTAGCTTTGATTCTGGCACAGAACTGATGAAGTATGACAGGCACCTTACTGTAAAGAACACTAATTGTGTGTCAGCTGACGGGTAAAAGCCTGAAGTTTCAAACATATGAGGAGGAGCAGTAACAAGATGCTCTGAATGTCTTTTTGGAGGAAGATTTGGAGCATACAAATTTGGCTGCATCAAATGCAATGAAATAGAGAGAGAGAGAGAGAGAGAGAGAGGTGCATCCCACCCTCACAAAGGTTGCTATTTAATTGATTGCGACAGCTCTGCTAGGAATTCATGTGGCACCAGCAACATCAGAAGAAGTAGGCCACCACACCTTGAGTGCATTGACAGTGCTGTGTTTATGTTCTCCATATAAAAGAAATTCAGACGAGTCTTGAAGTAGACAGTGGATGAATTGCAAAAGCAAGCTCTCAAACCTTTCAGTAAAACATGCCTTTCAGAAAGCCAGGAAAATTTTTGGGGTGAAGTCAAGGGCCCTGAGAAAATGGACTCACCTGTTAGTCCCCCCGAAAAACCCGAGGGAAAACCAACATCGAGAAGCTGAAAATGTCAAACTGCTTTGTCTTGTCCCATAATAGTCATAGAGGCTGCTCGCTGAATTCTGAGCTGTGATCCCAGACCAGAGCAGCAGACAGACCAGACTGCCACTGTCCTTCTCTCATCTTTCTCCCTCGAGATATACTGAAAGACAATAGCTGCATTTCCTGAAGCTCTACAAGTCCTTTTATGCGTAGTAATATACCTACTATATATATATATATATATATATATATATATATATATATATATATATATATATATATATAAATATAATAAAATACTACTTTTTGGATAGATACAAAACATTTCTATTTCAAATAAAAGTAATAATTATTTACCTTTCCATTAAAATTATCTGTGGGAAAAATTTCAAGGTTTCCAAAAGAGGGTTAACCAGTAAAACAATTTTCAACATTGATAATGTAAAATAAATAAATAAATAAATACAATAAATAAATTCTTGTACACCAAATCAGCATATTAGAATGATTTCTATGACTGAGGTTTTGACTGCTGAAAATTCAGCTTTGCCTTCAGCGGAATAAATTAAGTTTTAATACTGTATATTAAAAAAAATTATTAAAATGTGTATATATATAAATTTATAAATGTATATATATCAATTTATAAATGTATATTAAAAATTTGTATAATAATATTTCACGATATTACTGTATAACTGTATTTGTGGTCAAATAAATTTCTTGGTAAGCATATAGAGTGTTGTGCAATATGCATAAGAATTAAATTACTCTGCCTCACTTTATAATGTATTTAGTTAAAATATTATGTCTTAAGGGTGTATTATTTGGTTTATTTCCTGGAAAGGCCTCATACAGGCAAACATGTAACTTAAGCATGTTGTAGAGGAAATTAAGCAATTCAACTATCGGTTAGCCCCTCCCCTCAAACAGAGATGAGCCATTGACAGTTGAGTATTAGTTTCACGGGGAGCAGAATTCGCACATCTGTAGGTTTCAGTGCCATAGAGAAACATTGGCTTTCATTGGTTTGATGGTGTTTATGCTACAAAAATGGAAAACTGATGTGCCTGGGGTACTTGAAAGACTGATTCTGACTATTTATTTTATTACATTTCCTAAACCCAAACAAATCAGAGCAAAAAAAGTCTCTAAGCATTCAGCCCCAATCCCAATGAAGACGAAAACACTCATTTTCTGGTTGCCATACTCTCATTAAGTTCTCATTTTCATCTGCTCAAGCAGAACTTTAATGTCATCTTGTGCTTCAACAAGGTATCGCTGGCTAGAATGAACATTAAAGTTGGTAAGTCCATGCTAACGTACAAACCTAAATGGCAAACTGTTATCATGTCATGTACAGTTTTGTTAAGTCAAAAATATATAAGCGAAGGTCTAGATTTCAGTGCCTCTCTATATTTAACTGGTTAAATGTAAATTAATTTAATACCCTGAGGTACATGAACAGTGTTGATCCAAGATGTTGTCATTGCGATTTTAACAACCGTAACATGAGACTTCTCCTGTTTGCATTGTGATCTGTATTTTTACAAATTTATTTTGAAATATTTTATACATGCCTCATTACATACATATAATATTAAGTCTCTGTAACAATAAAAACTCCATGATCACGGGAAGAAAGAGGCGGGAACCGGTGGACAATCAAAATGAAAGCTTTAATAATAAAATAATAATAAATAATAAAAAAACACAAAACAGCTCGGCAGCCCCTCACGGACGACTGCCGCACATAAACAAAATCAAAACACAATCTAAAATCCAGGCCTGGTCCTCTCTCGTCCTTCACTGTCGTCGCTCCTGTTTTATATCCTTCCATCTCCTCTGTGGGACTCGAGACTGGTGGGTCGAGCAGGTGTCCAATTTCCAATCACTCCACCGGCCTCGCTCCATTCCCACGGCTCTCGGCCCCGCCACACTCGCCACAGTCTCACTTAAATGATGTCACTTCCCTGTCCTTTTTTTTTTTAAACATCTTGGGACAAGGTTATCACACTGACCGCTGTCATTGAAAGTCAGTAGCAACTCCGTTTGTTTGTCCGAGTGAGCAGCATTAACTAAGGAGGGCAGATCTTACCAAAAAAAAAAAGCCTTTAGGATTTTTCCATAGGCTTTTGGATTATTGCAAAAAATAAGCTCTGTGTTCAACCATAGTTCATGAAACTTAAAAGTTTTGTCCATCAAGATGATCTTTACAAAATGATATAACTTTTATGAATTTTGAACCCTAGATAAAAGCACCAGAACTTAAAGGGGTGGTTGATGGTCGCTCACCTTCAGCGTCACCACCACCACACTTCCCACAACTTTTTCAAACTTATTTTTAACCTGTTCAGTGTAAAGCATTCACTCTCTATATGAATTTTAACCCATGCTACAGGAATATTTTCATGTAAACTGGAATAAATATAAAACTAGAGCAAAACTATGAAATGAGATATTAATAATAATTGAGATTAAGCTTATTGTAGTGAATAAAGTACCACATTTCAGCTTTGTTATGGTCGGTACACAAAATGTTATTTTATCCTTGCTTTTCGAAAATCCTCATATGCTTTTTAACAGCTTCATGTGGCTGTAATCATTTAAATTTAATGTGGTTTTAATCACTATGCATAGTTAAAGTTTCACTTGCACAGTGACTAAGCTGGTAAATGTGGTGTTTACATGGAATGATCATAATAGTTTACCTTACGAACCCAGAGTCTTCGCATCAGTAGGAAAGCGATAAAATTAGCATCTTCCATCTGAAGACTTGTGTTACACTTCAGGGCAAAACAAAAAAAAAACATTGTCGACCAACAATATAAAATGCGGGAAACTATAAATTGGTTATTCTACAATTAATTGTATTTCATATTATACTACAACTGGAAAATACTGTAAATTGATAAACAGTTTGGCATAATGATGTTTAATGTCTCCAACGGTGCCATGTAGTCCCATTTAGCAACTTGTTAGCAACAATATTTTTTAAGAAGCATACAGTTATCATGAGTGGGGTTTAACTGGTGTGTTTTATGTCGTAGAATAAAACGTAAAAGGATCTTGAGTCTTTATTATACTTTATTTTAAGTGAAAGTGACGTGACATGTGGCCAAGTATGGTGACCCATACTCATAATTTTTGCTCTGCATTTATCCCATCCAAAGTGCACACACAGAGTAGTGAACACACACACCCGGAGCAGTGGGCAGCCATTTTTTGCTGCAGCATCCGGGGAGCAGTTGGGGGTTTAGTGCCTTGCTCAAGGGCACCTCAGTCATGGTATTGAAGGTGGGTGAGAGGGCTGTACATTCACTTCCCTTTTTTAGGGGTTTAACCAAAATCCCAATCAGAAAACTAGGACTGTGAATCTTTGGGAAGATGATTTAAGTCACGTTTCATAGGTTTTCGATTCGATTCAAGAACAATTTTTGTAAATTTAGAATGATTAAATTTGATTCGATTCACAATTAAATTTGATTATTACGATTCGAATATGCATTTTTTTTAAGTCCATTGCTTCCCCTAAATGATTAAAATGTTTAGTCAGGGGGCAAATTACACAGAAGACTTTATGGTTACAGATTCATTGGTTAGAGAAAAAAAACTAAAAAACTTTTGTCCATTGTTAGATAGTTTAATGGTATATGGCATATGTAAAAATTTAGCTAATTTTATTTATGTGTGTATTATAATTATTTATTTATTTTTAAAAGGAATTATTTTCTTATCTATTACTTTGAATTTGCTGTAAGACATCAAATACACTGTTGGACAATTTTAAATCATTTGTAATCTATAATGTTTTACTAATGGCAATTTTATGACTGTTTTATAAACTACAGACAATTCTTTAAATTTTCTGCACAGAATAAGGTAGAAAATATACTTGATAGTTTCTGTACTGTAATAAATGATATGTCAATTAGCACTGCATCATTCATAAATTGTATTTATTTATTGTGTTTTGTTTCAGTTCATTCTGCTTTTTATTTCGCTTAGTTGCAGATATAGCCTGGCACGTCTTAAGTTTTATGAGCGCGAGATCATCTCTCTTTCAGTGCGGAAACTTCTTTATCTCAATTTCATGAATGAATTTTTCATTATAAAATGCTATAGTATTTAACTTTTCCTCTACATCAGCAAATGATGATTCTGAAAGAAAACTACCCGATGGGCCCTATAATAAACCCGGCGCAATGCGACGCAAGGCCTAGTGCAAGTATGTTTGCAAGTTTCAGTCCGGCGCCGTTCGCATTTTCCAGTCCAGCGTTACGTCGTTTAATTAGCAAATGTATTTGTGCCCATTTGTGCACCCATGGGCATGCTGGTCTGAAAAAGAGGTGTGTTCAGGCACATTGCTGGCGCAATGCTATTTTAAGGAGCTGAAAATAGACTGCGCCATAGACCAACTCGAACTTGGTCTAAAGTCTGGTGCAATGTTTTTTCTTTTTTATTTAAAGAGTGTGTTAGTATAGGCGGGTCCGCAACGCGCATACACGCTGCTTATTAAACACAGGGACGCACAGCAGCACACAAACATGACAAATATTAAAAATTTTATAGGATTGCAGTACATAAGATTTTTTTGTAGGCTATTTACATATATATATATTCCAAATTCCGCAAAATAGCAAATCCGTCATGGCACGAGTGCAACTGGCTCTTAAAGGGAATGGAAGATGAGACTCTGATTGGTTTATTGCACGTTACACCCAAAAAACACCCATTACTCATTAAGAGAGTAGGGACAACCCATTTACACCATGCACCCGGGCGCGCCAACCGTGTTTCCGTTGGTAAAATAGCAAAAGTGGATTTGGACACGCCCAGAGTGCACCTGCGCCGTGCGCTTTACATTTTGTGTTTAGATCGTTAAAATAGGGACCGATGTCTGTTTCTACAGCAACGAATGCTTCTTTCATTCATCTTATTATCAGATAAACGTCATGCTGTATTTCAAGGTTGTTGTTAATGCTGTGGTTATTTTAACAGTTTCCTTCGTACATTCAGTTCAACAACATGTTAAAACACATTTATTATTCAATGGAAGTGTGCGCACACTTTAGACACTTACATTTCTCTTCTGTCCATGCAAGAAATATGCAGCCTTTGACTGGTCAGGTAACGGTCCAAGTGCAGTTTACATGTTTATTATAGTGACTTTGAAATATCTAAAGTAGTGTGGTAAAGCAATAGATTAGTTTTTTTATTTCTGTAATGTACTTTGTGTGATTTGTATATTAATATTTACAGCAGGCTTATTTGTCAATGCTTTATGTTGTCATAATTATTACATGCTTACAAGGTTGGAAGTTTAATAAATCAGTCAAGAGACTACTATGATTTTGTTTAATAAAAAGGTAATTCATATCAATTCATCCATCACCTTATTTCATTGTAACATAGGTCTGGCCTACAGAAAAGAAAATTTCTGTTTAATCTATCTAATATTGTGTTGGTCATACTATACTATACAATGATACCTGTCTTTGTTGAATAATACAGAATATAAAGAACTTTTAAAATAATTGCATATTAAATCGCAATATTGGTCAAAATAAATCGCAATAAGATTATATAAAAAAATCTTTCAGCCCTAAACAAAAGTCTGCCTCCCATGACATTGATTTATATATAGCTAAGCCAGAACGTTCCCGGTTACTTGACTGTAACCTTGTTCCCTGAGAAAGCGGAATGAGATGCTGCGCTGCTCAGCACATTGGGAAACGTCTTATTCTTGACCTGCTGTGAATAGTGTGTGTAACACGTCGATAGAATTGTCCCGGTGGTAATATAGCCTCAGTTGATGACGTCATCGGGGCGCACCCACAACACGGGGCTATAAATAGATAAGCCACAGGTGCATCAACCGGACATTTTGTCTGAAGAGCAGTCCTGGGACATATTCAGCAGGGCAACGCAGCACAGCATCTCATTCCGCTTTCTCAGGGAACAAGGTTACAGTCAAGTAACCGGGAACGTTCCCTTTTGAAAGCTTCAGTCGATGCTACGCTGCTCAGCGCGATGGGAATGAGAATACCCACACCGCCGTGCTTGAAAAATGTCTGGACCCCTAAGGTTGTGCAGGTGTGCTACCAAACCACAAGAAGGCCTCAGACATTAGCTTGTGATGTTGACTCAATGACATGAGAGCCCAGAGTAGCATGGACATACAAACTATAAAATCTTATGAATGTGTGCGGAGAGGACCAACCTGCCACATCACAAACCTGTTGTAAGGGGGCACCCCTTGCTAAAGCACTAGAGGAGGCAACCCCCCTTGTGGAGTGAGCTCTAAGGCCTATAGGCGAAGCTTGACCGCGCGCCTCATAAGCCAAAGCAATAGCATCCCTGACCCAGTGAGACATTGTCTGTCTGATGGCAGCTGCTCCTCTGTAACCACCACCATAACAGACGAACAGTTGCTCCGACTTATGCCACTGGCTAGAGCGGTGGACGTAAGTCTGAAGAACACTGACTGGACACAGTCTATAAGATTTCTCCTGCTCCGGCATTGGGAATGACCGGATGTACAGCCGAAAACGGAACCTTAGGTAGGTAATCAGGATGACGATGCAAAATCACTTTTACCCTCCCTGGGGCAAAGTCTAAGCATGATGGTGAGATAGACAGAACCTGCATATCCCCAATTCTCTTCAAAAGAAGTTATTGCCATGAGAAAAACAATTTTTAGAGTCAGAAGTTTATCAGACGCTGATTCTAAAGGTTCAAAGGGGGTTTCAACCAGACCCTCGAGAACTATAGCTAAGTCCCAAGAAGGCATCTTGGTTTTCACTGTAGGCCTCAGTCGTCTGGCCCCACGAAGGAAGCGAGAGAGCAGAGGGTGTCTCCCGAGTGGCATCCCGTCAATCAAGGCGTGGCAAGCTGAAAGAGCGGCCACATAAACCTTAAGAGTAGCAGGGCATGTGCCCAGGGCATGTGCCTGTTGAAAATTTCTCTTGCATGAAGTCCAGAACTGAAGCAATGTGGCAGTTGACTGGATCTACATTGTGTATCACACACCACCTGTCAAAGACACCCAATTTACTGGCATAATTCTGTCTGGTGGAGGAAGCCCTAGCACTAAGAATGGTATCAATAACATCCGGCGAAAGCCCTGTGTTCCTCAGTTGGTACCCATCAGGGGCCAAACATGAAGATTCCAACGGTCAGACCCCCCTGGTGACTTATATAAGAGACTGTTGCTGTGTTGTCATCCCGTACTAGGACATGACAGCCTCTCAAATGATGGAGGAAATATTTCAGAGCCAGAAATACGGCCATCAGCTCGAGGCAATTGATGTGCCAATTGAGCTGATGACCCCCCCATTCCCCTTGAGCTGGGTGGCCATCCAAGACTGGTCCCCAGCCCATTAGGGAGGCATCTGTCATTAGCAGTCTGCGACGACACAGTGCCCCTAGAGTGGGACCCAATGCAGGGAACCGGGGTCTGAGCCACAGAGATAGTGTACGAGGCCCGCGGTGCATCACTTTTATTCGCCTTTGAGGGTTGGCTCTTGGATAAAATCCTCTGGCTTTTAGCCACAACTGAAATGGTCTTATGTGCAACAGCCCCAAAGGACTCACCGTGGATGCTGAAGCCATGAAACCTAACATCTTTTGATACTGAGGAACAGTGCGATCCTGGCCTAGCCTGACCTTGCTCATGGTCAGCCAAATGGTCTCGATCCGAGCGGGAGACAGGTGTGCCCGCATCATGATCGAATCCCAAACGATCCCGAGATAAGTCGTTCTCTGGGCCGGACAGAGAAGGCCGAATGGAAGAACCCAAAACTGGTATGCTTCGTCCTAGAAAGTGAACCTCAGGAATTTCTTGTGTTATGGCAAAATTTCTATATGAAAATATGCCTGCCGAATTTGCGACACGACCGTTTTGATGGTTAACATCTTGAACTTGAGCGCTTTGACTGTACGGTTTAAGCCTCGAAGATCCAAGATTGGACACACTCCCCCACCCTTTTTGGGAACCAGGAAGTATCTGCTTTAATAGCTCGACTCTCTCCTTGGAAGAGGAACATGTTCTATGGCCTCTTTGCCCAGAAGAGTTTGTAGCTCTTGAGACAGTACCTGAAGTTTCCACACTGCCAGACTCTCTGAGAGTGGTACCAATTTTAATACTTCCTTTTGAGGGGATGTTAGATGTTCTGTGTCCTGAATGACGGCAGGAAACACTGGAACATCTTATATCTCGCTGCAAACCACCGCCCCCGGAATCACACAAAGTGGTGGGGATGGAGGGGTTTTGTGAGGGTAACAGGGTGGGGCGAAAAGCTCTCGAGCGCGCACCACCCCGTGAGGGACTACCCCCACCAGCACGGGCGCCAGAGCATCAGGACTTCCTTTTCTTATTAATGATAGTCCTGATGTCTGGCTTGGGAGGTTGCTGAGCACGGCAAACCTGTCCCCAATCCCTACGAGGGGGAGCACGGTCCGCCACGCTCCGCTTTTTAACCTCCCTGGTTTTTGAAAGACCGGGGCAAGGCTGGGTGGCTGATGGCCCCTCCCCTTGAGTGCAGCGAGGAAGGAACTGAACGAATGCTTCTTCATGTTTCTTCACTTCCCTAAACCTGTTGACAAACGTATTAACTGAATCACCAAACAGGCCAGATGGAGAGACAGGAGAGATATAGCTTGCAAGCATCTCTTAAACCAGAGGCATCTCCGAATACCCCCGCGACTTTGCATCCACGATAGTTGAAAAAGTCAACGTCGAGGGCACAAAGATGCGGGAAGTATACTGTTTGCTCCATGACTTCGACAGCTCATCATGGAGGTCCTCGAAAAAGGGGAGAGACTGATGTTGCGGTCTCTCTCTCCTACCACCCGACAGAAACCTATCCTCCAGCTTACTACATTTGGGGGTCTCTTGTTCACGTGGCCAGTCAAGCTGCATTCTGTCCACCTCGAGCAGTTCCTCGACCGATTTCCTCTCGCGAGAGGAACGCTCAGAGGCGGGCTGCTCATGGCCCGAAGACCCAAGAGATATATCATCGTCCTCGTGAACCGAAGAAGCACTGGAGTGCGCTTCGAGATCTTGAGAGAGGATGTGTGGATCCGGTGACACCACAAGCGAAAGGGATGGGCCCGTCACTCGCTCGTCATGCAGATCCGCACGAGAGCCCTTCGATGAAAAGGTGGGTGCGGTCTGGAAATAGTTCAGATGAGCACGAAGCATCTTCACTGAGAGCAGTTCACAATACTCACACTTTCCCGTTTCTAAAGCCAGAATCACATGCTCTTCCCCCAAACAAACAAACAGTAATCTTGAGTATCCAGCTCATACATAGGACGAGAGCATGGAGGAACACAACACTTACCATTTTGTTGACTCATCCTACGAAGATCTGTAGTTGATGAAAAGAATCTTCTTGACGCTCACATGCACAGAATGATCTGAAGACAAAAGACCTGGTTGATGCACCTGTGGCTTATCTATTTATAGCCCTGTGTTGCTGCCGCGCCCCGATTACGTCATCAACCGAGATTATATTACCACTGGGTCAATTCTATGGACGTGTTACACACATTATTCACAGCTGGTCACGAATAAGATGTTTCCCAATGCGCTGAGCAGCGCAGCATCGACTGAAGCTTTCGAAAGGGAACAGACCACGGAGAAGTCTTCTTTGACCTGTTTTGTAAGTATGAACTCAGATACTTATGAGATAGGACAGATTTGACTTACTTTACCTAACCTGAGAATAAATCAAATTAAGGTAGAAGGTGTAGGAAATTTAGCACCATAAAACAAGAAATTATTAAAAACATCCCACTGACCCCTCACAGTCAAAGAAGACTGCAAAGACTGAAAGTTAAGTAATAAAGAGGAGAGTTTTTTGAGTAAATACTTTAATTTAATTTACGTTTTTGACAACTGGAGAGCAAAGTTATTTTGTGGACTTTTGTAGGTCTTCAACTTGACTAGTTGTTTAAAAAAATATATGCATTGTGAGAACTTATAGTGTTCACTTGGCTTTTTTAGATTACTTTACTTCACTCCAACCAGAGCCCAAGCAGGGTTAAGGATGGTTTAATTGCCAATTACAAAAACCGTTACCTTCCATTTACAACATACACAAGTCTAAGGAACTGCAGTCGATATATCTCTCTGGGCAGATGGACAGCCTCTGGACACAAAGAAGAAGAGAAAATCTGTTCTCAGATAATCTCTTCTTGTATGCCCTTTTTGCTATTGTCTTTCCAAAGGCAAGCTTTATTTTGAAGGTTGTATGTGATGTGGGGCCGCATTGTTCCACATGTGGCCCAGTCTGGCTGTCAAACCCGGAGGGAGAATGTCTCTTTTTATCTCTGCCTATGAACCCTGCCACAAAATCTCTCTGTCTTTCACCTCTCTACTTAATAAACCATTTTCTATTTACTTGCTTCTTGCTCTCTTTTGCTTTCAGCATTTGTCTAAGTGACTAATGTTAAAAAGTGGTCTGTAAGGAAGGCAGGATCTCCCCTAAATGCTTTATCTGTGTATAAAGTAATAAAATAATGCTCCATTTCACTTCTATTAGATAAATATATCAGTATGGATAGATCAAGCAAAAGGAAGAGCTTGATGCTGTTCCAGTTTACCTTCTTCTCTCTCTCTATTTTAAAGAGGATTTAATCACTTTTTTGTTATTGTTATTGACTGTTTTGGCTGTTCCAAAAGGTCCTTCCTCTGTTCTTGTTTTCTGTCTCCTTTTCCTCAGGTTTTTTTTTGGTCTCTTTTCATTTCCTCTCTCTCTCTAGCTCATTTGAGATTTTCCACCCACCTACAATCTGTGTTAATATATTTGGACAGTTGAGTGTATATGTTGCATTTTATCTGCATCTCTTTGGTGTGTCTTTTCATTGTTTTATACCACACAAATGCACCCAAGTTGCGAGTGCTTATACAAGTTAGACCGTGCCACCCACTGTGTCATGAAACTGAAGTGAACTAGATATTGGCTCTCTATCATTGGTCATGTTGGGTATTTCCTCTGTGTGTACATAGCTGGTGAATTGGAGTTAAAGGTTGAGTGTGTTTATTTTGTGCCACTAGGGGCACCAAGCAGAATTGTTGAAATAGAAATATTGCTTCCAAACAGGTTTCCCAAACACTCCATCCTGTCCCCTGTCTGCCAGTACTCACATTACTTTAAAGCATGGCAAATTATGTAAAAGGGTCAGAAGTACCATACATTTGAGGTTTATTGCAGACTATTTAAATGTATGCAAAAATTTAAGTTCTTTCAGAGTGTAATGAGACTATATACATAATTGCATCATGCGCAATGCTTTATGGTAATGGGTGGCTTTTGTTGAGCTCTGTTCCACAGATTCCGGTTTCCATGGCAACAATTACTTCTCTGTTTGGTGGCTCTCCTTCAGAATTGTGGGTATTGTATTTTACCTGGAATAACACAATAATAATAGTTATAATAAAAATACTAAACATATTTTTTTAAGTTGGCTTTTAAACATATGTCATCACAAAAAAAGCTTGAAATTGCCCTAATTTTCTGCATGGAGTAGTTTTTTGTAATAGTTTTCCAGTTTAAACTATAGAAAGAACTGTGGGTCTAAAACAGGTATGGACCCGTCTGATAATAAAAATGTCACTTGCTTTAAATAAATGTAGCCTGTAGCTCAATGCACATTTCACTTACCTTAATACAAAATACAGTCTATGAAAATGTAATTTACTTTTATACTTTTATTTACTTTAAGTGATTGGGTAATGTAGGAAAATATAACTGTGATAACAGTAATATAAATATACTATTAGTAATACTAGCAAAGCTGTTTCTAATAAAATCATGCTAGGCAGGTATAGCATATACAGTATATTAATAAACACATTCTCATTTTGTCAGTTATTTATTTTCTGATCACTCCTGTTTGCTACCTTTACGGCTTTAATATGTTGTATTTTGTGAGACCCATGATACCAGCTCCAGAGACAGCTGTTTATCTAGAATGCTGGCTCCCAGACAAATGACCCAAAAGATTATGTCTTATTAGTCAGTGTTTTTTCTTCCATCACTGAAAGAAACTTGGCAGAGTCAGGAGTGAGAAAAAAATGGGCTTCTGTTGCCTTTTAATGGCAATAATAAGAAATATCTTAAAATATAAAGTAAAAAAATAAAGAAAATTACAGTGCTCCGAATGTCATGGTTTGTGGTAGGATCATTTCTTTATAATGCTGCTTGAGTTACCTCCATTTTAGTTCATCCAATGTTGCAGCTAACTTTTAGAGAAAAAAATACCTGCCACAGTCTCAAGTGGAGACAGATTTCATGGGCAGCAGACAGGTGGCTCAGTCTGGGTTTAAATTAAGTTGTCTTACCTGCCTCATGTTCCTGGGTCTGTAATGGGTCTGAGATGGGTTCATTTGGCCTGCTGAGGGCTCAGGCAGCGAGAGTCCATTTAGTTGGCTCAGTCCTTACTGTGATTAAAGGGTTCCATTATACAAGAGTGGAGAATCAAGTGGAAAATAATGTTCTTCCCGCAGCTACACTCAGTGTGAGGAAGCAGTCAGCCTGCTTGTTCATAAGAGAGAATACACATCTAGAGACATTAAAAGCAAGAGGAGATTTAGTTCTAGGAATAGAAGTTATAATATATGTGCACAGTTGACAAAATATTGTCTGCAATGACATGTCTCAAAAGGACTTTGTTAGCATGTCGCTAAACTAACAGCAACACTGTGTCTGATATTTTCTCTCTGCAGCAACTGATGCAATCTTCAGTTTTCCACATGTTCATCCTCAGTATGGTGGCCGTTGACGTGATTGTAGCTGCTAGCAATTACCACAAGGGCGAGGACCATAAACTCACCAATGACGAGTTCTACCTAGCTGAGGTAAGACCTGTCAAAATCGATTCTTAGAAACTTGTTGATTTTTTACTTTAATTTTTTTAATGTGTGCAGCAATTTCACATGAGCACAATGAGATTTTGCTGAAACACAATGATAATTACCAATTGCTAAATATGATATATTACTGATTTAATTTGAGATGAGAAGCACATCTGTTGTTTAAAGGTATAGTTCACCCAAAAATGAAAATTCTGTCATTAATTACCTGCCCTCATGTTGTTCCAAACCTGTAAGACCTTAAAAATAGTAAGATCTTCAAAGGGTCGGAAAGCTCTCAGATTAGAATCTGAGATCAAAAATATCTTAATTTGTGTTCTGAAGATGAACAAACTTCTTACTGGTTTGGAACGACATGAAGGTAAGTAATTAATGACAGAATTTTCATTTTTGGGTGAGCATCCCTTTAAGTTCAAATTCATGTTTATTGTCATTCCGCTATAAGTGGGATAGAAATGTTGTGCTGCACAAGACCACGGTGCTACATATAGATGGACATATAATCATATAAAACAAATAAATATATAAATCTATATACAGTTGGTACGGAAAGTATTCAGACCCCGTTAAACTTTTCACTCTTTGTTATATTGCAGCCATTTGCTAAAATCATTTAAGTTCATTTTTTTTCCTCATTAATTTACACACAGCACCCCATATTGACAGAAAAACACATAATTGTTGACATTTTTGTTGACAAAACTGAAATATCACATGGTCCTAAGTATTCAGACTCTTTGCTGTGACACTCATATATTTAACTCAGGTGCTGTCCATTTCTTCTGATCATCCTTGAGATGGTTCTATACCTTCATTTGAGTCCAGCTGTGTTTGATTATACTGATTGGACTTGATTAGGAAAGCCACACGTGCATGTCACAGCAAATGAGAATCATGAGGTCAAAGGAACTGCCTGAAGAGCTCAGAGACAGAATTGTGGCAAGGCACAGATCTGGCCAAGGTTACAAAAAACTTTCTGCTGCACTTAAGGTTCCTAAGAGCACAGTGGCCTCCATAATCCTTAAATGAAAGACGTTTGGGATGACCAGAACCCTTCCTAAAGCTGGCCGTCTGGCCACACTGAGCTATCGGGGGAGAAGAGCCTTGGTGAGAGAGATAAAGAAGAACCCAAATATCATTGTGGCTGAGCTCCAGAGATGCATTCGGGAGATGGGAGAAAGTTGTAGAAAGTTAACCATCACTGCAGCCCTCCACTAGTCAGGGCTTTATGGCAGAGTGGCCCGACGGAAGCCTCTCCTCAGTGCAAGACACATGAAAGCCCCCATGGAGTTTGCAAAAAAAAACACCTGAATGATTCTCTGGTCTGATGAGACCAATATAGAACTTTTTGTCCTTAATTCTAAGTGGTATGTGTGGAGAAAACCAGGCACTACTCCTCACCTGTCCAATACAGTCCCAACAGTGAAGCAAGGTGGTGGCAGCATCATGCTGTGGGGGTGTTTATCAGCTGCAGGGACAGGACGACTGGTTGCAATCGAGGGAAAGATGAATAGGCCAAGTAAAGGGATATCCTGGACGAAAACCTTCTCCAGAGTGCTCAGGACCTCAGACTGGGCCGAAGGTTCACCTTCCAACAAGACAATGACCCTAAGCACACAGCTAAAATAATGAAGGAGTGGCTTCACAACAACTCCTTGACTGTTCTTGAATGGCCCAGCCAGAGCCTTGACTTAAACCTAATTGAGCATCTCTGGAGAGACCTGAAAATGGCTGTCCAACAACTTTTACCATCCAACCTGACAGAACTGGAGAGGATCTGCAAGGAGGAATGGCAGAGGATCCCAAAATCCAGATGTGAAAAACTTGTTGCATCTTTCCCAAAAAGATTCATGGCTGTATTAGATCAAAAGGGTGCTTCTACTTAATACAGAGCAAAAGGTCTGAATACTTAGGACCATGTGATATTTCAGTTTTTCTTTTTTTTTATAAATGTGCAAAAATGTCAACAATTCTGTGTTTTTCTGTCAATATGGGGTGCTGTGTGTACATTAATGAGGAAAAAAATGAACTTAATAATTTTAACAAATGGCTGCAATATGACAGAGTGAAAAATTTAAGGGGGTCTGAATACTTTCCGTACCCACTGTAAATGTACATATTTACATATACCTATATAACCAATGTAAGCATATAACCTTGATAAAATTACACATATCTATCTGTAGATAAAATACTGTAACGATAAAACTCCATGATCAGGGGATGATAAGGAGGCGGGAACCGGCGGACAATCAAACAAATAAACAAATAAAAACCAAACACAACTAAAATCCAGGCCTGGTCCTCTCTCGTCCTTCACTGTCGTCGCTCCAGTTTTATATCCTTCCATCTCCTCCGTGGGATCGAGACCGGTGGGTCGAGCAGGTGTCGCTCATCTCCAATCACTCCACCGGCCTCGCTCTGTTCCCACGTCTCTCGGCCCTGCCCCACTCGTCACAAATACCATGTGATAAAATGCCATACAGTTTATTTTATTTTATGTTAAATTTTTCGGATAAATTGAACAGATCTAGAAATATAGAGCTGAAAATTATATACAAAAAATACATTAATTTGCAATTTATTATCATTTTTAATTAAGATTTTATCTGGGACACAGCATATATCTGATGCCTAAAATGGATGCCCCAGATGTTACTAGTCACGCCCTGATCACTTTTCATGCTAGGTGCTACGAGTGCTGCATTTGAATCCCACTGTGAAAACCTTCACCTCTTTTACAGATATTCAGTGTCAAGATGCTACTGGATAATTAACTTTTCTGGCATGGGTTTTCTACTTTTTCTTTGTCTTGGCAATGTTTATTAGTTTTAATAGACACAATTTTGCACTGTTATCCTGAGTTATGAGATGGGCAGAAGAGCCCTTATACTGTTATTGCACTCAAACACATCAGCAGATCAGATTTTGCTGAAAGCTCATATATACATATCCTCATCACTTTCTGTCGCCTTAAAAACCCTGAGATTAAATCAACTGAGTGACAACGTGGGCGCAAACAGCTTGTGGGCAACACTCCATTTTAGCCGGTTGGTGTGTGTGTGTATGTGTGTGTATATGTGTCCTGTTAGCCACGCACTGCCTCTGCAATCAGTATGCAGGCGGCACAGTGGGAACAAAGACAGAGGAGTGTGGCCATCCGCCCACTCCAAGCTGAAAGAGAGAGATAAGGAGGAAGAGGCACCCCACATATTCACAGACCGATCCATCTCATCATTAATCCACGCTGCTCTTTATTTGGATCAGACTAAATGGGGGAAAACTGGGGAAATACTACTTTTGTTTTCCGTCGTCTGTTGACATTCCCATGCCTTAATGCATCTCACTAAGATTGCATTTATTTCCCATTACATCATTCCTATTTATTGCATCTTATACATGAAAAAGCAGAGTTATTATGAATGGAAATGGTTCTTCAGCACTCTTTGTTTGAATGTCTGTGTATTCACATACATGTTCCCTTTGCAAAAACCAAAGACTCTAGGGATAATTAAAAAGCAATTAGTAAGAAATGTGCACACAAGGAACAGCTCTCCATTATAATGCTTCCTGCCTCTCATTGTCTCTTTCTGTCATTTTCAGGTTGCCTTCACTGTGCTGTTTGATTTGGAAGCCCTGCTTAAAATCTGGTGTTTGGGCTTCACTGGCTACATTAGTTCCTCTCTACACAAGTTTGAGTCTCTGCTTGTAGTGGGCACCACTCTGCATATCTATCCTGATCTCTACCACTCGCAGTTCACCTACTTCCAGGTTAGAGATTCAAAGATAATCTAGAACTAGTCATCGCTGAAATTTATCGTACAGCTACTCAAGCAAACCTGCAACATGTTCCTGAAATCAACTTAAGGTGTAGAGTTGGAAGCTTGTGATGTGAGACCAGTAAAAACATACAACATTTTAGGAACATCTTTGACTTGATTTGACATCTTATCCAATTTGTCATCTGCTAACAAGTAACCATGCTTATTTTTAGACAAAAAGACAAAATACAGTCTCTGTAAATCTAAGATTAGTTTCCAGACATTATTGATTCTGATGGTAACATTTTGACAAATTACGTTATTTTTTACTGAGGCCATGACAGATGCAGCCACGGCATTTGTAAAAGGCTCCCTGCATGAGTACAGCACCTGCTAGATTCTGAGATGCTAATCATGCACTAATGCAGGGTAATAACGATATTGATGACCATGGCGGAGCTGTTTTCATACATCTCCAGGCAGCTGCGGGGAATGGGAATGGATGAAGCATGCTCACGTTGACAAGCCTCATTAAGGACACAACCTGCGCTCTCCCTCCAGTTTTCTCTCAGCAGGAGGGGCGGAGCTCCAACCGTGAATATTCATATCCTCCCCTCATGTCTGGGCTCATGAGCAGTCACCATGTTAAATTTGATTTGTAAATAGATTTCTATATTTTTCCATCATTAGTGAAATGAGTCATTTTCACAAATTGCAATGTCTGGCTCATAATTCTAAAACTTTTTGAACATAATTACTAATTTGCATTACTGAATGTTCTGTAATTGTTTTTTTTTACAACTTTTATTAACATTTATGAAGCACAGTTGTGGAGATGTTTTTTATATCAGTGTGAGTTAGTTACATATTGTATCAGCAACACATGGCTGCAAAGTGTGTAACAAGTTGAGGTTATAAGTAGACATAAACCTTGCAGATTCTGCAAAATGTTCATTCACAAAAAAATAATTTAATAAGCAGTTTTTAAGACTGTTCTAGCTCCGTACTAGAAAGACCAGTCATGTATTTATTTATTTTTTACTGTAAAGGTCAAACTAAACCTTTGCTTTCCAGTTTGCCATATTCAATAGGTCTTACATTTATTTTCTGGAGAGCCTAATTAGTACTCGATTTCCATTGGTTCTCAAGCTACAGTATGCAGTAAGAAATCTCTTGTGCATTACACAAAGTGTCCCCAAGTAAAGTTCATTGTCTTCCTAGTTAGAATTTTAATTTATGTATTTGGAAGATGCTTTCAAACTGAAGTAACTTTCAGTGTATTTAAAATATATACCATATTTTACACATATTCATTAGCAATTGCGTTCCCCATGAGTCAACCCCATAACTATGGTCTTAATAACACCGTGCTTTACCAGCTGAGCTACAGAAACTTTGTGATTAGAATTTAACTGAAATAAAATCAAGAGTTGCAATATTATGACCAATGGTCAGCATCATTAGACAAGCATTGTAGTTTTAGATCTCTGAAGCAACGAAAGCCAAAACAAAATTTGTCAATGTGTTTGTTGTGAAGAAAGACCTTCTGTGCTGAGGATTACTGGATGGTTTTTCTAGATTTAAAAGTAACGACAGCAGGAGTACTGTCAGGTCACATTCACCTAGGAGCAAATGGATCAATATCCATTATCTGCTCTTAATCAAATCTCAACCTAGATACATCATTGTTAAAATTTGTTGTCAACTAAAGTAATTTAATAACTGCTTGAGCAACAATGCCATTTGTAGCCAGGTTACTCTGGGAATAACCCGATAACAGTGTTTGCTCATTAAAAATCAATAAAACAAACACCAATATGCTCCACAGGCCTTCTTCTGGTGATATTTTTCATGGTAATATGTATGTCAAACCTATGTAATAAGATGATTCTGTGCATGTATCTGTTGGATTATGCTTTGATAAGTTGGTTTAAATTAAGAAAACTGAAATGTTCTTCCATCTTACCTGCAGGTTTTGCGAGTGGTCCGTCTAATAAAGATTTCTCCGGCATTGGAAGACTTTGTGTATAAGATATTTGGTCCAGGGAAAAAACTCGGCAGTCTAGTGGTTTTCACTGCCACTCTGCTCATAGTGATGTCTGCTATCAGTCTGCGGATGTTCTGCTTTGTGGAGGACTTGGATCGTTTCACCACATTTCCACGGGTAAATCTCCCTGTTTCTGGAGACATAGAAAGTAGTTGTAGATCAAAAGATGAACTATTAAAAAAATTTGGTGTTGGAGGAGCAGATAAAATACTTGAAATCTGCGAATTACGATTGGAGATTTTTGTATCTTGACAATTTTTATAAGTGATTCAAATAGCTGAGATGTTAAAATACTTACAATCGTAATGTCAGAAAAACACTGGTGAAATCTAGAGAAGAACTCAGAAACCAATGTTGACCAAAATATCTCTAAATCTAAAATACTACTTAATTTGTCAGCAGATGTAAGACTCTCTTCCACGTTTCTTGATACTATGTGCTCATGACAGGGGTTCTCATTAGTGGTGTCTTTTTATCCTCCGTTATTAGTGGGACTCCACTGATCCCAATGCGTACTGGGATTTGGAGGGGCTCACATAAACAGATGCCGCTCATTTACAAGGCGGGTGGCACGATAACCATTGAAGATAATGATGTTTACCCAGCTCCCTTGTCAATAGACCTGTTGCAAAATTATCTTCATCTGCAGTCACTCAGAGACAGTGTGACTGTGACCAGGCTCGGGACCAGCTGGGTTTAGACCTTCATTTGACTTCCATGAAAAAAAAAGGCCATGAAAATGTGGTCTCAAATCTCCGTATGATGCTGAGACCTGGGGCACACTGTTTTTTTCTTCTTCCTTATTTTTATTTGCATCCATTTCAGTGAATGTTGTGCTCTATCTTGTCTTATTTTGTCTCAGCACTGTCAGTCAACAATCCTTGTATATACATTAGAATATATTTAGGAAAAGCAACAAATGAAAAATTGTTACTCTGCCTTGTTACTTTTCAAATTTCCATTTTGTTTTGATGACTGGAAAGGTTGGGTCAGGACAATTAGCACCATCTATCAATTTCATGAAAACATACATCTGTTAGTCCTATTAACAATTCAAGTTTTAAGTTTTCACCCTCATGTTATTCCAACTGTGTATGACTTTCAAAATATCCAGATGGGGCACTGGGGGCTGTCAAGCATGTAAAGGGCTTTTGTTGTTTTCTCATAAAAGAATAAATAATCTAGTCTGATAAATAAAAAATACAGAACAGTTACAGAAAAAAATATGGGCTAATGATTTCTCTTTTTCTTTCCTGCAGGCATTTATGTCCATGTTCCAGATTCTTACACAGGAGGGATGGGTGGATGTCATGGACCAAACTCTGGTGGCAGTGGGACAGATGTGGGCTCCAGTGGTGCCCATATACTTCATTCTCTACCACCTGTTTGCCACACTGGTAAATATAATTATTTGTGCATTTTCTGTCAGATAAAACAAAATGATTTTTAAATATTGCTACAGAGATTACATATTTTTGAAGGCCAACTTGAAAGTTATCCTCACCCAGTCCGGCTTTTGCAATATTGCAAAAAATATGCTCTGTAACCAACAAAAGTTTTCACAATTCCTACACATTTTGTTCATCATCATTGTCTTTACAATTTAATACAACACAACTTTAACACAAATTTTAAAGCCTAAATACAATCACCAAAAGTTAAAATCCAAATGTAGGCAAACTTCACCACAGTTGCATGACTTCAGTGTCACCACTGTTAGGCTTCCGACAAAGTTATATATAGTTTGCAAGAGTGTGATTATAAAAACAATGAGTACTAATGATTAGATCCATTTTCCTGTTCAGTGTGATGATTTTTAAGATCCTAGACAACCAGTAGTCCCTTTTAAACAACTCTAACTTTGGTTAGCAACTGCTTTTTTCTAGACAAGTTAAGTTTTTAAAAACCAAAAGGGGTTATTACTGATGTATTTTATTTTAAAGAATAAAACTGGAAAATATTTTGAGCTTGTGTTAACCACAGACCTTATTTCAGGTTTTAAACTAAAAACCCATTCAAAAAACACATTGACTGTCAGCACAACAGAAACGGAAGTTATAAAGTACTAAACACTAACTTGTTTCTGGGCTTTAATATACAAAAATATGTCATACAGTATTTTGGTGATGCTATCCAATCATATAAATTTGTGGTTAACCAGTGGATTTTCAGTGTTTCAAAATGTAATTCTGGAAACTAAACTGGCAGTGTGTGATGGGACTTGTCTGAAGCATGATCTACATCATCACCTTAATTTTCATTGTGGTATCCAATAAAGGACCCCCGTTCAATGTGTTGCACATGCTCTGTGTGTTCCCAATTTCAGGCACACAGCAACAAAGCAAAGCAAATACATCTAAAATTAAGCTTGCATTTGTGCTGCTGAGAGCTAACCAGACTGTTAGAAAATGAATCATATTTCATCCTCCCTTTCCTCTCTTGATCTAGCCATCAAGAAAAAATATTCAGTGATCCTGTAGCAGGTTGGATGTTAGTGAGAGCAGTATTCCAACCTCTAATGGATAGTTTTCTGTGGTTTAAAGAGATGCAGCATTCTAGCTGATGTCTAAGATACTCAGTTTTTTAGTGAAGGTGAATAAAGCGGATCAGTCTGTGTGCAGGACTTTCTGTAGTACAGCAGTTGAGTACTTCCTGCTATGTTTTCTTCAGGCAGTAATTATGAAGACTTTAAGGAGTAAATCCAAGTTTGTTTTGTGAGTATCTGACTGCTTGTAGCCTGAAAACTTGTGTTGTGTATAGAGTGGACATGGATACATTTCTGTGCTGTCTCCCACACATAAAAAGAAACAAAAGAAACAACACTGGCTTAGAAAATATAGCAGTAAATAGCCTCTGGAAACTTCATTTATAGTTGTATGTTTAAAAAAACACATCTTTGGGGCATTTCACAGACACATCATGGCCCCTGTCACTCCCCGTTACAGATATTACAAGCAAACATTTGACCATTGGTGTCTTCTTGTTGTTTTACCACCATTGCCATAAAATCTCCACAATGCAATGCACATACAGTATAAGCATACTGCAAAGATAATGAAATATTTGCACATGAAATCTTAGCTATAGATTTATGTTAACCATTTCTTGGCAATATCCTCAGTTGAGAACAGAAAGTACTCTGGATCTAATTGCACTGTGGTCGTAATGATTATTTTTTCTTTTGTTTTACTTTTGACAAGTTTGAGTGAGTGAGGAGCAGCCGTTTAAATTTGACATTTGAATGAGAGTGCACACTAATGACAGAATAGACCGAGCATGTAATCAAGACACGGCTGAATCATTTATTAATTTCCTGTCACAGAAAAAAAAGAAAGAAAGAAAATATGACGAAGAGAAAAGACAATGCCTAATGCATTTGAGGACACCTTTAGACACCTCACATATAAGGAGAAGTGTCATTAAATATCAAAGCACTGATGACATCTAAGGCACAATCAGCTGTGATTGATTTACTACATTTTTGTTGTTGTTGTTGCTGTCCTGAGCATCTAATCTTTTGTTTGCTGTGTTTATGGTGTGACGTTTTTGTTTTCCTTTGACATGTGGTTCCATGTCCAATAGCATATTATTTTTCAAACGGAATTTTAGTTTTTGGATCATAATTTCGTCTTGGACAGAACTCATGTATGCATGACAGATTATCTGTCATCATCACCCCATGAGCACAATACACCTACTGTACTGACAATGTATGGCAAAGAATATTGAGGCCACATTACAGTGTTTATGTCTTAAAACTGCTGTTGATGTTCAGTTACGATATGTGACTAATGAAAGAATTGTCTTAAATATCTTCGAATGGTGTATTTGTTTTGTCTAAACATTGCCCTAAATGCATATAAGGATGTATTGGCAAATTGCAATGAAAGCTAAATTCAGTATGTTCTTGTCTTTTAGATCCTTCTGAGTCTTTTTGTGGCTGTGATTTTGGACAATCTTGAGTTGGATGAAGACTTGAAAAAGTTAAAACAGGTAAGATTGTGATAATTGTTCTACTTATTTTTCTTATTTTATACACCAGTTTTGAAACTTTGTGGTCGGTAAGATTTTCGAAATATCTTTGAAAGATGCTCACCAAGGATGCATTTATTACAGTTACTTAATACAGTTAAATATAACTAATATACAGTTTTACAAAATAATAGTTTTTTTTTATTTTAATGTATTTTAAAATACAGTTTATTTCTTTAGCATCAAAGTTTAATTATAAGAACTTATTATATCCCTCCATTCACTGTCAGAACTACCCTAAATAATAAGATCTGATTTAAAAGTAAATTAGGTTATAATACTTTTACAATGTGCTTTCTGAACTGTTGAATCACAATACATCCAGAAACATTCCTCAACTAGCACGATTGTAGCCTTAAACTGTTTAATTTTACTTTCCCTGCATTTGAGGAAAATCAGCAAACAGGGTGAGCCGTGTTAATTAATACAGTTCTCCATCTTGTTCTCTGTCTATTTTTACCTTTTTATGAGGCCGTGATGCACAGGTAATGATGACTCATAGGATAATTAGCGTGAGAAATCATGAACCATTCGACAAGCGCACTATGAAAAAACAAGATACCTTCTTCATAGGATGCAAATGAACTTCTGCTGTGGCCAAATATCATAGGAAATGGCTTTTGAAAGCAATTAGAGGTCGGATGTCTCTATGGATAACAGCATATCACCTCTCTCCTCCAGCACATCGGCAACATATTTCAGCAATTGTTTAAATTGTTGAGAGAGAGAAAGAGAGACAGAAGCCAAAAGAAACCAGCAACTCATAAAAATTTTCATGATTACTTTTGCGATTTGTCATAACTGTAACTATGTTTTGTCATAACTATAATTTGTCATAACTATAACTACATCATACATAAATAGTAAAAGTAATAGTATAAATTGAAAGGGAAGGCCACTGGTTTCCTGTGATTTCTTTTGTTCTCTGTGCTTTTCTCACTCTGAGTAAATGACATGAGTTGTGTTGGTCCTTCAATCCACCAGGCTGTCAAGCTCCAGGCATCTTCGCATGCCCAGATCGGTTATCCCTCAGACACAGCTGACTGATCCACGGTTCCACCTGTAAAATTGCCTATTTAATAGATGCTTCAAGCACAGATGGGGGCAATCCAAAAATAGAGCACTAGATTGTGATTGCTGTCCAAGAATACAGGTGGGTTTTGTAAAGCGCAATTCAATGGCTGACCTTAATTGAAGTAACAACTGGATTTTTTTGTGTGTGTTTTCCCTCACATTGGCTTTATGACAGCTCTTCTGGGTTGTTTTTTATTTCCATAGGCTTTTCTGTTGCTGCCTATGAACCTCTGTTACCTTGTAATAAAGTCATCAGTAACTGTCTCTTAAAATGTTTGGCCACCTGCTAGATAGAAGGATTTCTGAAAATGGAGCATTAATAAAGACACTACATTTAACCTTCAGACTCTCAGAGGCTCAGAATTGACGGACAACTTATTTGTATTTTTTTTGGCAGGGAATTGTTTGTCTGTTTGATTAGGCTTAGCTTTGTGTCATTTTTAGCACGTCTTTTACATACTGAAAATAGACAGATTCATTCGCCACTCATTTCCATTATACCACGAACAATAAACAATTAATTCAAACAATTAACCTAAGGTTATTATGTGTTATCATGTTTTATATTGGATTATTCTTTTCAGAGCCTTATCCCTTTTAATAGCTCAAGCCAAACTTTACACAAGCAATTATTTTTATTTTTATGACATGCTGAATGTATCTGAATCAGTTGAACAGGATTGAAATGTTAAACCTGTTAGCCAGCACAAAGACGCCCTCGTCCTGAACGCCTTTCAACTTGCATGTGTCAGTGTTTATGAATAGATTAAATGAAACAGGACAAATTTAATCTTGACAATCTATGTATCATTATATGTCACGACCGGTGATACAAGGATATACGGAGAGAAAGATCCAATTGCGAGTATGTCTTTATTAAAGGGGCAATCCAAAGAATAAACAGTCCAGGCAGGGGTCGAAACCAAAACATCAATCCAAACATAAACCAAACACGAACACAAGGCAAGGGCACGATAACTGACGGACATGAATTAACACAAGGAATCCGTCACACATGCTAAGACAGACCGGGTTAAATACACAAGGAGAGACAAACGCTAATGGGAAACTTGACAGAGTGTGATGATTGGTAACTAGTGACAGCTGGGTGCAATAATTAAGCAGAGGACGTGAGGAATGTGGTTCATAAAGTGACAGACATAGAAGGAGGACATCTAGTGGATTCCCAGGGAACACAACCCAGACACTGTGACAATACCCCCCTTCTACGGAGCGGCTCCCAGACGCTCCACGACAAGACACAAAACAAAGACCAGGAGGGAGGCGGACAGGTGGAGGCTCAGGGGGAGGGACGGAGGGCCAGAAAAGAAACATGGGGAACAGACACCAGAAGTGTAAACACAAAAACAGGGAGACCAGGAGGGAGGTGGACCGGAGGAGGTTCAGGGGGAGGGACGGAGGGCCAGGCTAACAGATGGGAACAGACAGAAGACATAACAAACAAAAAACACAAAACATAAGTCCATGAAGGACATCATGTGGCGCCCACCAGGGCGGAACAGAAGATCACCACAACCGTGTGATCAGGGCGGAAGCCCCCCAGGGTGGAACAGACGTCCGTGCGGCCGGACCAACGGGACGACGAAACTCTGGTAAGCCCATGGTGTTTCTGCTGGACTCCAGAAGATCGGTGCTGGCCTGACTATGCTCACGAAGATCATTGGTGACTGGCATTTGTTCATGAAGGTCAATGGTGACTTGCCTTTGTTCTTGAAGATCACCAGTTACTTGACTCTGTCCTTGAAGATCACCGGTGACTTGACTCTGTCCTTGAAGATCACCGGTGACTTGACTTGCCTCTGGAAGGTCAACGGTGACTAGTCCTGACTCTGGACGGTCATCGGTGACTAGCCCTGACTCTGGAAGGACATCGGTGACTAGCCCTGACTCTGGAGGGTCATCGGTGACTAGCCCTGACTCTGGAGGGTCATCGGTGACTAGCCCTGACTCTGGAGGGTCCTCGGTGACTAGCCCTGACTCTGAAGGGTCCACGAACACCTGCCTCGACTCTGGAAGGTCAACTGGAATCTGACTGGACTGTGGAGAGTCAACAGGAACCTGACTCCTGACTCGGCTCTGGAGGGTCAACTGGAACGTGACGCGCTCTGACGCACTTGTCAGCTGATGGAGACGGAACTTCTAGCGATCGGCTTTTTCTTTGTTTCTTTTATTTTTCTTATTATTCTTATTTTTCTTACTCCAATTATTCTCATTGTATTTTTCTAGTGCTCAAATACATCACTTATATGATGTCTAAGTTTATGTCTAGTGTTTTATAATTGAAAAAAACTATAAAGTGGTATGTTTACTGACTAAATAGTTTGTAGAAGCCTTCAATACTATTGGGAAATATATTTTCTTATATTTGGGGGGTGGGGGGTCTAGACATAGTCTCATAAAAATATTTGCAGGAGTCTCATTTTTCATGATATCTTATTCAGATTTGAAATAGAAACTCATGAGACATGTTGCTTTCAATCCATTACTTTTCTAGATTGCTCCAGGGCTCATTTCATGTATTTTTATATCAAATAAAAACAAATATTTAAGTGTGGTAAAAATTTTTTAAGGCACTTCAGTGTCTATAACTTTTAATATTTTTGAGCATTATCAAATATGGTTGATAAAAAGTAAAGCCCAAAGGGTCTACAAATTATGTTAGTAACACACTGAAGTAGGAAACTGTTACAATTATAAGTTAGGTAGAGCACTTTCAACTGTGAGTCCCATAATGGGGGGTGCTGGCTAACAGGTTTTAAACTAAAGGAAGAACAGTGACTGTTACTCAACATATTCAGAAGCCATTTTTTAATGAAGTATGTATATGAAACAGTATCTTGTGGTGTTTTCCATTAATTCAATTTATTACTATTAAATAATATTAAATAAAATAAATACTTACCGGTATTTTTGTTATGTGCAGTATATACATATACAGTGCCATTCAAACATTTTTTTCTTTTAAAGAGAAGTAATACTTTTGTTCAGTAGGCATGTGTTAATTAGATCACCAAATCAGCATGTCAGAATGATTTCTGAAGTATCTTTAAGGATAAATGCAAACTATGAAAATTAAAAACTTTCACATATACAGTTTATTTGTGAGAGTTCATGGTATACCCTACATTATGAGGACCAAATGCCCCCTTAGGAAGTATAATACCCGCATATTTTGACATTGAAGGGACATTTATTTTTATTTTTTTACAGCTATGGGATGTCACCATAAAACATAGAATCTCAATGTGTGCGTGTGTGCACATCTGTGTGCATATAAGAAAAATTGTATGCAAAGTCGATGTGAGGTTGACTTTTCAAATGTATGACTCTGTAAGTTTTTTCATGTTTCATCAAGATATTCTATCTTGTTTCCTGCTATAAATGTCAGACATGACACATTTCTTGGGACAGTAACAGTATCTTGTTTTAATTGACAGTAAAGCCATGGACAGTTCTAGAGAATTCTAATCTACAGAATGTATTAGCGGAGCAGTTTTAAGGGTGTTATTTTTTTGAATGGTTTATTTAGATTCCACAAATAAACCTGGTGGTTCCATTTCACCCTCACCACAGGATAGGGTAAGTGTTGAAATGAGTCTGGCCCTGATCTATCCTCCCACACTGTGATATTTTTGCCAGAAAAAAAATAAATAATAATAATTGTCTCATATTTTACCTTTCTACTTTTCCATTTTATATTAGTTTGTAATTGCATTTAGCAAAATTACAAACTTGGCACTTCATGAGCCAAGAGGAAGGACTGATACACTTTTTCTTATCTAGGCATGACAAGTTCCCTGTGAAGAAATTTGCTGTACAACCTTGCACAATCCCTGCCAATCAGACCATATGTAATGTTTATTAACATGCATGTATGTAGGCTATTTATTTATTTATTTGGGAGATGTCACAGTTGGCAGAGCTACTCAGCACAGAACACCACATAAATAGAAATTTGTATTGATAGTAACAGCATTTCATTAAAAAAAAGCTTTAAATAGATAATCAGTATTGTTTGATTGTCCAGTTGTGCCTTGAAACACTTTCCCAGTTCCCATCCATGAGCAGCCTGTTGCTGTATCCCTTTTTCATTCTCTCAGAAAATAAACTATTTATGTCTTCAGTCAGAAAGATCTTGAGGCACTCCATGATGCTATTTGTTACTGGGGTTTCTTAAGGCTTCATGAGAGTGATTAAAAAGTATATGCTTGCAGTGTTGTTTGTTGTACTCATTTAGTCAGAGCTTTGAATGGGCCATATCTATATTCATTGATATTGACTATGATAACTAATCTTTTTGGCATACAGTAGCTGGCTGCTAAGAATGCAAATGTTCAAACTTGAAGTTTGAGTATCTATTATTAGACAACTGGCTCTGTGGAGACGGAGGAATATAATGATGACTCATAACTTTTTGGAACATGACAGAGATTAATTTTGGTAGCACTCCAGATGAGGACAGTCAGTTGCTACTTCTGTGTACCCTTCAAAGGACAAAACTAGTCAGTAAAAGCATGCATTTAAGGTGAATATGCAGTTTAAAAATTGCATTTGAGTGGAACATTAGGTTTACATAGCTGGCATATATTCTAAATGACTAATTTAATTCAGCTCCTGAAAGTAGTTTGTTGTCAACTCATTTTTTATTTATTTTTATACATTTTTTTTCCTAAGATAATAAACTTTCTTAGGCTGGTTAAATTTTTTTTTGGCAGGCAAAGCTTAGAATTTGGCACAATTTGACCTCCTGTCACGTCACAAAAGTTCTCCAAGCAGAAAACAAAACCATTTTCACCCAATTTCTTCTCACATGTGCATTAAATCTTACTCATGCAAGATTATTTTTAGATTTGCTTAGAATAGTTTCAACAAGGTTTGCCCTCTGTGCCATCACAGGTGTTGAAAAAGAACAACAGAGATGAGTTAATCAATCTGATTTTCTCATGGTAACATTCGTCATCATTTGCTAAATGCAATACATTGTTTATGAAAATAGCATGTAATTCATGAAAATGGCATGCATCTGTCAATACTGGCTGATGATTTGTCTTTATTTGAAGCATATTTCAAAACCACAGACACAAATGGCTTGGTGGACACAAGTGGATTAACACGCATTGATGGATAGACATGGGTTAGAGTTCTCTCTTTATGACCTCAGAAGTGCCATTTGTCTCTACCTGCAAGTCTCGACTCCAGGACAACTTTAGACACAGATTCTCTCAGCAACAGCACAGGTCACAGATGCTCAGTGATTTAGCCATAGCTATGCATCATATCTTCATCTGTAGTTTGCAACCAACAGGTACAGGAACAGGAAAGAGAGACTGTACTGTAAGCAGCCACCGGAATAAAGGGCAGACTCAGAAATTGTAAACACTCCTGTACAAAAGCCTTCTTTTCGTAAGAGTAGATTCAATTTGTCAGGCATCATGGCAGGCACCTGCATGGGCACACAGAAAGGATCATTAGCAATTAAACCCAACAGGATAAGAGGAGGGAGAGCTAATGAATATCCAGTGTGTTCCACATGTTACAGATAAGCCAGTGATAATAGGAAGTGTTTATTGAGCTTCCATCTTCCCTCTGTCAGGACTTGTCCGTACCTGTTCAGGTGGCAATCCTGAAATAATGCATTTATGCCATGAAATTATGCTTATAATTTTTAATGAATTGTTCAGACAGCTGAAGGTGACTTAAGAAAGGTTGAATTTTATATTGAAGGTTTTCATACTTTTTGACACCAATGACCCCTAAATACGACAATAAACAAAACCCTTCAAACATTTGGGGTCAGTAAGATTGTTAATGGTTTTCAAAGATGCCCACCACGGATGCATTCATTTGATCAAAAATACAGAAATTGGGTGGCTCTGTAGTGGCCTCCGTGGCTGAAACAAGGAGAGTGGGGTGCTCAATGATGGCCCTCGAGGCAGTTGTAGTGAGAATGGGTTGTTCTGTGGCAGGCTGTTCTGTAGCGTGTGGCTCAAGAGCCTCTGGGTCCATCGGAATTTGGACCACTGGAGTATGCTTCTCCAGGACCTCCAGGCTAGGGACCACCAGGGTTGGGTCCTCCAGGATCACCCAATTAGGGGAAGTGACTGAAGTCCTTCTCCTGCATTTGCGAGGGTGAGGCGATAAATGGGTGGCCACCACCAAGGAAGCTGCAGCAAGGCTAGTGGTGGACTTGTCTCTCCCTCTGTGGGCTAGGAACTCAAAAGATAGATGCTCTGTAATAACCATCCTCTCTATGCTGATAGGCTCATCAAGGGCATAATTAAACAAATCCTTGAGAGACGCATTTTTATAATCCAGCCCCTCTCCAGCACTCCTGAACTCCACAGCAAACTCCCTCAGGTTAGGCCCCTGATGACAGAGGAAACTCAATGCTGCTTCCTCAAAAGTCCTCAAATAGCCGATCCATTCAGTCATGGGGCGTGTGGAGAGATGAGGCGAGCAATGGGAAAAAAAACCCCTTAGAGCAATTGCTATATGCAATGAAATATAAATGTTACTGTCATTTGATGCTGGATGTTGCGAATAAGCTGCCAGTGATCAAAATATTGAATATGAAGTCATTGAAAATGATAGTTTTGAGAATATGGCTGAGATTGTGAATATGAGGCAGATGCTGAATATACTATGGAAGTGCGCTCTGACGATGACAGTCATGGTAAAATCATCTGCTCAAATTGAACCCTTTTAAGTTACAAAAGGTAACGAAATATACTTTATTTTATTCTTCTGTAATTGTTCTTAACATATCAAGAGAGTTTTTTGCAATTGCAGCAGTTAGAGATCCATCCGGGTCCGGGTCGCTAAAGATTCAAGGATTGGCGAAACATTCATGGGTTAAACCATCTTTGAGTGCTTGTAATAATTCCAGTTGTGATCTACAGTATAGTCGATTTTGATTAATAAGCAGACACATGCACTCTTTTTATGTTTAATAACACTACACTGCTAATATTTGATATAAACATCCTTTATTGCTATAAAAATACCATGAGCTGTATACAAAACACATACAGAAAATATATTGTCATAATCATGTCTATTTGTTTTTTATATATTTCATGCGTAAAAAAGAGTGAACGCTCTCTGACTCATAACACTCGTGCACGTGGAAGAAAACAGACAGTGCTCTACAGATCACATAATTCAGTGGACAATTAATAGAAATGCTATTCTGTATAAAGAACATGTGAGAATAAATCTGTTCTCAAATAACAACGATAATAAGAATTCTCTTATCTGGGATACTCTTCTTCTGTGTTTGTTTACACTGGTTTTCGAATACAGTGCCACCGCTCTTTTCTTTTTGTGCAAAAGCAGCTGCTCCGGTCAAGTGATTGTAGCTCAAATCGTATTGGACGCCGTGTTTTCGCTTTGCAAAACTGAAAAAATTCGTCAGACTGGTTCGAAAAAAACAACTTTAGCATTTTCAGTATGCGAATGTTTGCGGTCTATTTGGAAGCATCCATAAAAATCTATTGTTTTTTTTTTCCCGCATGTGCGTCATCACGTGCGTTATTAGTTTCTCTTTTTCGCACTCAATGTGGAAAGGCCTTAAAGCTACTTTTTGTAATGACTATTTGATGTTTTTCTCATTTAACACAATTGTTTTAAATGATCTTTTGTGGGTAATTTCCAATGTAATTGATTGAAGATGAAGATTGCATATTTTCATCAGTTGACAGCCCTAGTGAAGATGTATTGATATTTGGTGAATTGCAAAGATTCAGAGGTGTAAAAGTGGCTAGTGGAATTTCATGTGTAAGAAAGAACAGTCTAGCTGTCATTTCCGGAATAAGCCGGTGTCCCTCTCTGACCACTGTTTGTTACACATCACCTTTGTGCCATGTCTCCTGATGCAGCCTGTTCATTCAGCCGGTCATGAGCCGTTTCCCTCACTGATGGCAGAGATTGATGGTTGTTACTGGGTTGAGAAATCATTACTTTCCTCCAGTTAAATGGCAGTGGGAAGTGTCAAGAGCTGATAGGGGAAATGTTTATCTTTTTATTGACCGAAATCTAATGGAGGACTTTCCCTCAGGTAAGGAGGGGGAGGATCTGGAAGTGGGACCGTGCTTGGTTAGCTGACTGAGGTCCACGAATGTTTTCAAGAGCTACAGACTTCACACTTCAAATCAAAACCTTCTAGCGTGTCAATCTTTTAGATCTACAATAATATAGTATACAGAAGAACTTATTGACAGTAAAACTATAGGTAGAAGCTATTCTGTAGTGCACTTATTCTTAACCATAGGGCCGCGGCCCACGCTTGGGCCGTGAGCGCCACCTGGAGGGCCGCAAAAAACTTTATGTTTTTCACCTGTGGGCCGCGAGGGCCGTGGGTCCACCAGAATGACCACTGTTATCCATGAGACAGTTACAATACACCATCCCACCTGAAAAGGAGTAGGAGGATGCTTAGGTAGCTAGCTTGAAGCCAATGGAGCTGTCAATAAAAACAGGTCAAGTCTAGTCACTCTGATGTTAAGGTCTTTATTTCCCTTCCAAATCAGGTATTAGGAATGGATGTGTATGCAGGGGTGTATGTGTGTGAGCGTGTGGTCTCTACAAAAAGGACAGAATTACAATGATTTAGTTAACAATAAACATAACATTGAATTCACAGGAGATAACGTAATTTAAACAATGCATAAGGCCATCTACTCATACTATAAATCTCAAATACATATCTAAATAACTAAAGAACATACGTAAGCAGGAAATACAGCAAAATAAACACACTTAGGACAAACTTAAGAAATACAGAATAATAGTTAAGTGTCAAACAAAAGCACTTGCATGGTCAAATACACACACAGGAAATAAACAACGGAAAAAGAACTCAGTCCTCTGCACAGTGCATCCATGTGCACCAGAATGAAGGTGCTGTGGGCACAGGTGCAATTTATATTGTCCTAATTGGCTTGAGATCAGGGGGGTAAAGCTAGAAGTTTATCGTAAATTAACAAGCCAAGAGGGGTGTGGCACATGCTTGGCACCTTGAAGCTTAAGGACACATAGCTTTTCAACAGCCGCCCCCAAATTTGTAGAGCAAATTTGATCAATCAGGGGAGATCAGGCAGGGCCGGAAGAGGGATGAGGCGGGCAACGGGCCTTGTATATGTCCTGTCCTTGACTTGGACATCAGCAACCCTACAACGGCCATTTTTGCTGGGTTGAAGGGAGATGACCTTACCCACTGGCCATTGGGATCTGGGAAGTTGAGGATCTAGTATTAGAACAACAGTGTTAGGTTGTAAGTTAGGATGATCTGTGCGCCACTTCTGTCTGGACTGGAGAGAGGGAAGATAATTTCTAAGGAAATGGGCCCAAAAATGATCAGAAAGGATCTGGCTGTGACGCCATTCACGGCGACTGTGCAGCTCAGAGTCTGGATATGTAACCAGAGGAAGGGAAGCATCATGCCGCCCCATCAGCAGCAAGTTAGGGGTTACCGGGTCAGGGTCAGCAATGTCAGAAGACACATAGCCTATGGGTTTAGAATTTAAGATGCCTTCAATTTCAATCATTACTGTGCGTAATACCTCCTCACTGACAATTTGAGCACCTAGGGTAGTCTCCAGAGCGATTTTGATGGAGCGTATTTCACGCTCCCAGGTTCCACCAATGTGAGGTGCGTATGGAGGATTGAATTTGAAAGAAATCCTCTGCTTAGCTAGAGCTTCCTGAAGGTCAAGGGTCAGGGATTGATAGGCATCTATTAACTCTTTCTTACCGCCAATGAAGTTGGTACCTCTGTCAGAGAGTAGTTCAAAGGGTTTACCTCTGCGAGCAATAAAGCGCCTTAGCGCCATCAGGAAGGAATCTGTATTTATGTGACTGAGTAAATCAAGATGCACGCACCTAGTCGTCAGACATTTGAAAATTATTCCCCACCTTTTTTCAGCTCGTCTGCCAATCTTTACTGTATAGGGCCCAAAACAATCCATCCCAGTGGAATAGAATGGAGGTGTGTTAAGGCGAAGGCGATATTTTTTTACTGCCTCACGACCCCTTAGGATCCAGTACCGCCTCCTTAACTCAGCGAATAGCCTCTCTCGCCCAGGATGTTGTAAGTGGTCATCACAATCCTTAATTATAAGCGTTGTGATTGGATGGGCAGGGTCCAGGACTACTGGATGAATGGTATCAGGGGGTAGATCACTACTTCGCCGTAACCTTCCGCCAACTCGAATGAGCCCTGATGCTGGGTCTAACTCTGGGGCAAGGGAGAGTAAACGGCTTGAAGGAAGAAGGGGCTTTTGGGTTTGAAGGCAGGCCAAATCATCCCGGAAGGAATCCACCTGGGCTTGTCTTAGGATGGCTGTCTCTGAGTCACGGTAGTTTTCTGCTGATGTAGGCTTTGCTGCTCCATGAAGGGATGCAGCCATGCAGTCAAGGAGATCTTGCAGGGTGGCAAATTGGCTGGGGTAAGGGATGGAGGGTTATGGACTGAGAGATACAGCACCACAGAAGCTGGGCTTACGGCACTCTTCAGCGTCATCAGATTTATCTATAACAGGGCTGGTGGGCCACAGTTCAAGGGATTGGAACATGAAGGCAGCTCCTTGGTTCCACCTGCAGGGCCTACTAAGTTCAACAAGTAGCTTTCCTCTAGTTAGGTCGTCCGCTGGGTTGTTCTTAGAATCCACATAACACCACTCCAGGCCTTTAGTGAGCTTCTGAATCTCAGCTACCCTTGTTCCAACGAAAACTTTGTAACGGCAAGAATCAGAGGTGAGCCAGTGGAGTACAGTGGTAGAGTCAGTCCACAGAATAGTCTTTCTGATACGGAGGGTGAGCTCTGTTTGGAGGAGACTGAATAGCTGAGCTCCTATGAGGGCAGCACATAATTCAAGTCGTGGAATGGATAGTTGTTTTTTGGGAGCAACACGGGACCTTGCCATGAGGAAGGACACATTCCCTTGCTGCTGACCATCTTCTGTGCGCATGTGGGCTACTGCACCATAGGACTTCTCTGATGCATCACAGAAGATGTGGAGGTCTTGAGTGACCAAGAAGGTGTCTACTGAATGAGGTATAAGGCAGCGAGGCAAAGTGATGGTGGAGAGGTTAGGGAGTTCATTCTCCCATGAAAGCCAAGCTTTTAAGAGATCATGAGGGAGATTAGGGTCATCCCATTCTCGTGCCTTTCCCCATAAGTGCTGAACAATGATTTTGGCCCTTGTGGTGTAAGGAAGGATATAGCCAAGAGGATCATACTGGCTAGCAAGAACTCTGTAAATATGACGCATAGTTGGAGTGGTAGATTCAATGGCTCTGTGCCTGTATCTGAGGGTATCTGTATGGCAGTTCCAGAGGAGGCCTAGAGTCGACTCCAAGGGATCAAGAGAAGGATGGTGTGATAACCAGAGCTCTGTTTGTTCTGACCTGGCTTCAGGAGGAAGGTGACAGATGACCTGAGGATCATTACTGGCCCATTGTCTGATTTCGAGGCCACCAGAGGAGAGGGTAGTGCGCAGACTATGAAGGAGATCTCTGGCTTCCTCTGGGGTAGGGAAACTCTGTAGACAGTTATCCACATAGAAGTTACTGTGTATGGAATGGTGAATGCACTCATCTGCCTGAGCATCTTTGATGATCCTCTGGAGGATGTAAATGGCACAGCAAGTGATTGAGGTTGTGCCAAAGGGGAGGACTTGCCATTCATACACAGTTGGGGGAGCTTTACAGTCCAGGTCACGCCAAAGGAATCGCAGGAGAGGTTTATCCTGGGGCAATAGGCGCACCTGGTGAAACATTGATTTAATGTCCCCACTGATTGCAATCTTGTGCTGCCTAAAACGGAGCAAAACTCCAAGAAGGGAAGGCCCGAGGATTGGTCCAGGAAGTAACTGTGAATTCAAACACTGATTTTGGTAGGAGAAGGAACAATCAAACACAATGCGATCTTTTACCATTGTGATGCACATTGTGGTGTGGTATGAACCAGGACTCAGGAGTATCTTCTAGATTAGAGGATGACAACTTCTTTACATACCCAGCATTAACTAATTTCTGGATCTCATCAATATAGTTCTCTGCCTGTTGTGGAT
Source organism: Carassius carassius (assembly GCF_963082965.1). NCBI lineage: Eukaryota > Metazoa > Chordata > Actinopteri > Cypriniformes > Cyprinidae > Carassius > Carassius carassius. Next base: position 19,311,190 of record NC_081773.1, on the reverse strand, counting down.
TTTGAAGGAGTTGCCTTTCACAGCTGCGGAGACGGGACATTACTGCCTCCTTGGGGGCCTTCAGAGGGGGCCAGGGGTCTACACGGAGGAGGGGTGCTGCATATCGTAGGACACCGTCAACAGGTGTTCTGATAGTTTGGGTCTCAAGCTGGTGTATTGCCTCTTGATCCTGTTTGGACCGAACCACTGCTTTCATGCTTCTCTGTGGTAACGCATCAATCTGCCATAGTTTCTGAACATTATGGTGGATGTCATCAGGTGGGCATTTAAAGGAGATATAATGAGAACAAGTAGAAGGTAAGCTAGAAAGATCTCTTGCAGGACCTTGCAGTGTCCAGCCAAGCCGGGTCTTGATTGCTACAGGGGTTCCAGGAGGGCCTAATTTGACAGGTTGTGTTGGGATGATAAGGCGTGTATGATCAGCCCCTACAAGGAGAAGTGGCCTTACTTTATAAAGTGAGAATGTTCTGACAAGGATAGCTGTTCAGCAGTGAAGGCTTGACTGATGACATAGGACTTACTAGGATGCACTTTAGGAATAAGGGTGAAGGATACAGAAGCTCCATTAAGAGTCTGAACATCCTGTCTCACAGTTCTCAGCTGTAGACTCTCAGATTTACCTTTTAGCTGAAGTGTTTGGGCAGCAGGGTGAAGGAGGATGGTTCTTTCGGACCCATCATCCAGTATGGCATAAGTGTCTAAGGATCGGTCTCCATTGCGCAGGGTCACTTCAACTACCTTCAGTAGTACTTTATTGCAGTCACTAAGGTGGTCAAGATATAGATTTTGCACTTGCCTCTGGTTTACGTTGCATAGGATATGTAGGTGTTTCCCATTACACTGGCTGCAGCGTCCCTTCAGGTCACATTGGGTTGTAAAGTGATCTCGTAAACATCGCCAACAACGTCTCTGTTCTTTGATCCAGTTAGTTATCTGGGTTTTGGTGAGCTGGATGAAATCACCACACTTACTGACATGATGTTCGGTAGAATTGCAGTAAGCGCACACTGGATAGGATTCAGCCAAGTTGTTAGGAGGCTGATTAACTTTCGGTGAGGGAATTTGGGCTTTAGAGGAGGTCATGTGAGAGTAGGTTTTAATACCATGAAGTATGGTTGTACCTCTTAATGGGTGAGGAGATGGAGGCCTCTGCCGGATAGGCTGAAATGTCCTTTCTCTCCTAGGCTGGCAGCGGGCTTCTTGTTGTAGCCAGTTGGAAAAATCTACGAGGCTATAAGAAAGGGAACCTGGTCTACTCAAACATATCCATCTCTTAAACTGGCAGAACTGCTCATGGGGAAGCTTCTCTAAAAGTCGCTCAACATGTGAGCCACAGGTAAGCTCAGATAGACCCTCCAGGGCCCATGGACTGAAGGAGGCCCACTAATGCCTGCACTCGAAGCGAAAATTGGTCTAAGCCTCTACCATCACCTGTACGAATAACAGGCATCTCCATGATGGTCCGGAGCTCCTTCAAAGCAAGCTGTCTTGGTTGACCATAACGCTCATCTAGGACTCGTATAGCTTGAGTATAAGGATCTGGGGCATAAACATAAGCCAAAGCAAGTCTCCTCACCTGGTCTACCTTTAGATGATCCAACAGGATGTGGTATTTATATTGCTCTGATTCTCTTGGATCTAACAAGTTGGATAGGGCCATCTTTAATATCATGTACTGACATTCATCTTCCCTCGTGAGATCAGGGAAAGAAGGACCTTCTACCCTCCTATGGTTTAACTGCAGGGGGCAACTAGGAGGAACTAGTTGGTTTAAAGGGGCAGCCGATGTCAGGTGGTGGGGCTGCACATTGAAAGACTGATATGCCGGCTGAACAGAATAGGACAAAACACCAGGCAAAGGTTGGTTTGGCAGTGTATAGGCTGGGTACATGGGGTTATAGGAGGCTGGTGCTTGGCAAGTGGCAGGAAACTGACCACAGCCAAGAGGATGCGTACTCTGCAATGACTGTGGCATAGGTTGGGTAGGAGGGGCATGACTTACAGGAGGCAAAGGAGATGGAAGCTGTGGCTGAAGTAGGAGAGAAGGGGGCCTATGGTCCTCTGTATGGGCTTGTGGAGATGCTGCTGATTGAAGGTTAAGATTATCAGGGCAAGGGGATGGCAAGCGAGACCGTGAGGAGTGAGTGCTGCTTCCAAGCATACACTGCTGGATTAGTCTACCCTGATTTCTTAATTCTTCTACTAATTGTTGTAGGAGTGCAGTTTGAGCATCAGGAATGTGAGCTATTGGAGAGGTATGTGGGTGCTCAACATCAGGGGTTTGCACTCTCTCAGATCTGACAGGCGAGTGAGGTTGTGGAATGTCCTCCTGAATGTCTCCCTCCGTGGGCAATTCCAACTCCTCTGGATCTTCCTCAGACTCATCCTCTTTCCAGGGTTGATAATGAGGACCAGTACCAGGAATATCTGCAGGATGGAACGGTTGTGGTTCTGGTGCTTCTGCTGTAGGTTGCGACCGCTGATGATGTTGTAGGATGAAATCATCATAACGTGCGGGGAGCTGAGCCTGGCGACGTGGGCGCTCATGCTGAGACAATGAGGGCAGGGAGTGACTAGACATATCCACTGATCATCAATGAGTTCCGGCTCGAAGGACCATGAAAAGGAGTAGGAGGATGCTTAGGTAGCTAGCTTGAAGCCAATGGGGCTGTCAATAAGAACAGGTCCAGTCTAGTCACTCTGATGTTAAGGTCTTTATTTCCCTTCCAAATCAGGTATTAGGAATGGATGTGTATGCAGGGGTGTATGTGTGTGAGCGTGTGGTCTCTACAAAAAGGAAAGAATTACAATGATTTAGTTAACAATAAACATAACATTGAATTCACAGGAGATAACGTAATTTAAACAATGCATAAGGCCATCTACTCATACTATAAATCTCAAATACATATCTAAATAACTAAAGAACATATGTAAGCAGGAAATACAGCAAAATAAACACACTTAGGACAAACTTAAGAAATACAGAATAATAGTTAAGTGTCAAACAAAAGCACTTACATGGTTAAATACACACACGCAGGAAATAAACAAAGGAAAAAGAACTCAGTCCTCTGCACAGTGCATCCATGTGCACCAGAATGAAGGTGCCGTGGGCACAGGTGCAATTTATATTGTCCTAATTGGCTTGAGATGAGGGGGGTAGAGCTAGAAGTTTATCGTAAATTAACAAGCCAAGAGGGGTGTGGCACATGCTTGGCACCTTGAAGCTTAAGGACACATAGCTTTTCAACACCACCACTAGTGGCAGTAATGCCTCAGTTGTTTAACAAGCGCTAATAAGCAGAAGACACTCAGTCAACCGTAGCCTGTAGCAAAAGTTACGCCTGTTTCACCCCTGATTTCCACTGCACACGTCTGCGGCGCGGCGCGTTACGGCTCCGACGCGACTACCAGAGCTGATCGCAGCCACTCTAGTCTATGCTTGTGTTTTCAACAGACGCTCCGTGGCACTTTTCAAAAGCGTCCCAGAAGCTGCTCTCCGCACCGCTTCACTAAAAATAGGCGCCTGGTCTATTTCTGATGCACCTTGCGTCCAAACCGCACAGAAAATGCAAAATAGAAGTAAAAAATCATGTGCATTTCAAAATAAACACCCTATGCAGACTCCCGATCATATTTCACATTACTATATTCATGGTAGGAGGCCAGAAATAGATGACAAGAGGTTCATCCTTAAAGTTGAAAAACCTCACATTATTATATGACACCTCCGATCCTTTTTACAAGGACAATTAAAAAAGGGAAGTGGTGTGGAGTTTAATTGCAGTAATTGCATGACTGGAATAAACATAATTAAACCGGACAAAACATTAACATTTAGCCAACCATGTCAGAACACAAAGAAATCAAGAAAAACAGTGTTGGACCATAGACTGTTGTTTTTATTTTTTTACATGATTTTAAATATAATATAATGAACAAATGTTGTGTTTGTGGACTAAACAGATATGGATCAGTAGCGGACTGCAAACGTGTCCTGTGTGAAAGCTCAATGAGTCCGTGCTTCTTCTGCACCACATACGAAACGCACACGGACTGCATACGCACTGCAGACGGAGTAGCCTATGTGTGAAACAGGTGGAGACATTTTTAAAGTGGAAAAGTGGAGACCAAATCGTATCGCAGCCATGGCCACAGACATACAGCATCAGTTGCTAGAAAGAATGAAAAGCAGCCCAATTTTTTTCATTTTTTTTATTTTGAAGATTATAAAGCTATATTTTTTTCATTTGCACTTTATTTAAATTTTCATTTACAACTTATTTAATTTGAAAAATATTATTTTGAATTTAAGCAAAACATTTTATTGTTTTTATTTTATTTATTTTTATTTATATTTATTTTAAATATATATATATATATTTATAATTTATTTATTATTTTTTTCTTAGTTAAATCTTTTAATTTTGTTCTTGATGCAGATTGATTTGTTCCCCTGAATTATGTGTTTGGCATCTTGTTGTATGTGCAGGTTTATATACACATGAATAATATACTGTTAAACTGCGAGTTATTGAATACAAATCAAACCAAGGGAGAGATCAATAAACCAATACAGTGCTAATATCTGATTGGGCCCTGGGCCACTTTGTACTGTAAAATTTGGGCCCCGATATCAAAAAGGTTAAGAACCCCTGCTGTAGTGGGTTGTATTGAATGTTTTATTTGACATTAACTATCTAAAGATCTATCTAAATCAACTTAAGAAAAGGTCACAGTGTCAACTACTGTATATGTGCTTGGTGTCAAATGTTCTTTTGGGTCTAACCACACTGCCATCTAGTGCCTACAGCTCTCACTCCATATGATACTAGTTCTCAGGGTAAATCTCACAAAGGATCATATCAGTCAGATCATATTTCTTGCCAAAATTAAATTTTGCCTATTTATTTACTTATTTTTGTCAAGTGTTTCTTAATTTTCATTAAAAATATTATTTTCTAATCCACTCCTACATGGATTAATAATAATAATACTTAATATGAGACTCTGGAGCACAAAACCAGTCTTAAGTCGCTGGGGTATATTTTTAGCAATAGCCCAGAAAATACTGTATGTGTCAAAATTATCGATTTTTCTTTTATGCCAAAAATCATTAGGATATTGAGTAAAGATCATGTTCCATGAAGATATTTTGCACATTTGCTACCGTAAATATATCAAAACTTAATTTTGATTAGTAATATGCATTGCTAAGAACTTCATTTGGACAAAATTAAAGGCGATTTTCTCAGTATTTAGATTTTTTTGCACCCTCAGATTCCAGATTTTCAAATAGTTGTATCTCGGCCAAATATTGTCCTATCCTAACAAACCACACATTAATGGAAAGCATTAAACACTTAAGACTGGTTTTGTGGTGTAGGGTCACTTATATTAATGTTTTAAATATTTAAATAATATATACAGATTTAATGAACTAAATCAGAATTGGCTTGTGTGGTTGTCTTTAACTGGCATTAAAATAATGTGATGAATTTTAATGGTCCTAAAAATAGACATGGTATGACCTAGATAGATTCTTAACAAGTTTCTTCATCCTTTTAGCAGAAATGTTTTACCGTTTGACTCGTTTTAGAATGACTGTCTGGCTGTTTGGAGTCAATTTAAGTGTGTAAGAAAGAAACTCCAGAGTTCCAGTCCAGCCAAACTCAGTTTTGTGGTGCACAGCCAGGTCTAGTAACAGACAAAAAAGTCGGCTATTATATTATTTCTGCGAATGAAACAAAGATAAACTGCAGGAATTTTAAAATTCTGTGTTATTTTCTTTTATGAGAGTTGCTTCCAGCAGCTGAAGCATCCAATGTGCTCTTTTCACAGACAATATCATAATTTTTTTGTTTCTTTCTCATTTTGTTTTCTGTTAATTTCCCATCTCTTGCAGTCATCTGCACAAAGCACATCTGGTCCTGCTCAGAAATTCCTAAAAAAATGCAATGGGGCTCAGATGTACAAACACACACATTTGTATATTATCACACCCAGTTTAAAAAGTGTGGCATCAACAATTTGTCACACACACACACACACACACACACACACACACACACACACACACACAATCACACTTGATGGTCCAATCTGACTGCAATAGACATGAAAGGAGCCTCGGTAACAGGCCTGTCCATCGAATGTGGCTTCCTGTGCTCCATCCTCTGATCTAACAGTCACGTCCACACCCCCCCACCCTCGCTGCAGCACCTGATCCAGATGTCTGCTGCCCCAGACAATGTGTGTGTGCTCCAGCTTTCACCCAGACCCATTTTCATCCTTTCTGCAGCCCCACTGTTTTTATTATAGAGTTTCAACGTGACCTTATTTGCTTTGACACTTTTCTGGTCTTATTATATATATACATATATATAATGCAAAATTAATCAGTCTGCGTAATTCCAAAGAAAGAAGGAAAAAAAAGTCTTCATTATCTTTCATCAAAATGTAATTACTTACTCTGACATTCCTTTTCAGTTAATGTCACCTAGGTTGTGCAGACCAGAATCTGATCATATTATTTCAACACACTTTCATGACATTTCACGAGAATTTGTACAGTCATATATATGTTTTTGTTCTGCTTATATGCAAATGAGTGGATTTAGGTGAAGACATTAAAAAAAATACCTAGAAATCATATTGAAGGGGTGGTAAATTGAGTTGGAAAACTTACAAATTCTTATCAGTTTGTGTTGCATATTGTGATTTATTTATGTTTCATGTAAATGCAGGCTTGGTTTAACATAATTAGTAAAAATCTGAATAAGACAGCTGACACATGCCTGCATTAATCAAAATTCCTTGTTATGTACAGTATAATGTCATTAAGAGTTATAACAGTATACTATATATAACAGCCACACACACATAAATCTTCATTACTTCCAATAAAGAATAGCTGGATTTTCTGCATTTATTATTTGTAATAATATTACCAGGTTCTTATGAATATTTCCATTGCCATACAACATACACACAAGTGCTTTTTGAGGAACATCAGACGTTTTGCCTTGCCATGCTGTGCCACTCTCGCCATGCTATGTATTCAGCCAGTCAGCCTCTCAGGTGGCAAAGGTGTGCCTCTAAGAGGTCTGGGAGTTTATAGCCTATGCAGCATCATGCCTCATTAGATACTAAATGAGAAGGAGAGAATGACCCCTCTACCCCTGAGCTGCTTATGGAAGTTCACCTAGTCTGGTGCAGAGTAGAGCGGCACGCATAATGTATGTTTATCAGGCATGCTAGAACTAAATCAGCAGCCTAACTGAAATGGAACCTTAAAAGGTGACTGATTTGGAATGTTCTGCTTAGGGGTAATATACACAGAATGCACTATAATAGTTTGGAGCAGAGGTCTCCACTGCTACTCCACTTTTTTTTTTTTTAAACATTCATCTTCTTTTAACTTGACACAGTGTTTAAAAAATTCAGAATTTGTATGTACATACCCATACATAGATATTTACATGCATAGTGCAGTCATCCTGTACTAAACCATTTGCTCACATTCATGTTATTCCATTTAATAAATGTCAGTGGGTTGTTTTGGGCCCCATTGACTTTCATTGTATGGACAAAATTAATTCATTAATTTATTCATGTTCGTTCAGAACATCTTATTTTGTGGTCCACAGAAGAAAGTCATAGGGGTTTGAAATGATATGAGAATGAATACACGATGACAGTATTTTCAGTTTTATGTGTACTATCTCTTTTATTTCTGCTATATTCTTGCCAGTTTCAGACTGTAGACTTTTGAGCCTGACATGTCAAATATTCTGGTTCTTTTTAAAACCAATATGGGATTATGTCTGCTGACGCCGTCTCTGAAGGTCACACTCACACACACACACACACACACACACACACACACACACACACACACACACCGTTAGACATTATTACATGTGTTTACATTAGCTCTCCACTGTTTATGGTGACCTAACTGGAGCATAAATGTATCTAATGGCCTGTAGAGTAAATTTGTGGGACGGTGACATACAGATTTGTAGACCCACCCATCATTCATGACGCTGGGAGCACAGCGCACTATTATAGGCTCCTTTGTGAATGTGCCACAGACCACGCAGCAATTGGTCAATATCCCAGACCCTTGTCTTGAAAGGTGGGGGATTGGAGAATAGCCCAGTATGGTTCACCTGAGCCTGCAATTGGAAGAATGTGTGAATAGGAGTGAATGGAGCAGCCTAATGTTTCCCAAGGCCAAAACATTCATTTCAGATGCACGGCTCCCACTTCTGTGATTTATGGAAAATGCTACATATGATTCATCATTATGAAGAGTTATGGCCATATGCCATTTTTAGAAAAAAAAAAAATGCATTACACGCAGACCTTCCACAAGCCATCAGGGGGAAAAAACATACAGCTAGCTACAGGCAGTCATGTAGAGATGCAAATCAGCATGATGTGTTGCACTGTATGCAATGTATGTGAGCCCATATCATGTTGCCTATTTGATATTGATCTGTTTATTGATCATGGTGGATTTCACTTTCTAGCTGTGCTGATTGAATTTGGCTTTCCCTTCCTCTTCAGCACTCAATCACATGTACTTACCATCTTGAAAATGAAAATGAAAATTCTGTCATCATTTACTCTCCCTCACATCAATTCAAACCGGTATGGCTTTCTTTTTTCTGTTGAACACAAATGAGATATTTTGAAAATATCTCACTGCTCTTTCCATGCAAAGGGTTACAGCAGTATTATTTCTATACTATTTTGTATTTTACTTTTTTGTTTATCAATTAAATTAAAGGCAATTAAGTTACCTTTCATGCAGTGTGTAACAGCTCTTAAGTGAAGGAAAGCATCCTGCAAAGTTTTAAATCTGAAAGTGCACTGTGTATAAAGTTATTGTCAGAGTTGACTCTGAATTATTGAAACAAGTCGTTTTTAAAACAAATCCTAAGCTGTTTCATGTTGACGTGAACATGAAACATTAGCATATTGGCTGCCCACTTATTGGTCTTTTAGCGTTGGCCTGAATAAAAATGCAAATTCATTCTTTGCCACTAGGTGCCACTTTTGGCCCGGTAAAAATAGCGTTTTCCCCATTAACGCTGTTCACAAAGCAGCACTTCACTTCCAAATGCTGCTTTATCAGGCATTACAGGCATACACCCAGCGCAATGCGGCACAAGGCACAGTGCAAGTGTTTTTGCTAGTTTCAGCCCGGAGCAGTTCTCATTTTCCCGTACTGCGCCGCGTTGTTTAAGTACCAAATGCATTTGTACCCATTTGCGTACTCATGGGCATGCTGGTCTTAAAATGAGGTGTGTTTAGGCACATTGTTGGCGCATTGCTGTTTTGAGGAACTGAAAATAGACTGCGCCATAGACCAACTCAAACCTGGTATAAAGTCTGGTGCAATTTTTTTCTTTGTTAAATTAAAGAGTGCGTTAGTAAAGGCGGTCCACAACTCGTGCTCACGCTGGTTATTAAACACACACAGGGACACACAGCAGCACACAAGCATGCCAAATATTGCAAATTAAAGTATTACAATGTTATTGTGTAGGCTTCATAAATACATAAATATAAAAATGCCTACAAGTCATACTGGAAAGTCATTGCATGTATCAGAACTAGGCTACTTATTTGCTTGTGCACATTCAGCTCCGTTTCCTTTCTGGAGACACGTTCTGTCTTTGTGCTAGCAAATTCCACTGTGTAAATAGTCATGGCATGAGCACAACTGGTTCTTAAAGGGAATGGGAGATGAGACTCTGATTGGTTTATTCCATGTTACACCCAAAAAATGCGCCCAGGCCCACAAACTGTTTTCCCATCGTTAAACTAGCAAAAGTCGATTCGGACACACCCTGAGTGTACCTGCACCATGCGCTTTAGACCATGCGCTTAGATCGTTAAAATAGGGCCCCAAGACATTAATCAGAAGATTTGTTTCAAGACATTTTACGTCTATTATTATTAGCGAATCTTTAAGTTAAACTGCTTCAAGAACCTCGCTACTGAGAAATGTCATTTAGCTTTTCAGCTGTGAAACTATTTTATTGATAAATTTGCGGTACTTTGCTGACAAGAAGTTTCTGTTCGTGTATCACTTACATAAAAATTTCTTCAGATTTCGAGTCCATTGTGATTAATTGTGAAACACCTTGTTTTATCATACCAGATTGGAATAAACAGGAAGGGTGATGTGTTGCGTTTGCAAAGATGGGAGGATTCTTCACATTAGCTATTTATACTAGAGTGATGTAAATTGTGTTGGTATTAGTTAGGAGTGCCTGTTCTCTCTGCAGTGCTCCATGTCGTTTGTCTCTGTGTGAGAGCTAATCAGAGGCTGTTGCCAAGTAAAGCGCATAGTTGAGCCACCCCACAGAGTGTAGAGCTATTGATTACAGCCTTGGGAACATGTAAGGTTTCAAACACACACTCTTTTACAATAAAGTTGCTCTAAAACAAATGTAGATTATTTTTTTGAATAGGAGACAGGGAAATCCAACTTTGCTTTAGTGCAGACTAAACCGTTTTTTTATGTTTTCCAGCAAGAAGCACAGCAAAATGGTTTGTTTCCCTATGTATTTTTCTGACTTAAGTACTATTCTGTATCCAGCTTCTGCAATAAATGCAAGATTGCTGAGGGAACCCGCATACACTGCTATTGGGGGTGTCGTATAGTTTGTATTTTTTTGTTTATGTATAGGTGAACATTTATATATAATATATTTATAGTCAAAATCTGTCAGTATGTTAGTTCTGTATAGGTTATACTGTTTTACTTAAATGTATGTTTGTATTTATGTAGCACCATGGTCCTGTGAGGCACAACATTTCGTTCCACTGTATGTCCACACATGTAGCAGAATGACAATAAAGCTCAACCTGAACTTGAACGACTTTAACTTAAGGTCCAACAGTTCTGGTCAGGTGTTTTCTTAGAATTTAAGAATATTTTCTCCTGCACTCTGCATTGTAGGACGTAAGATCTGCTTCTGCCTACTAACACAGGACCTACCTCATGGCTTTAAAGGAACTCAGCTCTTGCAAATATTGTTACACTGTGGTTGCAAGTGTCCTTTGTTGCAATGGATAACAGCCATAACCCGTTCAGTGGCCCATTGGATAAGTATCGCTAAGGGACTTATCCCTAATGAAGCCTATTCCACCGCACTAAGAGATAAACACTTTCAGTTTCATAGGATCTGGGATCTAGGTGTAGAGGCAGAACATATGTTATCACTGGGAATTAAAAATCTAGCGTGAAAGTGATACAGGTGAAGTTGTGTGTCCCCTACCCCTTTTTTATCTGTATATGTAGGTGTATGTATGTATGCATATACTTATGTATGTATGGATTTGCATTTTCCTTGCATATTCCTTTAATATTTCTTTGAATAATGTTTGTAGAATGTTATGTATTCTGTGATTTTATTTTTATTTCAGTTATTTATTCTATCCCTTTCTCTGTATTTTGCTGTTTTGTTTTTATTTTGTTGCATTATTATCATTATCATTATAAATGATCCCAGTAATTGCTTAAAAACGCATTCCTTTTGAACTTTTCAAAATGGCTACAAACACTGGTCCAGACTGATTTTATGCACTTTTTGGTTACATTATCACGTTCGGTTTGAGTAGCTGTTAACTCTCAGCCCAATACATTGAAATTATCAAGATCCATGTTGAGCACATTTTCTTTTGGCTCAAGCACCAAAAGCATTGTTCTTACTGTAGACAGGCTCTCAGCAACATTAGCACAACAACATTTAGTCTCCACTGTAGCGCTTCACTACCAGCACAGTTTACTCACAATTTACTGTGAATACATACTAAATTAAATATGAGTTAACTTGCAAGAACGATAAACATGGTTTGTGCCAACCACTGTAAATAAATAAATAAATAAATAATACATTTAAAAATTGGGTTTGTACTGTTGGATTTCCATTTGATGTCAATGTAAAATGTGGATCCTGAAGCAAAACAAGTTGATAGCCAGTGTTGAAATGGATGGATAACTGCATTGAGACTGTGCGCTGCTGCCATCTTTGGACAGGCTAGCAGAACAGCAGTCTGTTAACATAACATTTTGCTTTGAAATCCTGCCAAACGAACATCTTGTTCTCCATTTTTTTTAAGAATTAAACAAGAACTCAAGATTTAAATTAATTATAAATTAGGTTCATTGTTTTAGTAAATCAAACTATAATTACATGTTTTTTTTTAATCCATAGGGAATCGAGTGAATTTCTTAATGTGCATTCTTAAGCATGTTTAGAAAATTTGATTCAATCTGTCATCTCAGTTTGATCTTATTCACTTTAATGTATGCCTCTCTTCGGACAGGAGAATGAAAAGTGTTCCTCTAGCGTGCTCCAGCCTAATCATCTGAGGCCTTTATGTTTCTTGATAGACATGAAGAAAGATAAAAGGTTATGGCACATAAAGTCAGTTAAACCTCAGAGGGCCACATTAATTCAGAGCAGTGCACCATATAGGCTAACCCCTTCCTCTCTCACCACTAGAAGTGAGGAACTGAATTTAAATTTCACATTTGCAATGCATTGCACTTTGCATTCTGCTAGTTTGCAAAAGGGACAGTCAGAAGTAGAGATGGACAACTTATGTCAATTTTGGAATGTCCACCAAATGTTTTGAAGGCTATGTGACCCCAACAGAGTCTCTCAGTTGAGTCACAGAACGAGACATTTGTTTTCAAGAGAGTCTTCTGGCTTCTCTCCACAGCTCAAACAGAGCGAAGCCAATGCTGATACGAAAGAGAAACTTCCTCTGCGATTACGGATCTTTGAGAAGTTCCCCAATCGACCACAGATGGTGAAAATCTCCAAGCTGCCATCAGACTTCACTGTGCCCAGAATCAGGTACTGTGTGCACCATATGATACCTCAAATCTTCTGAATGTTTGAAGAGAGAGAGAAAAGAACTTACATTAAGGAGGCTTCCAAACCATATATATGAGAAAGAGTGTCATTGGACTCTCACGGTGGTGGCTTTTACTTACTTACTCCCTTACACTGCATGCCTCCTACTTCGTCCTCAAGAATCCTCTGAAAATGTGAAGTCCCTTGTGTGTTTGCGTGTGACTGTTTGGTAATGCGTGTGCCGCAGGGAGAGCTTCATGAAGCAGTTCATTGACCGGCAGCAGCAGGACCCCAGCTGTCTGTTCCGTCGCCTTCCCTCAGCGTTGTCCTCATCCTGTGACCATTCCAAGAGATCTGCCATTGAAGATAATAAATACATAGATCAGAAGGTACCAGACTCCATCACTCCCACGGTCTGCCCCTCAATACACACAGGGACTGAACAATGCACTCATGAATGTTCTGAAAGGAACAGATCTATTTCCCACGCAACAAGACTTACAAAACTACATTTTGTTGATTACATTCGGATGTTTTTGTTTGTTGATATCAAATTCAGCTTTACTCATATAATAATAGCTGTTTGCAAATAAATCCATCTAAATTGTACTGTGTATTGATCCATGTCTCCTGTGTGCCTAAACTGCTTTTTCTTCCTAGCTCCGAAAGTCAGTATTTAGCATCCGGGCCCATAACCTCATGTCAATAAAATTCTGCGGTGAGCTTGTGATCTTCTCCCGGCATTTTTAAAATCTATTTATTGCATATATATATATATATATATATATATATATATATATATAAACACATTCACCGACTGAGACTGATCATTTTATTATAGTATGCACATCCTAGAAAGGCTACTGATTTATTACCATATACTGATTAAAGAAAAATCATTGCTAATCATTTTTTTCATAAGTGCAAACATATTTATAGTCCTAACTTTTTTAAATGTTAATGTTCAGATAACTGAATTCAGTGTGTTATTGAATGAGACAGATTTTTTCATCAGCTTGAAATTTTCAAATGAATTTATATTAGGATATTTGGTAACAATTATGTACGGTTTAACACATTATAAAAGCAGTTTTATGCAGTAATTATGCTTTGAAATGCATTGTACAATCTCATGAATAATTGTAACCATAGTTAATACATTATAACACAGTTAATTATTACACTATGCTTTTTAAATTATTATATTATATTATAATTATTTACGACAAGATTATGTATTACAATGCAAAATATGAATAATTAAAATGCATTAGACCATTTAATAACCCTTTATAATGCATTATATATAAAGACTTTAAGTAAAAGGTTACCAGATATTTATTCATATTATAGATATGTGATGGGAGTAGTAATAGAGCTTTGCTTTGTTCTCTGGCAGCTTTGGGCAAAACACACTCATTCCTATGCAGGGTTGATATGTTTTGATTTCGATCCTCCATTTCCATGATTTCGACTCCATGTTTGTCATCCAGCCAGCCCGGCAGTCGGAGCAGATAATGGCGTCTCCGTATCATTATAACTGTTAGTGGGTCACCTGTGAGCATGAATGAACAAATTATTATTTTAAAATCTGGCAGCGATGCAACCACATATTCCAACACTTTGCATCAACCGCTCTCGTCTCCGTCGTTAAGTTTCAGATCACGTCAATGTCGTTCCCACCTCCCTTGTGTTATACACACACACACACTCATACACCTCACCTTGACCACCCCTCCTCCTCCAGCTAAGCAGACAGACTGCACATCAGTAGCCATCCCACGTCGTCTGTGCCGTCTGGGGCATTCAGTCTGTCTACATACACACATGCGCACACACACATCCCTCATCAGCCAGGCACTCATCACTCTGAGTGGCCATAAATAAGGGCGACGTGTTCTCTTGAAGCTGAAATTGTCATTAGCTGTGTTCTGGTACATGACTCTGCAATTAATGGACAATAGAGAGGCGGTGGTGAGCAGACGGCTTTTCAAAGCATACATAGATCAGCACTGATTTAGAGCAAATACAGCCAATGTGATCACAGCGGCGGAACAATCTCCCACTACCAATTATAGCAACAGCCTCACCAGTTACATTTCATCTCCAGACATAGCTTTGAAAGATTTGCTTTTTTACTGTCAGAAAGCACCACAAGGGGCTTCTTGACTATTCCTTCTTACAGATCTCTTGTCCTTTTAAAAAAGTGTTGCAAGCCCAAAGTAATAAATATATTTATAGTGGTTTTATTTCAGTGTAGTTAGATTTGTTTCTGTATTACAACCCGAATTCCGGAAAAGTTGGGACGTTTTTTAAATTTTAATAAAATGAAAACTAAAAGACTTTCAAATCACATGAGCCAATATTTTATTCACAATAGAACATAGATAACATAGCAGATGTTTAAACTGAGAAAGTTTAAAATTTTATGCACAAAATGAGCTCATTTCAATTTTGATTTCTGCTACAGGTCTCAAAATAGTTGGGACGGGGCATGTTTACCATGGTGTAGCATCTCCTTTTCTTTTCAAAACAGTTTGAAGACGTCTGGGCATTGAGGCTATGAGTTGCTGGAGTTTTGCTGTTGGAATTTGATCCCATTCTTGCCTTATATAGATTTCCAGCTGCTGAAGAGTTCGTGGTCGTCTTTGACGTATTTTTCGTTTAATGATGCGCCAAATGTTCTCTATAGGTGAAAGATCTGGACTGCAGGCAGGCCAGGTTAGCACCCGGACTCTTCTACGACGAAGCCATGCTGTTGTTATAGCTGCAGTATGTGGTTTTGCATTGTCCTGCTGAAATAAACAAGGCCTTCCCTGAAATAGACGTTGTTTGGAGGGAAGCATATGTTGCTCTAAAACCTTTATATACCTTTCAGCATTCACAGAGCCTTCCAAAACATGCAAGCTGCCCATACCGTATGCACTTATGCACCCCCATACCATCAGAGATGCTGGCTTTTGAACTGAACGCTGATAACATGCTGGAAGGTCTCCCTCCTCTTTAGCCCGGAGGACACGGCTTCCGTGATTTCCAACAAGAATGTCAAATTTGGACTCGTCTGACCATAAAACACTATTCCACTTTGAAATAGTCCATTTTAAATGAGCCTTGGCCCACAGGACACGACGGCGCTTCTGGACCATGTTCACATATGGCTTTCTTTTTGCATGATAGAGCTTTAGTTGGCATCTGCTGATGGCACGGCGGATTGTGTTTACCGACAGTGGTTTCTGAAAGTATTCCTGGGCCCATTAAGTAATGTCATTGACACAATCATGCCGATGAGTGATGCAGTGTCGTCTGAGAGCCCGAAGACCACGGGCATCCAATAAAGGTCTCCGGCCTTGTCCCTTACGCACAGAGATTTCTCCAGTTTCTCTGAATCTTTTGATGATGCTATGCACTGTAGATGATGAGATTTGCAAAGCCTTTGCAAGTTGACGTTGAGGAACATTGTTTTTAAAGTTTTCCACAATTTTTTTACGCAGTCTTTCACAGATTGGAGAGCCTCTGCCCATCTTTACTTCTGAGAGACTCTGCTTCTCTAAGACAAAGCTTTTATAGCTAATCATGTTACAGACCTGATATCAATTAACTTAATTAATCACTAGATGTTCTCCCAGCTGAATCTTTTCAAAACTGCTTGCTTTTTTAGCCATTTGTTGCCCCCGTGCCAACTTTTTTGAGACCTGTAGCAGGCATTAAATTTTAAATGAGCTAATTAAGTGGATAAAAGTGTAAAATTTCTCTATGGTTCATTTAATTCAGTTCATTATGTGCACTAAACATTAAACTTTATGGTATGGTTCAATTTTAAATTTAAAGAGGTAAATCAACCAAATATTGTGCCTAAATTCGGTATGTTGTTAAATAAATCAGTATTAACTCTTGGGAAAACACAAATAGGGTCGCTTGCTGAGAATGTCCCACATGCATACAGAAAGTTACTTCAGTATAAATGGAGTCAACTGAGTGATCATCATCTACGTTTTGTAATTTTTGGCAGAAGTGGAAGTGGAGCCTAGTAGACATATAACCTCTTAACATGCCAAATCTTTCCTAGGAGATGAATTCCCTCCTACTGCTTCATCTTCTCTTCACTGTTAGCCTGAATTTTTAGTGCACCACAGGTCACATTTGACCACTCTGAAAAAGGATTAATTAGTTTCCTCTCCATGGGCGCCCCATTCCTTAGAACTGTTTCCACCTGCACAACACAATGTTAGCTAATAAGAACCATCTGCTGTGTCGGATGTACAACAGCGTACATGACAGACAATAGTGGCACAGCTCAAGGGTTGTTGTTCACTGAAACTCTTCACACTATCCTATACATTTACAGAAGGTATAGTAAAACTTATTTGCATTTGTAGTACCCCGAAAAATGAAAACCTTTTGCTTTTGTAATGTGAATTATTTCTATTATTTCTGGAAATAATTTAGAATAGGACTTCAAAATGGAGATAGTTATTAGATTTTGATGCATAAACTGCTTAAATTAATCATGCACAGTAAGAAATTACATAAAAGCCTATTTGGATTTAATGTCTTAATATTAGATGGACAATACAACAAATATCATAGATGCAAGTTTTCTCAAAGAATACCACACTGTTTGTCTTTTTCTGTTGACCTAGTTATGGTTTGTCTGTGTTAATTTTTTCAGAGCCTGCACTAGACAACGCATGCTGAGTGGCTCTTTTGAGGGTCAGCCAACAAAAGAGAGATCCATACTCAGTGTCCAGCACCACATCCGCCAAGAACGCCGGTTAGGAAAGCACATTAACATTAATGCTTTCACATACTAATCTAATTAATTTATATAAGGATTAATGGATTGATGTACAGTACACTATAGTCATAAAATGCACTATATTAAGATAGTGTGTTAACCTGCTCTTTTTGGCATAGGTCCCTCAGGCATGGCTCAACCAGCCAGAGAATCAGTAGAGGGAAATCCCTGGAAACACTCACTCAGGATGTGCGTACACACACACACACACACACACACACACTCAGACATCACCGAATAATAGCTGACAGCACTATCTGTGACTATCTGTGATCTCTGACATGCGTGTGAACTCTTCAGCACTCCAGCACGGTCTGCTACCGTAACGCCCAGCGGGAGGACAGTGAAATCAAGATGATACAAGAGAAAAAGGAGCAGGCTGAGATGAAACGGTATTTCTGACACTCCATACACTTGCCTTGGCATGCGGTCAGTCGAACAGATCTTATCCCCCCAAACAAAACATGCCATGTGGGAGTTATTACACCATATCTTTCTCTAATACTGTATGCTGATGGTGGCATAGTGCCATCAGTGTATGACAACAAGACATATTGCAAGGAAGCAAAGCTTTTGTTTTAAGTCGGCTGTATTTATTTGCTGTATTCAGAGGGCAAGAAGGGACTGTAAAAGAGAGATCAGATCACATTTTAGCAGATTTACAGATAGAGTACACTAAAAGAACTATTAAGGTCTCTTCTGTGCATCCTATATCTTTCTATCTTTTCCTTACTTTAATAAAACTTAAAAAAGCAGTGTTTGCTGAATATGAGATTTCAAAATGATTTATTGTTAAGCCCAGAATGTTTTTTTTTCCCCAGAAAAGTCCAAGAGGAGAAACTCCGGGAAAACCATCCATACTTTGACAAGCCACTCTTCATCGTTGGTAGAGAGCATCGGTTTCCGAAACTTTTGCCAAATGATTGTGCGAGCCGGTTTCAATGCGTAAGGCCAAAGCAAATACAAATCCACTGCAGTATATGATTAGTCACAGCAGCATTTACATACGCCTCAATGAGATGACTAATCCTTTGGTACCATAATCACTGAAAAAATGCCATGTTGTTTCACAAACTGTTGTGTGTGTGTGTATGTGTGGTAATGGGCTTTTTATGAATAGGTCAAAAACGGATCCCAATACAGGCGCAGTGAACAGCACAAAATACCATCAATTATAGTAAGTTCATAAATGTTTAGTGCCTGTGCACCATGATAGCCTGGTAATATACACAATTCAATACCTAAAAAAAAAGGATTACAGCTTACACTGGCATCTTTATTTTGCCACAAATCATTTAAAATTTATGTCCTTTAAATTAAATAATAATATATTATTTGAATTGTAAAATATGTGTAAATTAGGTAACACTTTATTTTGCGATGTCCTTGTTACAGGTTGCATGTACTTAATATTGTAATAATAATAAATTATGCATAATTACATGCAAGTAACCCTAAGGCAAACCCTAATCATAATCCTAACCCTAACCATATAGTAAGTAAGTGCATGTGGTTAATTAATATTACTCTGTATTTAAATATATAATTACACTGTAACAAGGGCACCTTAAAATAAAGTGTAACCGTACATAATGAAATAATGGAAAAATACAAAAAAATTAAGAATTTGAATTTAGAGGAGAAATGTGCTGAATTGTCATGAAAATAATGTCTAAATAATGATATTTCTTTTTTTTAAATATAATATATATATTTGGGGGGGGGGGGGGGGGGGTGTAAAATATGACCTGCACAAGTTTTCTTGAGATTCCCTCATTTATACATCTTTTTTGATTCTAGAAATGTAATATGAGAATGGGCTTTGGTAAGTTTTGATCTGTAAAACACGCCAGGCTGGGTTAGTGTGGGATTAGATGGAACATAGGGCTTCAGTGTCCTAGCAAAATTTCACCAGTTTCAAAAGATCTGCAAAATTAAGACAAAGTTATGTAAGCTCAGACTGAAGTGTAGGAAGAATGCACATTTAAGCTGCACTAAACCTTGCATGTGTATGCGTCTGTGTGTGTTCTCCAGTGATTTGCTGGGCTTGGTAACCTATCTGGACTGGGTGATGATAGTGGTCACCATCTGCTCATGCATTTCCATGATGTTTGAGTCCCCTTTTACTAGGGTCATGCAGTCCAGCACATTTGATAATGATCCCCAGTGATTTAATCTACTTCAGAGTTTGTTTAAGTTGACTTTGAAAGTGAATGCATTTAGGGTGCCTCTGTTTCAAAGATCGTGTACTTTACGAAACAGAAAGTTGGGGCTGATTGACCTGACACTCTTAAAAGTCTTCTGTCTCTTTTTCTATAACACTGATTGAAACTCCACTTCAGACAGTCCAGGATGACCTGATCTTTACTTGATAAGGATATTTTCAAGAGCACAGAGAAAGATTTTTATCCTGGCAAGATTTTTGTTATGACACTCCCAGGCTCAAAAACTTCTCTATCTTACCAGAAGACAAAGAATTGTTAGGATAAAGCTTGCAAACCTTTATGCAAACTGCTCTATGAAAAATTGTATTCTCTTGAACACTAAACCACCCCTTTCCCTGCAGATTGGAGAATACGTGTTTGCCATCTTCATGAGCATTGAGCTGAACCTGAAGATCATGGCAGATGGTCTGTTCTTCACTCCCACTGCAGTCATCCGAGACTTCGGTGGCATCATGGACATCTTCATCTACTTAGTAAAACTCATTCTCAGCTCTTCTGTGAAAAACCCACTTTCTGACACAGCCTTCTAGCTGATTACTCACTTCTCTAATGAGGCTCTGAAGATTGTGTTTTAATGACCCTAAACAGCGTTTTATTTAAATGACCCAGTCACGTCAATTTAATCCTGTTTACTCATTTCGGAAGAATTCTGCCTGTTTCACATAAACATTATTTGCATTTAATAGAAAAGCCGACACTTCCACTGCTGACTATTGCATGAGTAATACATATTGCATTTATATTAATAAAGCAATATAAATATGCCATAGAAAAATAATCTGCAGTTAGTGATTTCACATTCAAGTTCAAAATTAAATGAAGAGTTGTGGTCTTTAAGGTGATCTTTCTGCACACTCTGTAGGTCAGTCTGATCTTTCTATGCTGGCTACCAAACAATGTGCCCCCTGAGTCTGGTGCCAAGCTCCTCATGATGCTACGCTGCCTGCGCCCACTGCGTATATTTAAACTGGTGCCCCAAATGAGGAAGGTGGTTCGAGAGGTCCTCAAGGGTTTCAAAGAGATCTTCTTGGTGAGTGAACAAATCGGTCCACTTTCTGCCTGTAGTTGCTCAATAAAAGGAGAACAGAAATGGCTGGCTGTTTGTTAATTCTTCTAAAATATATATTTTGTGTACCTTTTTTTCCTGAAGTTTTTTATTTTATTTTTTTGCATTTATAATTTAATTTACAATTATTTTTCAGTGTCTTTATACATAATTTCAGTAGATTATATTTTGGAACAAGACGTTGTGTTCTGAGTACTTACACTTTAATCTATAATGTTTCATACTCTCTTCATTGCAGTAGTTGAATGCAAGGCCTTAAAGGGTTAGTTCACCCAGATAGCAAAATTATGTAATTAATAACTTACCCTCATGTTGTTTCAAAGCCGAAAGACCTCCGTTTATCTTTGGAACACAGTTTAAGATATTTTAGATTTAGTCCGAGAGCTCTCAGTCCCTCCATTGAAACTGTGTGTACGGTATACTGTCCATGTCCAGAAAGGTAAGAAAAACATCATCAAAGTAGTCCATGTGACATCAGAGGGTCAGTTAGAATTTTATGAAGCATCGAAAATACATTTTGGTCCAAAAATAGCAAAAACGACGACTTTATTCAGCATTGTCTTCTCTTCCGTGTCTGTTGTGAGAGAGAGCTCAAAACAAAGCAGTCTGGATATCCGGTTCGCGAACGAATCATTCAGTTCACCAAATCGAACTGAATCGTTTTAAGCGGTTCGCATCTCTAATACGCATTAATCCACAAATGACTTAAGCTGTTAACTTTTTGAATGTGGCTGACACTCCCTCTGAGTTCAAACAAACCAATATCCCGGAGTAATTAATTTACTCAAACAGTACACTGACTGAACTGCTGTGAAGAGAGAACTGAAGATGAACACCGAGCCGAGCCAGATTACATTACATTACATTACATTAATTCATTTAGCTGACGCTTTTATCCAAAGCGACTTACAATTGCTATATATGTCAGAGGTCACACACCTCTGGAGCAATTAGGGGTTAAGTGTCTTGCTCAGGGACACATTGGTGTCTCACAGTGGATTCGAACCCGGGTCTCTCGCACCAATGGCATGTGTCTTATCCACTGCACCAACACCACCATATAGATAATGAGCGAAACATTGACTCGTTCACGAGTCAAGAACCGTTTCTGTCAGACGCGTCCGATTCGAGAACCGAGGAGCTGATGATACTGCGCATGTGTGATTCAGCGTGAAGCAGACTGACACACAGAACGCCTGAACCGAACTGATTCTTTTGGTGATTGATTCTGAACTGATTCTGTGCTTATGATTCTGTCTGAACATTCTGGGCTTATGAGCGGGGGTAAACCGAAGGCTTGAATCAAGGGCAATCATCGCAAATGACACCATTACGTCGAGCGCCAAAGAACCGGTGAACCGTTTTCTTCAACCGGTTTATTAAATCGAACTGTCCGAAAGAACTACTGGTGATCCGAAAACCGATGCAACCGGTACTTGACTCGTGAACGAGTCCTTATCTGGCTCGGCTCGGTGTTCCTCTTCAGTTCTCTCTTCACAGCAGTTCAGTCAGTGTACTGTTTGAGTAAATGAATTACTCCGGGATATTGGTTTGTTTGAACTCAGAGGGAGAGTCAGCCACATTAAAAAAGTTAACAGCTTAAGTAATTTGTGGATTAATGCGTATTAGAGATGCGAACCGTTTAAAACTATTCAGTTCGATTTGTTGAACTGAATGATTCATTTGCGAACCGGATTTCCAGACTGCTTTGTTTTGAACTCTCTCTCACAACAGACATGGAAGAGAAGACAATGCTGAATAAAGTCGTCGTTTTTGCTATTTTTGGACCAAAATGTATTTTCGATGCTTCAAAAAATTCTAACTGACCCTCTGATGTCACATGGACTACTTTGATGATGTTTTTCTTACCTTTCTGGACATGGACAGTATACCGTACACACAGCTTCAATGGAGGGACTTAGAGCTCTCGGACTAAATCTAAAATATCTTAAACTGTGTTCCAAAGATAAACGGAGGTCTTACGGGTTTGAAACAACATGAGGGTAAGTTATTAATTACATAATTTTGCTATCTGGGTGAACTAACCCTTTAACTCAGCAGTATTTGTGTAGGAGATTTCTTTACGGACCTTCTTTATTAAAGCTTTGCTCCCCTTTGGGTTATAGGGTTAATGTATATGAGAGTAATGTGCTGACCATATTTTATGAGAAAACCATTTTGCTTAAGACCGGATTATCGATTTCCCAAACAGGTCTCTATTCTTCTTCTGACACTAATGCTGGTGTTTGCAACCTTCGGGGTGCAACTCTTTGCTGGAAAACTTGCCAAATGTAATGATCCCCATATCTCCGATAAGGTACAATGCAATTCTTACAACTTTTCAAACTAAGTTCAGGGTGAAGGACCTTCTGTACTTCAGTGAAATTTTGTGCTTTGTTGACTTTTTCAGGAGGACTGCCATGGCATCTTTAGAATCAATGTGAGCTTTTCAAAGAACCTGAATTTAAAGCTCAGACCGGGTGAGAAGAAACCAGGTTTCTGGGTGCCAAGAGTTTGGTATGAAATGGAAAAGAATGTTCTCTGTAGTGTTTTGTTTGTTTTTCAAATGTTCAAATTTATTGAACTATAATGCAATATAAAAATGCAATATCTATTTGACTAAAATTTGAGAATTTGAAAAACATTAATTTTTACTTTAACAAATGAATAGAATTCAGTTTCATTTAAAAGCACAGAATAATCCAACACAAACTGAACCTGTCACATCTTCAGTGTTGAGGTCTTTTTGAGAAATCCCTGTAGTAACATCTCAAATGTTATGTAGTGACAGCACAAACCAGTATGATAAATGCTCTCATTAGAAAAACAGCACCACATTTTCATCGTCTTTTATATGTATTTTCCCCATAAGCAGTAGTCAGTTTTGGAGTGCAGTTGTTGTGGGCACAGAGCAGGGGGCTGATATATCCTTCCCTCAGGCATAAACACAAACAACACAATCATACACCCACACACCAATGAGTCTGTTATTGCTCTAGAGATGTGGCAACAAAATGGCAAATTATTTGTGAGACCAGCAAAAGACACACATTGGTCCATAGCTGCTCTAGAGCAAGCAAGGTTTCTGCTAATGCTGAATAACAGAGAGAGAGAGAGAGAAAGGTTGTTGCTCTTTTACCTTTGAGCGCTTTGCGTGGTAACAGGAAAAGAGCAAGGCGTTTGATCCTCTTGGTATTGTGTTCGTGTTCAGCCCATAGAGCACTTGTCACGATCGGTGTTACAAAGAACCACGGGAGAGGGAACCAATTGCAGGTAAGTCTTTTATTAAAGGGTAATCCAAATAGAGTAAACAGTCCAGGCAGGGGTCGAGACCAAAACATCCATCCAAACATAAACAAGACACGAACACAAGGCAAGGGCAAGAGCTGACGGACATGAATTAAACAATCAACAAGGACTCCGTGACACATACACAGACAGACCGGGTATAAATACACAGAAGGTGAATGAGGGAACTGGAGACAGGTGGGGAATAATCAATTAACTCAACAAGGAGGAAGGTGACCAAATAAGGGAACAGACAGTTAATAAGGTGACAGACACCGTGGGAAAGGAGGACATCTAGTGGAAACCCAGGGACACAACCCAGACAATGTGACAGTACCCCCCCTCTACGGAGCGGCTCCCAGACGCTCCACGACAGACACAAAACAGAGACCAGGAGGGAGGCGGACAGGTGGAGGCTCAGGGGGAGGGACGGAGGGCCAGAAAAGAAAAACATGGGGAACAGACACCAGAAGTGTGAACACCAAACAGGGAGACCAGGAGGGAGGAGGACTGGAGGAGGTTCAGGGGGAGGGATGGAGGGCCAGACTGACAGAGAGGAACAGGGACAGGAGTGAACACAAAAACAAAAAACAACATGAAGCCCCTCCAGGGCGGGGCAGAAGACCACCACGTCCGTGTGGTGGAGACTGGAGTCCCCCAGGGCGGAGCAGAGGACCACCACAACCGTGTGGTCAGGGCGGAAGCCCCCCAGGGCGGAGCAGAAGACCACCACAACCGTGTGGTCAGGACGGAAGCCCCCCAGGGCGGAGCAGATGACCACCACGTCCTTGTGGAAGAAGCCAGAGTCCTCCAGGGCGGAGCGGAAGACCCCCACAGCCGTGTGGTCAGGGCGGAAGGCCCCCAGGGCGGAGCAGAAGACCACCACAGCCATGTGGTCAGGACCAGAGCCCCCCAAGGCGGAGCAGACCTCCGTGCGGCTGGACCAACGGGACGACGAAACTCTGGTAATTCCCTGGTGTCCTTACTGGACTCCAGAAGATTGGTGCTTGCCTGACACTGCTCATGAAGATCAGAGGTGACTTGCCTTTGTTCATGAAGATCAGAGGTGACTTGCCTTTGTTCATGAAGATCAGAGGTGACTTGCCTTTGTTCATGAAGATCAGAGGTGACTTGACTCAGTTCATGAAGATCAGAGGTGACTTGACTCAGTCCCTGAAGATCAGAGGTGACTTGACTCAGTCCCTGAAGATCACCGGTGACTTGACTCAGTCCCTGAAGATCACCGGTGACTTGACTCAGTCCCTGAAGATCACCGGTGACTTGACTCAGTCCCTGAAGATCACCGGTGACTTGACTCAGTCCCTGAAGATCACCGGTGACTTGACTCAGTCCCTGAAGATCACCGGTGACTTGACTCAGTCCCTGAAGATCAGCGGTGACTTGACTCAGTCCCTGAGGATCAGCGGTGACTAGCCCTGACTCTGGAGGATCAGCGGTGACTAGCCCTGACTCTGGAGGATCAGCGGTGACTAGCCCTGACTCTGGAGGATCAGCGGTGACTAGCCCTGACTCTGGAGGATCAGCGGTGACTGGCACCTGACTCTGGAGGATCAGCGGTGACTGGCACCTGACTCGACTCTGGAGGATCAGCGGTGACTGGCACCTGACTCGACTCTGGAGGATCAGCGGTGACTGGCACCTGACTCGACTCTGGAGGATCAGCGGTGACTGGCACCTGACTCGACTCTGGAGGATCAGCGGTGACTGGCACCTGACTCGACTCTGGAGGATCAGCGGTGACTGGCACCTGACTCGACTCTGGAGGATCAGCGGTGACTGGCACCTGACTCGACTCTGGAGGATCAGCGGTGACTGGCACCTGACTCGACTCTGGAGGATCAGCGGTGACTGGCACCTGACTCGACTCTGGAGGATCAGCGGTGACTGGCACCTGACTCGACTCTGGAGGGTCCACTGGCACCTGACTCGACTCTGGAGGGTCCACTGGCACCTGACTCGACTCTGGAGGGTCCACTGGCACCTGACTCGACTCTGGAGGGTCCACTGGCACCTGACTCGACTCTGGAGGGTCCACTGGCACCTGACTCGACTCTGGAGGGTCCACTGGCACCTGACTCGACTCTGGAGGGTCAGCTGAGACTCTCATCCTGTGCAGCGGCGCTGGGCAAGCAGCCATCTTGGGCCATGACTCTGGACAGGCGGCCATCTTGTACTGTGGTGCTGGGCTGGCGGCCATCTGGGGTTGTGGTGCTGGACTGGCGGCCATCTTGTACTGTGGCGCTGGACCGGTGGCCAATTTGGGCATTGGCGCTGGGTTAGCGGCCATCTTGTGCTGTGGCGCTAGGCTGACGGCCATCTTGGGCTGTGGCGCTGAACCGGTGGCCAAAGTGGGCATTGGCGCTGGGCTGGCGGCCATCTTGTACTGTGACGCTGGACTGGTGGCCAATTTGGGCATTGGCGCTGGGTGGGCGGCCATCTTGGGCTGTGGCGCTGGAACGGTGGCCAATTTGGGCATTGGCGCTGGGTTAGCGGCCATCTTGTGCTGTGGCGCTTGGCTGGTAGCCATCCTGGGCAGTGATGCTGGAATGGCGGCCATCTTGGGTTGTGGCGCTTGGCTGGTAGCCATCCTGGGCAGTGGTGCAGGACTGGCGGCCATCTTGGGTTGTGGCGCTTGGCTGGTAGCCATCCTGGGCAGTGGTGCTGGACTGGCGGCCATCTTGGGTTGTGGCGCTTGGCTGGTTGCCATCCTGGGCAGTGGTGCTGGGCTGACGACCACCCCGCCGGAAGAGACAGAAGTGGCTGGGGCATCCCACCGAAGCCGATGCTGCAGGTAGCACACGAATTCCCAGAATTCCAGTGTCTCTAACTGCGCCATCTCCTCCTGAGACACTGGATCATCCAGCCCGCCATTAAAATAGTCTTTAAGGGCTGCGTCATTGTATCCCATGCCCTCGGCCAGGGACCAGAACACCTGTGCCAGGGCACCCACCTCATTGCCCTCTTGGCGGAGGGCGATCAACTTCAGATACTTCGCCCTCCGCTCCGCCATCCTGGCTGGGGAGCGGGAAAAAGACATACCGCTGGTTCCTTGCATGACGGAGTCCTTCTGTCACGATCGGTGTTACAAAGAACCACGGGAGAGGGAACCAATTGCAGGTAAGTCTTTTATTAAAGGGTAATCCAAATAGAGTAAACAGTCCAGGCAGGGGTCGAGACCAAAACATCCATCCAAACATAAACAAGACACGAACACAAGGCAAGGGCAAGAGCTGACGGACATGAATTAAACAATCAACAAGGACTCCGTGACACATACACAGACAGACCGGGTATAAATACACAGAAGGTGAATGAGGGAACTGGAGACAGGTGGGGAATAATCAATTAACTCAACAAGGAGGAAGGTGACCAAATAAGGGAACAGACAGTTAATAAGGTGACAGACACCGTGGGAAAGGAGGACATCTAGTGGAAACCCAGGGACACAACCCAGACAATGTGACAGCACTGTCTAAAGTCCAGTCACACACACACACACACACACACACACACAAAGAGAGAGAGACAGGCAGATAGACACCATAACATTTTGGTACATTTTATGCCTGAGATTATAAGAAGGGAACAGCTGAATATTTCTTTTCCCCTTTTTTTTTCCCTTGTTTTTTTATGTTTTAAGAATAGTGGTACTTTATAACTCAAAAGATGAGTTGAGAAAATTATTTAGAAGTCACATTCAAAAAATGCTTTCTGAATGTTCTTGGTTTCATGTCATCGCTTTAAATGTGATTATAACAATTAATGTCTGGTTCATATTTCAATAAAATAAAATACAATTTTACATTCTTTTTAGATATTTTTTTTTCCATTGTGGTATTATTTTTATGACCATTACATACTACAAATACATTGAATGCTTACAATTATAATTTATACATATACTCTATATTTTAAATAATATGTAATTATTTTTCTGCCTTACAGTAATAAGAATTCGATTTTTTGGGGGAGCATTGGGGAGCAAGGAGAAAGTAAACATGCTCATGGAAATCATAATGGAAAAAAATGCTTAATATTCCAAAATAGATGGAAATAAAAATGACAAATATCTCTTGAAATGCTCTTTTTAGGGCAAACCCGCGAAACTTTAATTTTGATAATGTGGGCAATGCCATGCTGGCTCTGTTTGAAGTGCTGTCACTGGAGGGCTGGGTGGAGGTGAGAGACGTCATCATACACAGAGTAGGACCAGTAAGTTACTTTTTTTAAGATACTAAACTGTATACTGAAATGATTGATCATGACTGCACTGTTAAGGACCTTTGATTGTCTCTTAAAACAGATTCATGGCATCTACATCCACGTCTTTGTGTTCTTGGGCTGTATGATTGGGCTCACTCTTTTTGTTGGTGTTGTCATAGCCAACTTTAATGAAAATAAGGTATGGATTTTTCTCTTACTGTTAGTTGATTAGTAGCTACAGTAGGTTTATTGGTTGATCCCTGAACAGATGTGTTGGATGTTTTTGTTTAGGGCACTGCTCTTTTGGATCAGAGGAGATGGGAAGATTTGAAAAGTCGACTGAAGATTGCTCAGCCCCTCCACCTCCCCCATGTCCAGGTAAGTGCTCTCTTGAGGTCTATAGAAATACAGTGTCAATTTGTGCATCACCATAATGTTGTAGTTGCTGTTGTAGTTTGTGCGCCGTCATGTGTTTGAGTATTTAAAAGTATCAAGAGAAACAATATACAGTAGTGATATATTTTAATTAGTGCTGGACAAGGATTACATTATTTATTGTGATTAATCACATGATTGTCTGCGATTAATCACATTGTTGTTATGCATGAAACTAATAATGCATTCAAAAAAAAAAAAAAAAAAATTTTTTTCATTTAAAAGTACTGCTATATGAACAAAAGTGCAATATGGTTTGCAAACACTTTAAACAAATATGGTTCTTTTTTACAGCAGTATTCCTTTTACATAGTAGCAGTTAAAATATTTCTTGTAAATCGTAACTTATAACATTAATGTAATTAAATTATATATAAAACCAGCTATTTGCCACTGCCAGGACATTGTTTTTATAGAAAGTAGTTTATAGTTTGTCATAGAAAAACAAGTTATGCTAAGAGAATGAATAAGAATGAGAGTGAGTCCAGCGCATCGTTCATAACATTATAACAGGCATCTTTCGAGTATAGACTTGCACGATCACGGGACCCTGTGCAGCAGAGTGCGGCACGGGATAACACTTGATGGGCTGGTGGAGACTGTGTGCGGGATGCAGGAGAATAATTAGGGTGTGCTCACACTAGGCAATCTTAACCCCCACAGCCTGGTTCGTTTGACTGGTGTGATCGCTCAGTTTAGCAGTCCCATTGTCCATGGCTCGGTTGGAAGAGGTGGGCAAGAATGCGGTTCAGTTATATATAGATCAGTGAGTGAGGGCTAAACGCGCCGGAGCGCAGATCTGATACGTGCTGCATGGTTGCATGAATATTTATTAGTAGAAAAAGCGATAGATGTGTACAGCAATATATTGTTAGAAGGCCGTGTGTTACCACATCATACGACTCAAAATAATAAACCACAAAGTTAACAAAACAATGCACTCCACTGTGCCAAGCAAGCACTTCTCTGCTGTCTTCACGTGCTATCGGAAACTTCCTGTTTCCCATCTATGAAGTGGTGATTACAAGCTTGTTGCATTCTATTCAGTGGTTTGTGAATGCTGATACTTAGCCTAAATAATTTGATCAAAAGGATCCCCTCCTGCAGTGGCGCAAAAAGTGGGTATGCGCCATATGCGGCGCATAGGAAAGCGATGGTAATTTTTTTTTTAAATAATAAAAAATAAAAATGTGTATTAAAAGTTCTATATATAAAAGAATATATACATTTTGGAGGACTAACAGGCACCGATGCCCTCATAATATTCCATCATAGGATTTAGACATAGAACCTCGCGAGTGGGTGGGGCGCCGTGAGCGCTGAGTAAGCAGCAGTACGTTAACGTTAGTTGCGTTGTCGTTGAAACTCGAAAAAGATGGATAAAACAAAAAAGCTCTCGGGGGCTAAAAATAGAAAAAGAAAGAGGGAAAAGGAGATGGCATGTCAAGGGATGCGACAGCAGCTAGATAAGTGAATGGTGAAAGGCAACAGGTAGGATTTAAAATGTGACATCTATGCTCGGAGAATATGTAAAACTGGAATATGAGCTGTCATTTATTCCGTCATCACCCGGGTGCTGATAGCGCGTGCGCACAGATGAGACCTAAACAGCACACATTGATATCTGTGTTTAAACGAAACTAATTTAAGCTTTGTCAGTTTAAACATTTAAGAGGCAGAGGACGCGAGCTCGCGCGCGCAGTGAGAAGATTTGTGCATGCGCTCATCCGAAGCGCGCAAACCCGCGCCTCAGAACGCGCGCAAATATAAGCTCTCTCTGAAGTATTTTATCTAAATGGACAAATTCAGACAAAAATTATGTCAAAATGCCTGTCTTGGTAAGTATCCTATAGCAGACATAGCCAGCTGAACGTAGGCCACTGTGTCAGTGCATTCTCTTAAAGTGACAGTCTTTATATTAATCGAACAGCAACAACAAAGAAATCACTCACTGCTCTTCATTAAAAAGCTTTTGTAACAGATTGTTCAGTTTCTCCTAATATTGGCTCGAAAGGCTATAATGGTCAAATGGGTTGGTAGTGATGCCCCCTCTACTCAGAAGTGGAAATCTATGATATCTTTAGTTGTAACTCTAGAAAGATTGAGGTATTGTCGCAATGGTAAATCGCACCTGTTTAAAAAATGGGAGAATATTTTTAAGTGTCTAAAGATTAAACGGTCATAAACAAAATCTGGATAAAATTTAGGTACAATCATATGATGAAATGCTGTATGTAAATTGTCCACATGTTCATGAATATGTTAATTATTTCCTGTGCTGTGTTTTTGTTTTAATATGTTTTAGTTTGTAACAATTAAAATGTTTAATAAAAAGAATATCTAAAAATAAAGAACAATTTTTAATTTATAGTCAAATATGCGATGCTGTTTTACATTTGATTACTTTGTTAAATTTCTGTACCTAAAAACGAATACTAGACCTCTTTACTCTATTGTATTTATTTTTGCTGTTGCTCGTAGTTAGATTTTTTTTTATTATAGTTTCTCCATAAACATAGCCAGACCGAACTGTACCGAAATGTGACTCTTGAACCGTGAAACAAACCGAACTGTGAAAATTTGAACTGTGCCACCCCTATAATAATAATAATAATAATAATAATAATATATATAATGTATGTATGTATGTGTGTGTGTGTATATATATATATATATATATATATATATATACCATATAATTATGGTAGGCTTACAGTGGCTGTCTGATATACTTTAAAATAAACATTTATTATTTAAACGCCCATACATGATGATGTCCGGAGCAATTATTTAATTAGAAGTGGGGGGGGGGGGCAAAATGTTTTGCTGCATACCCCTCTAACCCTGGATAGTTGCGCCCCTGCCCTCCTGTGACCCACGATTTGTATGTATGTTTATTCAGAGCCAGTGAGCAATGGACTTTCATAATAATAAAAAACTGCGTTAACG
This sequence comes from Carassius carassius, assembly GCF_963082965.1. NCBI lineage: Eukaryota > Metazoa > Chordata > Actinopteri > Cypriniformes > Cyprinidae > Carassius > Carassius carassius. The sequence continues at coordinate 19,279,318 of NC_081773.1, read as the reverse complement.
CGCAATAAAATATGTATTGGCGTTAATCAATTAATGCGTTAATGCAATAATAATGCGTTAACCTGCCTAGCCCTAATTTTAAATACATTGAAGTATAAACTACATCACTTTGTTTGATTCAAAGCTATAATACTCATATTTTCTTTGTCAAAGACATCTAAAGATAATTGAAGCGTCTTATTTCAAAAGGTATTTGAATCCTCCAAAATGGTCAAACAGCCACAAAAAAAGTGACATGTTGGTGGTGCACAGATAAAAGTCACCAGAGCAGCAAGTGTATTATTCAGCAGCAGCCTTTCAGTCTCCCATCTCTTTCTTTCTCTCTATCCCTCCCTCCATCTTCTACTCTTCCTCTCCTGGCTAATGAGCCATCCATGCTTTGCATGTGTTTCCTGAAGCATTTAATCAGCTCTCATCTGCTGTAGTAGAGAACAAACTAAATTTAATCTTTCAGCGATGGGTACACCCCCAAGGCAATCACACACTTGATAATAACCACTTCACTTTTGAGTCAGAAGTTATAGCTGCCTGTAGCATGAATGACTTTGGGCTCTGTGAGTACCTCGGAGCCAAAGAGAGAAGAGTGATTCTCTGTCTCACATAGATTGAATGACTGATTGATTTGGCATCGCAGGTTCTGCGGTGACGGCGGTGGCTCGTTATGTTTTTATGTTAGACTGCCGTTGGCTCGCCTGGAAACAGACACTTCAAAGACATGTTTCATAACAGCAGGAAAGAAAAAACACAATTATCATAGTAGGCAATTATCCAGGCATATTTTATGTGGCAATTAGACACAAAATAATGCTCCAATCTACTGACAAGTTTGCATATTTTATTGATATGTTTTGAACCAAACTCCAAAGGCTGAAATGGACACTTTTTTGGTACTTTTCTATTTTTTTTCAGCCATTAAGTACATCTGAGTTGTTCAATTATCTTTTCAACCAATAGGAAAACATGCAGCAGTTCTCTGTAAATTACAATAGAATTGTTCATCTGTGCTGCCTTTGTGAACAATGGGCTGAACCAATGGCTTTCACTATCAGCATGGAAGCAGTGTGCTCTTCCTCCAGTACTGATAACTCAAATCAAATTTTGTTCAAACAAAACAAAATGCATTTTATGGGCCTTACTGCAAGTAACGCAACCGTTCTAATTAAAATTTCCCTCAAAGAGAGATCAAATTTGAATAATGGTTTACTTCCTTTCTTTTTTCTTCTACCACTATCAAGTATAATTAACATCCATAAATTTAACAGGGCAGAGCATTCTCAAAACTACTTCTACTACTATTTAACTATTTTTTTCTGTAATTATTTATTTAGTTAGTTAGTTAGTTAATTAGTTAGCCAGTTAGCCACACCAGAGGTGTGCTAAATATTTTTCTAAGCAATGTATGATTTTTGATTAGCCAATAAAAAAATTCTAACAAAACCTAAAACCATAAAGAGTAAAACCATAAAAAAAATGAATTGCAATAATTAAAACAAAGCTTAAATAACATATAATTGTTATATAAAAACCTAAAAGGTAAAAAAAAAATGTTGCCTTGGCAACTAAGTGAAATAAATTGAAATTAAGCTCTAAAATTATATTTAAAAACTTACAAACATTATGAAACAAAATGACTAAAACTTAAAAATAAATACTTCAAATATAAAAATTATTTAAAGTATTGATCAATAATATTATATAATAACAATAATAGAATATAAATTATACTTAAATAACATTGCAGCAATAATATTCTTTACATGCCCTATAAGAACTAAATTTAGAGATAGCCATAGAGAGCTGTGGACGGCAGTAGGCAGAGCTTCCTTAGTGCTTCCTGCCAGATAGTCTGCCTCGTGGAATAACAGAAAAATCAATACCTCAGTCAGCACTCCAACTCCATTCAAACCAGCTTCATATAATCCATTTGCGCTTTGTGGCTGTTGAAATTAACTTGTGATCATGGTGTATGATGAATGCCACTCAGACCTCATGACCTTGAGCTAAAAGACAGCAAAACGATGATGTAGCGGATCTCTAAGCAATGCCATGGGTAAAGCTCTTACCAAGTTCATAGAATGAACAGTAGAGAGGATTTTCTCTATGCCAGTCTTTTAACTAATAATAAATGAGAGCGTAGAGATTATTGTGAAGGTCAGGGAATTTTAACCAGGTCTTTTTTTTATAACCACAGCACCGGATCATTCAGAAAAGAACCAATTTTCTCTTCTTTCAAAGCTGAAATGCCTTCTTTTCAATTTGCAGAAAACGGTGGATTCCGTGCAAAAATGTATGACATTACCCAACATCCTTTTTTCAAGCGAGGTATTGCAGTGCTGGTGTTAGCACAGTCTGTGCTCCTGTCTGTTAAGGTGAGGAGGGTTACAGCAAAAACATTTTTGCTTTATTTCTCTAATAAAATGATAAATAAAATGTTGTGTATGTGTTACAGTGGGATGAACTTCACCCTGTTACTTTTCCTTTGGCCACAATGTCTGTGGTTTTCACATTAATTTTTGTTCTGGAGGTAAGTAGGCTATATATTTCCAACTCTGTTTGCTGTTCTTTCATGGGTCAGCCCAAGCAAGATTTCTTTCCAGCCACAAAAAAAAGTTTTAAAATTCACCAGAAGCCCCAGAGTTCATGAGGTCTTTCGTAAGTATTGTACGGTCATGACATAATTAAATTTGCTCTGCCGCAGGTGACTATGAAGCTGATAGCTATGTCACCAGCTGGATACTGGCAGAGCAGGAGAAACAGATATGACCTACTCGTCACATCCCTGGGAGTCATATGGATCATTTTGCACTTTGCTTTACAGGTACACACTAAAATGTAATGCATTTTCAAGAGTTTTGTACCTTTTTTGGCTTAATATAAAATAAGATTAACATAAAATAATGTACTGAAACAACAGCTTAAATATTGGGGTCTTCTGATAAATGTCACCATCAATTATTATACCAAAGATTATGTAATTTCTAGTGAACTCTAATTCCAAATTAAATAAAATTTTCAGCCGACAATACGTCAGACCAAAAGGCACTCCTTTTTGAACAGTCAAAAAACAAATGATCTGTTGTTTCAATGTCAGATTCACAAAAGGTACAGTTGTTATGATTTAAAAGTAATATTCATTTGTTTTGTTGATTGAAATGTGCTTTATACTGTAAATAAACATTTCTTTTTCTTTAGAATGCTTACACATACATGATGGGCACATGTGTGATAGTATTCAGGTTTTTCACCATATGTGGGAAGCATGTAACTATGCTTATATATTTACACAAAATATGTGCAAAGTCATGAAAATTACAGTGCATTTTCCTCTACTACCAAGCGGTCTTGTATTTACAGGTGACATTAAAGATGCTTCTGCTAACTGTGGTCGTCAGCATGTACAAGAGTTTCTTTATTATCGTGGGCATGTTCTTGTTGTTACTATGCTACGCTTTCGCTGGTGTCGTCCTCTTCGGCACTGTCAAATACGGCGAGAACATTAACAGGTAAGCCGTCTTGTGACACATGGAGGGAGGGATTGGACTGTGTCAGATTTGTAACACACATACTACTACCCACGGCGCTGATATAATTGGTGTTGTCTAAAAGATTTGCTCGATTGCCCTACATGTATTTGAGAGAATCAATTTTCAGGTACAGCTGACAGCATGAGAGGAAGTGACTCTGCGTGAGCTGTTACTTTTTCTTCTCTCGCCAACAGGCACGCAAACTTCTCCACTGCGGGTAAAGCCATCACTGTACTGTTTCGAATAGTCACAGGTGAAGACTGGAATAAGATCATGCATGACTGCATGGTAAGAGATTGGATGGCAGCCCCGTTTTGCCCGCAAGCACGCTTGCTCGCTGTGAAAATCATTAAAGAAACTAAAAAATTCACTTTAAATGAATCAGATAGAATTGCAAATATAACTGTACAGCATCTGGTTTCATTCGACATGCTTCTGAATGATTTCTTTAAACAAAAACACATCAGCTGTGAGCCCCATGTGTTGATTATGTTTGTTTATCGGCCTCGTTTCCCAGGTGCAGCCACCATTCTGCACTCTGGACAAACATCGCTACTGGGAAACGGACTGCGGCAACTATGCTGGCGCCCTTATTTACTTTTGCTCTTTCTATGTCATGATCGCTTACATCATGCTCAACCTGCTCGTAGGTAAGCACCTCTTTCCCCTGACTTCCGACACAATATCCTGTTTCATCTCCTGGGGTGGCATCTAATTTCCTGTAGACGCTAGCCAAACTAGCTCATAAAATACAATATCCCTGCCTATTATTCTTCCTGACGTCCTTCCATGTTTATTATCTCTATTTTTGCTAGAACAGAGTGGTTCCTCCCTCTCGTAGCTTAGCACTGGTCACTGCTGAATATGAAGGAGGCTTTGTTTGAACCACTTTGGGTCAAAGCCAGTTTAGTCTCTGTCTCTATTCCTCTTGGTTTATGGACTGTAGAGATGTGCACACTTTCTAGTCATCAGCATATGTTGTGGTGTGTTGGCTGCTCATTTACCAAGTTGGGTTGTGCACCAATCAGAATTGATTCGAGAATGCCTTGCTCCAATTATAATTGATGTACCAAACAGGATGCAGTATTGATGGATTAGAAGTTTATAGCGGTTTATACGCCTTAGACTGATCGATAGCATGAATTTGCCATTACATTTAAAATATATTAAAATAGAAAACATTATTAAAAGTGTATACTTTTACTATTTTGATTAATTAAATGCAAGCTTGGTATGAGACTTCCTTTAAAAAAATATTTAATATCTTACCAGCCTCAATTTGTCTAATTAAAATTACATTTTAGCAAGAATTTCATGGCTAATATGATCCCTAAACTAGGCCAGCATCATACCTTCACCAGTTTTATTTTAGTATCATTGAGATATTATTAGATATTAATATAGATGTTTGTTCATATTTTGAATGAGATTTTATTATTATATATTATATTTTCTGCTTTTATATTAATTTAAAGTTTTAGTAATTTTGTTGTTGTAATTTTTCTTAATTTATTATTATTAGTAGTATATAAGTTAGGGCTGCCCGATAAATCGCATGCAATATTTAAGGCGCATCTTGTCAGTAAAGCCGGTTCAGAACCGGATGGGCAATAAATATTGCATGTGATTTATCGTGCAGCCCTAATAGTTTAATTTTGTTGTTTTCTAAATATGTATTTATAGTTTTTATTCATTTTTATTTCAGTTTTAGTTTTAGTTATTTTAGTTATTTTGAGTTATTTTTGGTAGACGTCATCTTCCGCGGCATATATGGTATAGCATGTGTCATAGTCTTTTTGAACCCGGCTTTTACAAAACTTAATTTATTCTCTTTTTAAATCTCATATCACATCGGAAAGGCATGTATTTTAGTAAAAATTTAGGGAATAAAAAAAAAGGTGAAAAAAGTATCGGTTAGGGTAGGTGTAGAGAGGGCTTATTGTCCCAAAATGTGGCATCCATTTAATAATTTCAATTAAAATTATAATTTACACTCAAAACGTTATTACTGCATATTGTTTTATAATGAAATACATTACTGAGGCGCAGATAATTGCCATTATTTGCATTAAGTAGTATAAATAGCAGAGAATCCTGTTATTTTAACATAGTATAAATAGAATCTATAGCTATTTGACTGTGTAAATAGCATATCGCTACAAATACTGCTATTTTCACTTAGTGTAAATAGAATCCATTAACAACAAGTAACAAAATTTTTTCTTTCTTTTTTAAAATGGTTGTAGTTCATGTTAACTATAATAACTCTGACCTGCACTAACTAGTTTCAACCAGCATAATCTTGATAGTCCTAGTTGGTCTTTTTCAGCAGGTTTAAGCCCACAACACTCTATAGTACACCATGAGTGTGTAATTCACACACTGCTCAATTTTATGCTCTGAAATTTGTCATTCAGTGTGTTAGCTGGTTGCATTCCCAGCGTTGCCAAACATTTAAAACCTGACAATGGCATTCGAAGGTAACTCTGTTGCTCCCTTGAGGTGGGAAGTCGTGGCCTAATGGTTAGAGAGTTGGACTCACAATTGAAGGGTTGTGAGGTCAAGTCTCGGGCCGGCAGGAATTGTGGGTGGGGGGAGTGCATGTACAGTGCTCTTTCCACCCTCAATACCATGACTTAGGTGCCCTTGAGCAAGGCATTGAACCCCCAACTGCTCCCTGGGCGCCGCAGCATAAATGGCTGCCCACTGCTCCGGGTGTGTGTGTGTGTGTGTGTGCACTTCGGATGGGTTAAATGCAGAGCACGAATTCTGAGTATGGGTCACCATACTTGGCTGAATGTCACGTCACTTTATTACAACCACAGCAATTCAAGAACACATGTCAGGTATGTACAACAGGACCATGTAATGCAACGCATCAGCCAATCATTCGTGTAGCACACTTGTTAAGAGTCTGTTTTCCGTCTCTTACTTGTGTTCTGAGAGCGTAGCTGAAAGCTTTCCCAACCATAATGACTTTATTTCCCCCTCAGCCATCATTGTGGAGAATTTCTCTTTGTTCTACTCCACCGAGGAAGACCAGTTGCTAAGCTACAATGACCTGCGTCACTTCCAGATCATTTGGAACATGGTGAATGACAAGCGGGAGGTGAGGAGGAGGAGGCAACGTGCCTGTGATCAGCAGCTGTCAGCGGGGATGATTTTGAGTTAATACCCGCGTGTGCTCTCCGCAACCGGCTCTGAAGCCACAAATGAATGAATCACACGCATCGACATTCTCACCTCCAGAGTAATTGGAGGTTATTACTGCCTGTCACAGATAGCGAGAGGAGTTGAGCTGTCATCTTCATTAGGTGGAAACAGCCTTATTGAGAGCAGCAGAGGGAAGTGCGTGCAGATTTGACCTCCTCCCATAGGATCATTAATATCTGCTTGTGTATATTTGAGTTAAATGAGGCACACCAGTCATTTTCTGGCCTTAATGAATCAACCAGCGGTGCTGGGATCAGCTAGAAACACTTGAGGCCATAAGACTGTAACAGCTGAGCACAGGAAGGAATTTGTCCCTAATTAGACACATGAGCTCTGCTCCAAAATCTAGCGAGCTTCCTTGATGCCTGCTAGCCTTCTAAGACAGCACAAACCTCACAAAGCTGATTAAGAACACTCTACATAGGCAACAACAACTTTTCATTTCATTTTTCGTTTTCATCAGTAAAAGAAGTAATAGTAAAATAGTAAAGTTCTTTGGCAATGAACCACCTCTTGATATTTCAGCCAAACAAAAAAATACATATTGTTACTCCAGGATCATTTTTGGTCACTCTGAAGCTGACATATTCCCCTTTTTTAGCGTATCCAAGTTATCTGCACAAATTTTAAATGAATTACTGCAATCCAAAATGCAAAAAACAGTGCATATGAAGATTTTTAAAACCGATCATTCTTTATTTAAACTAATATTTAATGCTTTAATATATATATATATATATATATATATATATATATATATATATATATATATGTGTGTGTGTGTGTGTGTGTGTGTGTGTGTGTGTGTGTGTGTATATTTCTATTGACTTCTTCACCATTCATATTTTATCAGATTTCATTCTAAGATTGCCTGCTCTGCTCTGCTAAGGATACAATATTATGCTTCCTTGGAATTTAATAAAAATAATGGGCTTTAAAATGCCCTCTAGGTAGGCAGCACACTAGCTATAGTACAGTGATAGTTTGAGATTTTTCTAAACCCTTTTGCCATTATATATACTGGTAATTATTTATGTTTTTGAAAACAGGGAGTGATACCGACCTCTCGGGTGAAGTTTCTGCTCCGTCTGCTGAGAGGTCGTCTGGAAGTTGACCTGGACAAAGATAAGCTTCTCTTCAAACACATGTGTTATGAGATGGAGCGTCTGCACAACGGAGGAGATGTCACCTTCCATGATGTACTGAGGTTAGAAAGGACTATTAGTATTCACTACAGCACACTAACAAAAAGATTCATATCACGACAAACCAAAATGTCCTATTTTTATATAGAAGAGTTACAATCAAAACTCCAATTTTCCCTAGTCTAAAAAGAACAAACCCTGAAAGGGTCAATCCATCGTTAGTGTTGTTCATATTGGCCACTAAGCTTGTTCAGCAGCTTATAGGAACTCATTGATGGTGTGTTTCAGCATGCTGTCGTACCGCTCAGTTGATATCCGGAAGAGTCTTCAGCTGGAGGAGCTGTTGGCGCGAGAGCAGCTTGAATACACTATAGAGGAGGAGGTGGCCAAACAAACCATCCGCATGTGGTTAAAGAAGTGCCTCAAACGCATACGAGCTGTGAGTTCATACAAACACGCTCCTGAGACTTCGCTGATATTTACATCAATAAACTGAAAATAGATCAGCTGTTTGACAGTGACTATATTTACACTTCATTTCAACATGGCCCAAATCTGAGGTCACTTTAATATGTGGAAATAAATCCATATTGTACTTTTTTGTTTTCTTTTTGGCTGTGGGTCTTGAACAGTCACGTGGGAATTTATGCAATTTTTATGTCAGTCTAACTTGACAATGTGACATTAACTTCCTGTCTAAGTGAGATTTTTTTAAATATATTGTTTAATTAAATATACTGATAAAAACATTTTGTATTCTATAATATTTACATATACACCTTCCTCCTTCAGAAGCAGCAGCAGTCATGTAGCATCATTCTCAGTCTGAGAGAGAGCCAACAGCAGGACTTCCGGCGTCTGCTCAACCCTTCCAGCATTGAGAACACCATCCCCAGCGAGGACACCAACGCCCATAACCAAGACAATCCCACTCAGCCAGAGGTAGCCCTACCAGTGTCTATTCTTCAGAGACTCTGTGAGTCTCAGAGTCTTCATTCTAATGAAATGATTTGAAATTATTGACCCAGCAGATCAGCGTCCTGCAGACCTTACTGAGCCCCACCCTGTCCGACCGCAGCGGATATCGACAGGACTCCGCCGACCGGCCCCAGAGGAAGCTGGGACAGTGGCGACTTCCTGCAGGTCAACACCAAACACTCACACTATCACACATGCTCTTACATTTACAAAAGTATTGCTTTTGTAAAATGAGGTATATACAGTAGCAACATGTCATGCTAAGTGTTGCTAAAGGATGTTAGCATGATAATTATACTGTGCTTTCTTCCCATGTTTCTTTGAATGGATTTGAAAAAGAACAAAGACATGTTTATTGTTTATTTTTCCACATATTTAGTATTCTGCTCATTGACTTGTTCGCGTGGCTGGTTAACTGTGTTTGTCCCGCAGGGCGCACAAGTGCGAAGTCAATGGTGTTTAAGATGAACCCTGTGAGTGATGAGGCCTCCTCAGGGTCTGAAGTCAAGAAGTGGTGGACTCGCCAGCTGACAGTGGAAAGTGATGAAAGCGGCGATGACCTCATTGATATCTGAAGCAAAACAGCTTGCTCATTTTTTTCAGATTTTCCTCTTAAGAAAGGATCATTCAGCTAAATCTTTTGTATTTGCTTCTTATACGGTATAAGCCCTGATCCTCTGTTAGCTTTACGTAGGTGAGTCTATGCTGCTTAAAGCATCACTTAACCCTAACCGTTCAAACCTCCTTATTCAAAGACATTTAACGTCGGTTACAATCATGTTGATGCTCACTCTACTGTGGTGGAAATTTTTCAGTGAGCATTGTTTTGTCAATGAGAAATATCTTTGTTGAAAGAGCAGCTGTAAAGTGTCCTCAGGAAGTTTATGTAATGTAATATAAGAGTCTAATAATCTGAATTCTAGACGTAATGGTTAGGGATTTCACATGCTTTGAGACACCTAACCAGAGCCATAGCGTTCTCCTTGTTTGTCTTTTGTGCCACCATAACTTGTCTTCATTACATGTGTTTGTTAGATCCACAATTATCTTGTATTATAAAACTGCTGGCTCACACTTTATAAAATGCAACCACTTGCAATGCTTACATTATGGCAAGACAGTGAATGTAACTGTTATGTGTCTACGTGATGTTTCCAGATGTTTAATTATTATAACAAAACTACATATGTAAGTTAAGATTAATTTAAATAATATATTGAAATAATGTACTTAATATATTTTGTAAAAATGAAAATTGCAGCAATTTATTGCGTGCTTTTAAATTAAGTGTCTGTGATACTACCAAAAGTGGTTGTATTGTATATTTTAAGCATTTTTACCATTGATTAATCGTCAGGACAGATAAAGAATAATTACTCAAAGAACAAAGTTAATTATTTACAACAGCTGCAGTGTCCAGGTATATTTGATTAAGAGTTCAGTTATAAACCTACAGGGACAACAGACAGAGGGAAAAGGCAGAGGTAGTTTTTGCATGCTACATACAGCACATATAGTATCATTAGATGACATGCATCAAAAGAAAGGACAGCCATTAGAGGTTCACAGAGTCTATGTCCACAGCTCGATGGGCATGATTCCCTCTTTAGAGTTGAAGGAAGGGAAAAGGTTCTCTCCAGACAGAAAGTACAAGGGAAATTGGACCAGAAAGCCTCGTATCTTCTTTAGTTCGGCGCAGGCCTGTGCTGGGTCTTCTATAGCCATGCAAGGACGTGACACGTAGTCTCTCAGAATCTTATAGTTTAGGACTGCATCAGTGGGCAAACATCTGAAGACCTGCACAGATAGTTAGTGATGGTGACTATTCCCAATTAAGCATATATATATATATATATATATATATATATATATACATACACTGTATATATACCAGATCTGCAGCATATTTATCTAATATTAATTTATCTAATATTAGACTGCAGAATCATTTCAATGACACAAAGGCAGAATCTGAGCACAAGCAAACATCCGGCTCTATTGACTAAGCCAGTTAATCACATTTCTAAGATCAGTGATAAAAGGAAGTTCTATACTGAGAATGAATCTAGGGCTATTTAGAGAGTGCGGTGAGGAAGGTCAGTGCTGTGCTCTTTTCCGATGGCTCTTACCTTTTCTGGGTGATTTATTTACCTTGTCATATACACTGGCGTTCTTGGCTGCAGTCACCATCCAGATTTCCTTGTAGAATCGGTCACTTATGGGATCGCTGATGTCTATATTGTCTCCCAGCAAGCCAAGTACAAGTCTAAAAAAAAAAACAGATTGCTTTCACATTCAAAATAACACACTTTGTAACGTAATTGACCAAGAAATAATGCATTTAGTCAATATTTAACCTGAAAAATCAAAAGAAAAAAAGAGAAACATGTAAGAGATTTTTCAGACCCGTATTTTAGGACAGATATACTTTTGAGTTTTTCAAATAAAGCAAAAAATGAGTGATAGATCATTTAAACTGATTTGATTAAAAACAGTGTATTCAATATCTATGTTTTAACAGTATTTAGAGTATTAAGTTGAAAATTTGAATTTGGTGGCAATTTAGCTGCGTAATTATGAAGTAATGCCTCAATGCCATAAAAAGTCAAAGTACATGCAGGCTTAATCTTAATGAAAAATGTCAAAATATAATATGAAGAAATAAAGCCTATTTTATTACTTTTTTTCTTTCTTTTTTTTCATTTTGGTCAACATAGTCATAAAATAGGCTTCAGTTATTTCATAAAAAATATGTCAAAATAGAACAGACATTTGTGGCATTCACCCAATGAATATCAATGATGTATTTCACAGGACTGTAAAATCTCCCACTGCAAAGGGAAAAGCTGTTGTCATGTAGCTCACGTGTAACAGGAAAGCAGACCTGAAGCACTCCTCCCGTAGAGACAGAGCAAAGCTGCCAGCCTGATAACTCTCTCCATCCATGACAGAGGGCTGGAATCCTGTGTCTTCAACAACCACAGCCATTTCACTGTCTCTCTTTCCCAGCATGCTCCTGTCATTGATGTTTGCAGAGCCTAAGCAGATCACAGATACCTATCAGACACTTTCCCTTTTCCTTCTATCAAGGTTAATGCCTGTGGGGAGCGTGTTCTGGGTCTGCATTGGGGTTTGACCTCTACTGAGAGCCTCAAGGACATATCACTGAACAACACTGAGATTTCTCAGTTTTCTTCTTCAAAGCCTATTCATAAGGATAAAGGGGTAATTGGAATTGATAAAGACAAACATGATTTGAACGACGTTAATGGGATTTTAATAATGCATTTGTGATGATCGAGGAGACAGGCGTGACTTCGCTTTTCATAAACATCTGTTGATGTTTGGTATTCTGCACATGTCCGCGCTTAGATGTGTTTTGTGTGAGTGCAGTGTCCCCTAGTGGCGAATAACAGCTGTACAGCTCGAAGATTTCAAACAACAGAACGCGCAATTAATTGCAAGATCATCGTGTGCACAAACATAACACATACAAATAATACAATGAATATTAATATAATAATAAGTTTTACATTTAAATGCAATTACTTACAATTATGCATTACCCATCCTTCCAGGGACTATGTACAGGTCAAAAATAATAATAATAGTTTTTTTTTTTATTATTGTTGTTGTTTTTAAAAATGTATTATGTACTTAAAGGCTACCTTTGTATGGTCAGAAATTCAGTAATACTGTGTTCTTGTGATGGCAATGATGAATTTAAAATTTTGAATCCAGTCTGCAGTGTCACGATTAATCAAAAAATCATTCAAATACACTGAAATCATGATTTTATAAATAAACAATAATTCAGTTAATTCAGCAAGGATGCATTAAATAATAATAAAATACCAAATCAAATATCAAAATGATTTCTGTAGGTTCTTATGACACTAAAGACTAAAGCAATGGTTGCTTTGCCATCACAGTATGTAAGTATCACAGGATATTTAAAATAAATAAATACATTAAATAATATTACATTTAACACAAAAATTAATTGTATTATTATTATTGTTAAAATTATTATTAATTTTACATTTAAATATGTAGTATTTCTTTTTTCAAAGATGTCTTATTTGACATTTTTATCCAGTAATACTAAACTGAATATCAAGCAGGAGGCCTCCACTTATGGTGCAGTTATTACACTGCTACTAATGCTTTCAAATGAAATGATAAAGAATAAAATCGCTGAAATTTCCAGAGAACAACACGTTTTTACTTTATTATATATGTGTGGGCAGTGTGCACAGTGTCTGACCAATAATGACAGTGCAGTCATCCACGATCATGAGCTTGCTGTGCACGTAAATGAGTTCAGTGACCAGACGCCCATCCAGGTCAGCATGAGTGCGCAGACCGCAGAAAGAGATGTACTTGATCCAGCAATCTGCCACTGCAGACAAACACAAATACATACACACATACTTTCTTCATCTTTGTCCTATTATAGAGAATTACAATCATGCAATTCATATTTAATGGACATGATCTTAATGTTACGGCTACAGAGTAGGTTTATACTACTACATACTAGTCTACTTACTCACACATTTGAGCCTCTCAATAATGGAGCGCTCCCCTCGGCACATTGTCCTGTAATGGAGAAAGAGGGCTTTCATTTCATCTGCTTCCTGTCTTGCACCAATCATATGTCTTAAATTTTCTTCACTTGACCAATCATATCACTCGCTGAACCCCAGTGACCACAGCACCCTCAGTGCTCCTCTTACTGTATCTAGGCTAGTGTTGAGGGTCCAAGCTGGGGCTGTAATGATCTCTCAGTAGCCCGTGAGGAGCAGGGTCTGTTGTTTCCACATTACATGCATGTAATTTACTACAAGCGGCCATTCAGGCTAAATTTTTACCCTTAATTGTGGCAATCTGGTGATTACTGAAGATACATGTTTGCAGGGCTATTACCTGTAATTAAAGTGCATGATTGCTTTGATGGCTTGGCCCCCCCCTGACGAGATGTCACCTTCAAAGCCTGGCAGCAAGGGCATCACCACATAGACCCGAAACTTTTTCTTCTCCCTGTGGCCGAAATGAAATGTAGTTAGGTGTGACTAGTGATGTTTTTGTGTCATGTTTGTATACATGTGAATCTATTGTCATGATGCACCTGTACGCCCGCAGGATCCTCTCCGTCAGTGCATCTCCAATGCTGTTGTGGATGGATTTGTCAGCACAACTGATGAAGAACTGGTTCTGAGCGATAAGGAGACAAAAGAAAGAAGGGAGAGAGCATGACTGGAAGAGAGATGCACAGTGAAAGTAAGACTAAAGCCGTCTTTAACCTAGTGAAAAATAAACAGGCTCAAATGTATTTGAAATACTTTTATTTCATGCTAAGTATACTACAAATACATTTACATATTTATGCACTTAATAAAATAACCCTGCAATTGCACTTTTAGTACACTTAACTAAAGTCTGCTAAACTGGAACAACTAATTTTGTACTAAATGGACTTAAATTGTGTTGAAGTAGTGCTGAAGTCCAACCAAAGATATATCAAAGTATATTTGATTGTGCTAAAGTAAAACTATTACAAGTACACTTTAAATATCTTGCATTTAAAGATAATTAAAGCATAATCAAAGATCATACAATCCTTATCAATAGTGACATTAAAACACATTTAGGCTTAATATTAAGAAATGTATTGTGCACAAGTAGAACTCCAAATAAACTTTGCCTCATCTGATGAGTCTCGATTTCTGCTTCAACATTCAGATGGTAGGGTCAGAATTTGGCGTAAAGAACATGAAAGCATGGATCCATCCTGCCCTGTCTCAACGGTTCAGGCTGGTGGTGGTGTAATGGTGTGGGGGATATTTTCTTGGCACACTTTGGGCCCCTTAGTACCAATTGAGCATAATTTAAACGCCACAGTCTACCTGAGTATTGTTTCTGGGGCTGTAATATATGATATATAACATACTATCAGAAATTCAAAATTATTTAGGAGCTGGTTCATTTATATTACTTTCATATTTATATAAAGCGACATTCAGTATTTGAAAGGAAATTTTAATAAAACATAAGAAATCTTCCCTGATATATGATAAATTATTGAATAGATTTTAGATGAATTACTGGGTTAATAAAAATTCATAAAATGTATGCATGGTTCATGTGCCCCTAAAAAAAAAAAAAATTTACTTTGCACTGAAGACCAGGCATTATGGGCCCTATTCCAATTTGTGAAGCTGATGTATATTTGTGGACACATATTTTACCTCTATGTAGATGAAATGTTTGCTGTTCTGGATGGCTGAGACGTAGGCTAAATGAATCGACTCCTCATGGACCTTCGTCCCAATAGACCACTGGCACACAGACCTCAGAACCTTGTTTGTTCAGGGAAAAAGGTTGAAATCAAAATAGATGGTTTTAATTATCACACAACATATTTCTAAATACACATAAGTGCAAAGTTGGATTGTGAAATTATTCTAGAAAATAAAATGGATAATTTCAGCAATTTTGGCAGTTCAAAGCAGGAACCCATGTGGTTTGGTGGTGATATCTCACCTGAACATTAGCCTGTGTTGATTTGCCGCTGTACTGTGCTGGCACCATGGGTGCAGATAGAGACTTGGGCATGAGGCAGGGGTAGCATGTCGCCCCCGACCGCTTCTTCACCAGCTAGCAAATAAAATAAGAGTTGATTGGGATCAGACAGAACGCCCGATGTTGACTCCAAAATCACACCCCTAAAGAGCGCTAATTACTGTGCCACATCCAGATAGCCTGTTGGGCTGACCATCAACCCCTGCCTGATCCCTCCACTCCCCAGAGACAGAGCACTTGTTTGAGACTGAATAAAAGTCTCTGTTCCTCTGTTTAGTCTTAGACAGTGCTGCTGATTACAGTAAATTGATGGCCGTGTGTGTGAAGGTTTTCCGAAAGTAGGTTTTTAATGGCTATTGTCCTAACTAGACTATACTCAGACTCTTTTCAACTGGGCTGGGAACATGGTTCAAAGGTCGTTTGAACATGAGACGGGCTTTGTTTCCTGAGAAATAAAGAAAACGATGTTGCCACCCTCTACCAATTATCTACATATGGAAAAAAAACTATATTTTTTAATAGCATTTTCAATGCTTTCCACAAAATTTGGTCACATTAGTTTTGTTCTTGATTCATGTAGACTTTTTGGTCTGTTCTTTTCTATATAAAGCAATGTCACTACAACAAAAGACACAAAAATGTTTTTGTCTGCTTAAGTTGGAGTTTCTTTTTGGAAGTTTTATTTTACTTGATGTTTTCACCCATCATGAAGGAAGTGCTCGTGGTGCAAATTAACGAGCTGTACGCCATGTCAGCTTACACTGTGGGTAAGTGGTAATCTGGGCCGTGTGGTTATAAACAGATGGTTCTCAGGCAATTAACAACTGGCATAATGTGTTGATTAAAATCCATTGAGCCCTGATGAGGGAGAACTAACATTAACTCTGCTCACGGGCTGTTGGCAGCTGCCCAAGAGATACTCATAACTCCAGTGACCTTGATAGTGAATCACATGTCTGAATCACCACAGTTCTAAAAAAAAAAAAAAAAAAAACTCAGTTTTTTTCTTCATATAACAGGCACAGAACATAAGTGTTACGTTTAAACAGTGATCATCAACACCTAAAAATCATTGGGATATTAAGTAGGCTACAAATCATGTTATATGAAGATATTTTGTAAATTTCCTATACCGTAAATATATAAAAACTTATTTTTTGATTAGTAGCATCGCTCAGGACTTAATCTGGACAACTCACGATTTTCTCAATATTACAATTTTTTTTGCATCCTCAGATTCCAGATGTTCGAATAGTTGTGTATCAGCCAAATATCGTCCTGTCCTAACAAACCATACATCAATTATCTTATTTAGTCAGCTTTAAGATGATGTTTAAATCTCAATTTAAAAAAACTGACCCTTTCGTGGTCACAAATATTTTTGAGCACCAAATCAAACCATAACAATTATTTCTAAACAATAATGTGACATTAAAGAGTGGAGTAATGGCTACTGAAAATTCAGCTTTGCCATCACAAGAATGAACTACATTTTTGAATAGTTAAAACAGACAACATTTATTTCAAACCGCAATCATTTTTTACAATATTTATGTTTTGACTGCATTTTTGATTAAATAAATCAGCCTTGCATAATAAATGGCAAACTTTTGAATGAAAGTGCATTTATATACACTACCTATATATATGAAAAGTCATCTAATACATCTCATAAAGCCTTCCACACAAATCACAGACAGGATTGGTCCCACTTTACAATACTTTCTTTGTGATGAGCTGCGTTCCCTAATCAGCAGCAAAAGATATAAATGAGACTTGTCTGTCTTTGAGCCGTAAATTCTCATTTCCACTAAACACCTCATCAGAGGCATTCAACTGGCTTTTGTTTGTCCTCCTCTGCCGCACACACACCTGGCTTCCTCTCCTTTAATTATTCACCAGCAGAGTGTCTGATCGGTAGCCAAGTCTGAAATATGACTGGCATAATCCAAAGGAAATCATACAGGCCTCAAACCAATTCAATTACTGAACAATCAAAGTAAAAAGGCCTCTAATTGCTCTAAAAGGGGGCTGAGAGTGCGGGCGGCCATTGAATGCTGACAGCATTCAGAACAGGACACAATGAGCAACTGCAGGGGGTGCTAAGCTCAAGCTAATAAAGATGGTTTTTCAAAAAGACTCAAGAGGGTGGAAACCTTGGCTTCTTGCATGCTCTCTGATCTTTAGTTCTTACAATTAGACTTCTGAATGGAGGTGGTATTTGTGCACCTTCTAGCAATTTAAAAAAGTTCATTTTTCTGGGCATTCATAAAGATATGCTTATACTGCTTAACAAACAATACAATATACCCAGTTCCCGTTGCAATGCTCTATTATAATACTTTCAAATGTGAAACTCCCCCAGATGAGAAGGAGGAGGAGGAACACTGAGTTTTACCTTTGTAAAGTTCCACCTCTGAATGAAATGCCGTGCAATATCTCTTGCAGCCTTCCCATGAACCAGCACCCCAATATCATGCCAGGGCATCCGTGGGGTCTTATACCTGTCAATGAAATCTAAAGCAGAGAAAAATAAACAACTATAAATCATAAAAACATTAGCCGAACCATTATACAGAGATGATAGACAGGCCTTTTGAAGCCATCACAGTGTGGTCTTTCTCTTTCAACGTCTTTGACGATGCACAAGCATCTTAAGAGTATTTCACTACATTCATCTATCAGACTCCTCCATTCTCCTGCTGTGTCCTACCCAGTTGGCACTATGTGCAAAACCAGGACTTCACACTCACAAAGCAGAGATGCAAAAATGAAGTTATCTCCCTCTGGCAAGAGAATTGAGCTGGGGAAATAACTCCATACCGACTACAAAATGGGATTGTTGGAAACAACTTCTCCGTCTTCTTTACCTCATTTCTGTGCTGGAGGGATTGCTTCATTTGGTATATCAAAGAATGTGTAGTCTAGTTGTCATTTTTGTCTTTCTTGTTTGCTAGTTTGTTTTTGTCTTAAGGCCTAATGTGTTACTGTTTCAAAAAAATGCTGTGGCTGTTGGTTGTCATTATTGCAGATGTGCTTTTTCTGGGGTTTAATTAAACTGTTTCGTACCATCAAAAGGTTTGTTGAGTTTGACCCAATCTTTCAGGATGAAGTTGCAGTAGTCTTTGCCATGCCAGAAACGAGTCTCTCCACAGAGTTCAGTACTGCCTATGTAACTTCTTAGTGAACTTGTCTCTAAAATAGATCAACCGAAAAAAATGCATTGAGAAGCTGTTATGATATAACAATTCATATATATTGTATATTAGCTTATAAAGATGAATTAGTTCTCATAGCTGTCATGTCAGCTTCAGTGAACAAGGTTTAGTTGTGTGTGCATAAATGTATCGTATATACACTGAATTGAAGTGTCATTATATGCATGTGTTTGGTTGTATGCGAGTACTAACCGTAAGGCAGGGGGAGAGAGTGATGCAGGCCCAGAGAGTATGAATCGCTGGAATGCAGAGACAAGCTCTTGGTGTAATATTCCAGAGTGAATGGTGTCCTGGAATTAAGACTATTCCTACTGTAATGTTCTACACACAGAACACACACAAACACAGCCTTTGTCATGTAACCGCAAAACACTTGTTATAGTCATGTCAAATTCTATACTGGACAGTGGACAATTAATTGTATTTGAGCACTCAAAGGTAAAAAACATAATTTTTTTGCACTGCTATTAGCACCAAAGAGAAACGTTTCTCAAGACAAGTTTTGAAAAGTTTCAAAAAAGCATCTGCTAAATGACAACAAAATGATCAAGAATATGTAAGTTTCACACTGTAAAACTATCTCCATAACCTGGAGTTTGATGTCACAATTATTTTGTTAAATTCCTCTTACTGGACTCTGTTCCATCAGAGCTGTGGTGACTTTTCTCTGAGGGGGTTCTCAGCAGTCTTCCTGTGGGCAGGTTGAGGTTGTTTTCTCCCTGTTCCTCCACTAAAGGCAAAGCTAAACTCACAAAGATCTCTCTTGAATCCTCCACTGAGCCTGAATCTCCTGCTTTCCCTGCTGCTCCTTCTCCAGTCTGAATTTCTTCAACCACCACGTTGAACTTCATCTCCTCGCCCTCCTCCACCATGGCAACTGACTGCTACAGGACAAAAAAATCAACACATACTGTATATGTAATGTAACACTTTTGTTATTTAATAAGCTGTGAGGCTGCATAGCAATAATTCTAGTATGCACTAAAAGTATGTACTTTGCTGATGATCAAAACTCATTTGAAAAATGAACACTATTAGATTCATTTGTTTAAAACATTTTAAAGCTTAAAGGGATAGTTCCCTCAGAAATATAAATCTCATTATCATTTACTCAACATCATTTTGTCCCAAACAAATGACACAGATATATACAAAAAATGATATTTTGAGAAATGCCTCAGCGTTTCTGTCCATATAATGGAAGTCAATGGCCACTAAAACTGTTTTGTTAACATCATTCTTGAAAATATTTTCTTTAGTGAATTTTGTGAATTTTTATTTTGTGGCGAACTATCTCTTAACTTTACCCAAACCGTTTATTTAACTTTAGATACACATGACATGGCTATTAATTTATATGATTTATCCATTCCTATATATTATTTATTTACAATTTTATTTTATTTTTTTTCCCATTTTTTCCAATGTGGGAACACAATGTTTTGGTATGCTATTTTTAACACCTGACATGTATTGCATCTGCCTTGATTCGGTCCACACTGTCTAGTAATCTTTTTTTCTTTTTTTTTGAAATAGTCCAAACTCTCACTGGTGCACAATCCAGGGCCAAAATACCAAGAACATCTTTCCCACACACCCACTCTGAACTATTAAACAATGAAAAAGGTTCCATGCTATCTATATGGCTGACACATCAGGCTAGCTGTCAGCATGCAGTATGTAAGGCGCGGTAATGGCCACCCATGCGGCATCAGCCCAGCGAAGCTATGACTTAAACGATAGTGTAAGTGTCTCCAGTCTGCTGCGCCGAGTCTGAACGAGGGTAAAATGCCCTCTGATGTGCTCGAGTTAATGGCTCATGGGGGATCATAGTGCCCTCGACTTGACAAATGGCAAATGTCAGAGCACTATTCTCCTGGTGGGCATAATTTTATTAAGTGCAAATATCACTGTGCTCCTTAAGAGACGTTTTGAAAGGTTAGACCAACAGCTGTAACAGTTTCATGTATATTAGCAAAGATTTTACAGTTGAGGAGCCCTGCATTGATAGATACAGTCACTCAAGCATGCTAAGAGAAGCCCCTTAGTAAATGCAATAAGTGCCTTCATCTGGGTTCAAATCATGTTTATTTAAAAGCTCAGACCCATATTTAATGACACAATGGCAGGCAGGTAGGCAGCAGGCCGGGAGAGGTGGCGTTAAGACGAAATCAAGCTCCCATTTAGTGGCCCCAGTCATTTGTTGACTCACTCATCCATGCAGGGCCTTTATGTTTAATGCAGCTCTCAGGGGGGAAGGAAAGGCCCAGCGAGAAGGACTGGAATTATCAACCGCAGGCCCTTCAAGGGTGCCCCAGATGCTCCGTAATTGCAATTTTACGTTTGCTCGTTGGAAAAAGAAAAGAATAAGAAGGCAGAGGCCCTGAATCACCCGCCACAAAATCAATCCCAGTAAGCATACAAGAGAAATGCAGTCTGGACCATGCGCACCATTGTTAGAACGGCTACAAAATATAAATCACTCCAATTTTAGGTTAGGTTTGCTGTCAATGCTTTCACAGATCAATACAATTACTTCATAACATAGCGCACAAATAAATATGCAGCGGTCCTACAGATGAATTAACATTACATTTTAATGTAATCTAAATAAAAGATGTTACTTTCAGTACTGATTGGCGCATCGGTACACATGTTCAGAGGAGGCTTTAGCATCTGTCAGGTGCATGTCGACTTCCCCCATTGAGGTCTTTGACAGATATCAGAAACACCCAGCTGGCAATATGCATGGCCTGTTGACAAACATTGAGGGGCCACTGTGGGCTATCACTCTCAATGGGTCACATTTACAAGAAGTTTATTCCTGTCCAATTCACTTACGCCTCTGAGCAGAAGAGATATCACCCATTTCTGATTTGCCCTCTCTCTGATAAATCCCTAAGAAATTATAAACATTATAAATGTATTAAAATTATTCATTAAAACAGAAATGCTATTTTAATTTGTAATATTATTTGATAATATATCCATTTTTACCGTATTTTTTATTAAATAAACGCAGACATGATCAGCAAAAGACACTTCAAAAAACCTTTGAAAAATAAAAAAATAGTATAAATAAAAAATCTTCCTGATGTGGTTGTCTTACATGAGTGAGGCTGGGGGATAGAGCAGGACTGTGCTGAGGGCTTCTTCTCACACTTCCCACATCAGTCAGTCGGTGTTGGGAATCGTCCCATCTTCCATAGGCCAGGTCAATCCCTCCCAGAAAGGCAAGTGACTGATCAATCACTACCAGCTTCTCATGGTGAGCCCAGAGCAATGCTGTGGAAGGCATGTGATCAGGGTGTCGGATGACCTGTCAATCAATAGAGGTGGGCAACTTGTCAGGTTCCTTTTCTTAATAAGATGCTGGGCAATTCTTCACTGAAGAACAATGAAGAATAAAGTTACGTTCAGAATATTACAAATGTTACAGTTGTTGTACTATTTCTTCTATATTTGTTCCTGCACAAAATTAATGCTTTATTTAGTGAGGATGCATTGAATTAATCAAAAGTAACAGTAAAGACATTTACAATGTTTTTTTTTTTTTAAAAAAGAAAAAGATTTCAAATAAATGCTGCACTTTTTATCTTTCTATTCATCAAAAAATCATGAAAAAAAATGCATCACGGCTTCCACATATTGCGCAGCAACGGTTTTCAATGTTGATAATAAGAAGAAGCACAAATTAAGCATATATTAGAATTTCTGAAGGATCATGTGACTGGATTAATGGCTGCTTAAATGTAGCTTTTCATCACAGGAATAAATTACATATAATAAATGTAATTAAATAATAATAATAACAAATATGTTTAAATAGAAAATAGCACTTTTAAATTGTAAAAATGACAAATATTTACACAATATTATGTTTTTAAATGCATTTTTGATCAAATATATGCAGACTAGGTGAGCAAAAGAGAATTCTTTCAAATACATAAAAAAAAATCATACCGTCCACAAACCTTTGAATGGTACATAAAATACCCACATGAAGTATTATGTGTCAAAATATGCAAAATACAAACAGAACATATATGAGGACAGCCTGGAAGTTCTTTAGATCTACGATGTAATCAGTCCTTCAAACACATACATTTCTCAAGACTCAATTTAATAAAACTTTTTTTGTCAATTGACCAAATTTCCCAAATATCAGCTAAAGAAATCCAGCCGACTCTAAGCCCAAAATATCACTACAATGTAGATGGTGTCAACCTTTGTGCGAAACAGCTGCGTCTCCACCAGCTTTGGCGAAGCCTCCGGAGGACGCCGCCCCTGGCAGATGTTTCTACACCAGCAGGGCCCAGGAATACCTCCACCCAGCTGCTTCGCCGCACACATCCTTGGGGTGTGGATCCCAAGCCACTTCTTAGTGTCACTCCTCTGCCTTGACTCAACCAGCGCTCCAATAAGATAATGTGACGGCACGTCAATCACGCACCGGCCTGGGGTGCTACGGTGATGAATACAACAGCGTTATGGTGCCACAGAAGCTCTGTGGCACCAGGGGAGAAAGACTTGCCACCTCAGGCTCTTATGGAGACAATCGGCAAGGAAGAACCTGACCATCTCCAGACACAATCCGTAGGGTTCCCAACACAGCGATCCCCCTTATTCTACTACAGAGAATTATGGCAATGTCCAAACATGATCTAAGTAACATGCTTTTCCTGTGTCCGGAGGTAGTGGGCATGCTGGGTACTCTCGTGCTTTCTATGATTTGTTTTGATTGAACCTTGGTTATTGGAGAGATGTGAGTAGACGTAAGAATGGGAAGCTGATTCGGAGAGATGGGTCCCCTCTGTAATACTGTCAAGATTCTGCTTTTGACAATGTTTGACATAGTGATCAACTCACACTGATGTTAGAGTGAAGTCCCGCCAGGGTCTTCTTTGTGTACTCGCTGTTGAGACCCATCACTACCTCAACTTCTTTGTAGAGCAGGACAAATATCTTCACTCCTTGTTGCTGAGTTGACAAAAGACAAAATATTGTTAAACTACTTTTGGACTGGAAAAACTATAGAGACCTGGGTAAACTGCAAGGTGCAACATTGTATATGGATGTGCGAGAAGAAAAATGAAACTGTCTGAAGTCCAGATTTGAGCAGGTGTTCAGACTCACTGCTTTCCGCTTGAGGACATGGTCTAATCTCCACATGTTCCCATCTACTACCGGCCGTTTGAGGAAGATTTCTGGGCTTAACCTGAGGGCCATATCAAAACCAATCAATGCTTTGACAACATCTATACAACTTTCATTCATTATTTCTGTTATATTAAAGCGATAGTTCACCCAAAATTGGATTTTTGTCACAATTTATTCAGCCTTATGTTGTTCCAAACATGTATGGCTTTGTTTATTCTAGCAAGCACAAAAGATACATTTTTAAAGAACATCCTGGCAACTCTTTTCAAAATTCTCCTCCACAGAAAGAAAGTCATATGGTTTAGAACAACAGGGTCAGTAAATAATGATATGAAATGTGTATGTCTGTTTTTGATGAACTACTTCTTTAAAAATGCATAATTGTTTGGGTCAGTATGTATTGCTAAAAAGCCAATGAAACCACTGAACTACAAAACCAGTCATGTATTATTCTCCTTTTATAAAACATCTCAGTCCAACTTTGAGAAAATCAAACTGCCGTCGCAATGGTACAAAAGATGGTACATTAAAATGTGCGCCATAAGCGCTCACAGAGTTGTAAAAGCGAGGTACATGGGGAGTAATTGAAGCTGATGTTAATCTGTACCACCAGGCTGTGATGAAGATTTCCTCCTTTGCTCCTTCCAGGGCATCAGCTATGGCATCAAAGTATCCAGCTGCGTTGACAAACCTTCAAAAGGAGCACAGGGAATTTCATTTAAGAACTGTGTCAGGGTACTTTACAGAGATTTAAGAGAAGACGTTCTAGTAAGTGTTGCTCACATGTCGGCACAAAAAGAACAAAGAATGAGGACTAGCTGAATTGAATTGAAGATTCCTATAATATTTTAAACTGAAAATATTGTACTATTTAAATATATTTAGAAAGAAAGAATTATGTCTTCTATAGTTTTAATTGGGTTATCCCAATATATTTAAATAATTAATGTGACAGCAAGTTTTCTTACCATTTAGATGAAGTGTTTTCTCTAACAGGTGTGAAAGACCCATGGCGGTTTTCCCTCAGAAAGTCCTGTCCAAACATTTGAGAAAACTCATCTATTGAGTGCCCCCACCAACGAGCCTGCCTATACGTGGAGCACTTGATAGTAAGCGCCCTGTCCAAAAACAAAAATGTTGATTCATACTTGTTTTTGTCATTACAAAACAAAACAAAAAATTCACTTTTGTCTCGTTTTCCAGTAAAAATCTAAACATCCTTCTTAAACAAGACCAATTTATTGAACTTACTATTATCTTTATTAAGACAAGACTTAGAGAATACTGAAAATACACATATGAAGCTTTTGAAAGCATGTTGAATAACGATAATTGCATGATGAAATAGCTGAAATATAAAACACATTTTTCTCAACCTGCCTGCAAAGATTCTCAATCGTGACTCCATGCCTGACTCCGGTCTCCCGGGTCCCTATTTTGATGTGAAATCCCTTATCGTACAGAATCACGGTGCCTACTTGGCCATCCTCTGGCCTCATGTAGAGAACAAAGGAGTCTTTTACCACCAGCCATCTGAAAGATGAAGCAGTCACCACATGAGAGCTGGAACAAGGGGGAGAGCCATTCTATCAGCTTTGGGAAAACATCATAATAACCTAAATAAGTAAACAACCGAAAAAGAAGACATGCCATGACCCAAAGGCTCAGCAAGGTCGCAATCCGAGGAGAAAAATTCAATTGTGTAAGTGTTATGTTACTGTAGCTGCTTGTCAAAGAAAAAACAATAACACTCCTATCCGCACAGATGAAGGTAGTTCAACATCAGCATCTGTTATTCACCAATATTCATTTCAGGGCTTGGTGTTCTTACTTGTGAAACCATGAGATGAAGATCACGCACTACTGATTAAGCTGTTTTTCTCAGAAAGATATTATGTCCACAAATCGTGTAGAAAGGTGACACATTATTATGATTTCCTAAGTGTAACATGTAAAACAGTTCTCACCTTTTGGACCACCGGTAACAGACACTGTTGGATCCGCACCAGTAACACACAGGGAATGTGTTTCCTCCTGATTTCTTTAAGATCAGACCTTCACTTTTGTCAAGGCAAATAAACATATAAATGTACAAACACAAATCAAGGCATTTTTTTATATATTTCACTTTACTATATGTACATTCTTACATTCCTTTTGGTCCGAGATCCTGAATAAATGAGATCTGACTCACTTCCAGAAATTCAAGCTGAAATAAAATTCAGTTTGCATCAGTAAGTCTCAATCCAGCATTGTGGGAAATGTACGTATATGAGCCACACACCAGTTACTTACAAAATATCATAATTTAATATATCTTTTAAACATTTTAGTTATGGTGACTAAAATGAAGTAATTATTGGCATCTGCTTTGTACAGTCCAGTTCTACCTTAATAATTAGCCAGGAAAGTGTGAGGTGAAAACTGAGGCACGGGGCGAATGTTTCCGGGTACAGGTAGTCTTTAATTAGCCCTGCAAACGAATGCTAATTATGTGACTGTCAGAGAATTAGCCTGTGAAGCACTAAGCTAAGTGTGGAATCACCTCTCAGAGGCTTTCTCTACAAAAGAGATGGTTTTAATGAGTGGAGACACAGCAGGTAGAGTTTCTTCCAGAACCTTCATTCTGCCATCATGTGACACAATGGTAACTGAATTTTTTTTTTTTTTTAACACTAGAGCGATTCCCAGACAATAGCACTGCACAGATAGATTATATTAGAAAAATATTGTGAATAAAAATTGGTTATACAGTCATTATGTCCTCATTATGCACCAACAGAAAGGACCATGCTATTTTGGGCATGGTAGCATAATGATAACACTATTTTTTGATGCTGTTTGATTATTCCATTATATTACCATCACATGGTACTGCAACAGTACTTTCCACACAGTTGTGACTTACAGTTGCAGGATGTGTCCTGTATAAATGCCTTTTCAATATATTCCTCAGATAGTCCTCAAGTTGCAGCTGTAAGAACAAAACAAAGATTGAAACACTGAAATAAGCATGTTTAAATACAAATACAGCAATTATAGCATAAACTAAATTAAGCAATCTTTTTGAAGTCAACTTTTACTCTATATGGTATTTTACATTTATATATGAGCAGTATAGCAATATTGACTGAACTGAAAATAAACAGTGTAACTTTTCTGCTAATGAGCTGTTCCTCCTTGACGAGGGCATCGGGTCTTCGTGGTAACGTTGGGATGTGTTCTCCATGAAACAGTTTACGGCCTTTAAATGACCTCCTTTTGACTGAGTGACTGTCAAAAAGAGGAAACCTGACTGTCAATATTTGACAAGATTTGGGTTGTGTGTCCATGAAAGCACCTCTGATTTGATTAACTGAGAGGTAACAGTGCAGTGAGGCTGAGAAAAGGGTTTTGCGTAGGGCTCAGGGGTGCTAACAAGAATACATCTGGGACAAATTGAGTACACCCAACTGAAAAATGAAAACACTCAGCGGCATAAAAAGCTATTGGGCGGATTGTGTTTTCAAGGCTTGTGGCGTGTTTGTGAGAGAATGTATGCATATAGAGATGAAATTAGTAAAGCACATCTTACATTCGGCTTGGCAGGGGTATTTTTAAGAGGGCCCTGAATTTGAGCAGCTCCTGATGAAGTGCCTGGAAATGCTTAAAACGACGCTTGATTTTCCACTTGAAATCTCCATGGCTCAACTCTATCGTATACAGGTTGGGATTCAGCACCTTTGAGAGAATCATTTCAAGAAACAAAACTGATTGAATATATTTGTACAGATATCTAATCATGATACATGTTACATATGTATACATAAAACATTAAAATACTTCATACTATTGTTTTTATCATATTATCCTTTTATTAAAATAGCATTATAGTTCTAAAAATTGTTTAAGAACATCTTAAGTGTTAAAGAAATGTGCAATTGATTCATTTGTGATCCCATTTCTTTTTTTTTACCCTTGTAGATGTGAATCGCTCCACCTCCGTCACCTGTACTTGGATTGGCACTTCTTCAAGAAATATAACACCATCCAGGGACTTGAATGGAAGAAAGCTGTATATTGCTTGGAAGGATATGTTCTTTGGTTCTGAAAACAATCATAATATAGAAATATTATTGATCATATCTCAAGGGAGATCAGTGAGAAAACACTGACACACACCTTGATGGTGTGGTAATCATTCAGACTCACGCTGGCCTTGTATTTTTAAATGGCTGATAACATCTTAGCAATCTAAAGTACAGCTACTTTAGAAATAGTTTGTTTGTTTTTTATCTTTTGAAGTTGAGCAGTAATGTCATGGAGAGGCTCCATTTGATTGTCAGCAGGATAGCGATTGAAGACTCCAGCCGGAGGTGTATATGGTGTGTGTGCGCCAGAGTTTCTCAAAGCTAAATCTGCTCTGCATCAGATAATGATGTTCTTTAACCTGATGAAATTAACATGTTTGCACCTGGTAATATTAATGAATGCATTGCTTTAGCAGTGAGTATAAGTTGCACTTTCTGTGAACAGGGTACAAAACAGAGCTTGAATCTTTTTCAACATATGGTCAGTGAGGAGATTAACATTCAGGACAAAAAATTGATCGTCAACCCCAGGAGGTCAAAATAAATATTATATGACCTGGATTTTCTATTTATTTTATATGAGGTTTGCAATTTTTGCAACACTGTTACCAAAATCTGTGATGTTTAAATACAGTATATACAAAACTTGGATTTATCTAGCATTAAATAAACAATGGAATTCAAGTAACAGGATTACATATTTAGGCTAAATTCACTTAGGTGCTGTTTGAGTCAAATTTTAATTTATAGTCATTGGATACATTTATATTTACCATGAATTAAATAAAATAATGTTTTATATTTTTATCTAGCAGTGACTTGTAGAAAAGAGTTGAAGTATCGGCTGTGGGTTTCTGTTGCACTACACTGCTCCAGCATCTCAAAGTCCAATATACAGCCATCTGATTCACTTTCCTTCTGACATACAGCATCTACAGCAGTATACTGTGAGGTCAGCTGTCCTGTGAGGTCACTGATGAAAGCGAGGATACCTCCACAGAGGTCAGTATTGCCACTTAAATCCAGCTCCTCTGGGTCGTCTTGTAGGTCATCTTGGTCCAAGTTGCCAGAGAACTGGCTCATGACTGACTCCAGTCGCTCCAGTTTAGGAGGCTCTTGATGGCCCCTCAGAGACATTTTCACTTCATCTACAAAAACAATGAACATTATTTCACCACAGTATACAAATACAAGAATAATTTATGAATTGTATAGTGCTTTTGTAATAATAATAATAATAATAAGAAGAAATAACATTTTATTAGTTACACATCGGCATTTGTCATTATTTTCGCTGTTGGTAAGCTAATTTAAACACAATAAATATTTGTTCCCATAACCATTTACTTAATGCAGACACCCCTTCAAATCATTTAGCTGCATTTCAGTGTTCTGTCTGCTAAATATGTATAAATACCTCAAGTTCAGATTTTTTCCGGTCACTGATAATTGGCCCCATATGCAAAATGCATGAAATATGGATTTAATATCACTTGGCTGGTTGCAGCATTTTGGTATTTATATGAGGGGGAAATCTGTTAATGAGGGGCTCCTCCCCTGTCTCCTGACCGGCTCCAGAGCCAATGGCCCAAATGCAAAGTGACAGACAAGTCATCAAAAACATGGAGATCTAATGTCTTCTGATCCCAGAAAGTGTGACAGACATTGATTTTTTTGCAATCTGACGGTACATGCAATGATAAAAGAAAGGAAAGGTCAGGGTCAAATGGCATGAAAGTGAGGAAATGGCTGGATATCACGCAATGTCACGGGCCACAAACCTTTTCCGCAACTAAACAATACAAGTAACTTATTTTATTAACTTTATGCTTGCTAGTGAAAACAGCTGTGCTATATGAAAGTGCATTCATTTATATTAAACCCTTTCACGTGTGAGTTTAAAATATCCTAGCTGAGCCCCCAGGGTGAGTTTGTTTTAGGCGACCGTTTTTTTGTAACGAATGTATAGCCTTTTTGTTTTCATGGTGACGTGTAATGCTTGTCATGTGACACAGGACTGTGTGATACATGGATAGCTTTTATATTGTTTTCCTTTTTTTATCATTAATATTAATAAACATACTCACTATGATTTATTATGATATTATATGCGCAAGTAAATGTATTTGGTAGTTTAAACACTTTTATAATGACCGTGTTAGTTGATCTATACCAGTTGAGGGGTGCCACCATGTTACTTTCGCGCTGAATCTGAGCTATGGGATTTACAACACGTAAATTCATCTCCTCTCCTCCCAAAAAATAATGTCTGATTGATTTTAAAGTCTCAAGCATTCAGAGATATCACTTGGATGGGTTAAAAGCAGAGCACAAATTCCGAGTATGGGACACCATACTTGAACACACGTCACTTTCACATCACTCAACTATTTCTATATACTAAAGTAATAATAATAATATAATAGTAATAATATATATATATATATATATATATATATATATATATATATATATATATATATATATATATATTGTGTTTAATGTGTTTAATAATGTCCTTTTAAAATAGATAGAAGTATTATATATTTTGTAATGTTGTAAGGAAAGAAGATTTTAGACACCTATATTTTTAAAAATGCTCCACAAACATTGTTAATCTTTTTCTATATTGATAATTTTTATACATCTATTAAATACTGACATGGCATTGCTCTTAAAAAACTCTTTAGTCTAGCTCAATACATTTATCAATAACAACAGCTGAAATTAATTTTAATCAACACAATTGTTCAGAGATCAACAGAGAAAGATACTTTGTTATTGTCTGCTCAAAATGTATAAAATTATAAGACTATATTTTTTTGCTTTGCACCCAATGGTGTATCACTGTGGTCTTTCAGGCAAGATAACAAAATTACTGTAAAGTATACGCAATACTCTTGATATGAGAAACACACGGGACAACGAGTTTACTGGATTAGATTGGATCTTTGGGGGATCCAAATTCATACATTTATTTAGGCCGCAAATTGTTCATGATAATCATATGTGTGTGACAACTGCAATGTTAAATAAGGTTATTAGTTTGTGGGGTAGTTAGACAGGATGCGATCTCCATTCTATGACAGTACAAACGGGACAGAGGCAATTCATTAAGCAGGTAATAGAGCACATTATTGTGTAAATGTTCTGCATCAGACTAAATCAATCACCACTATAACTGCACATTCTTTCATTAAAGTAAATTACAAAGCTGGAAGAGGGGAAAAGATTGGAGCTTGGAACAGCAGGATGGCAAACTAAGAAAATATAGAGAGTTCTTACCTCATTTTGAAGCCTGTGGAAGAAGAACGCTTCTCCTGACTCTCCTAAGAGACAGGAGATTGCAACAGGTTGTCACTACTCAGCTTCTAAAATCTCTGTGCTAACTCAGATAACTGATTTCTGTTAACTTAAGGAGTTTCAGGGCTGTTACCCTCTTTGAATTATGGCAGCAATATGACTGGACAGTTCCATTCACGGCTCTTACAATGTATCATCACACCATAGGGGAACAAGGGAACGGTTTCACTGCACGCTCAAAGCCCCTATTGATAGTGCAAAGCTCTGCCACTGGTGCGAGTGTTTGTGTTTGAAATGTTTGTACCAGGAATCAGACAGCTACAGCTAATCTCTGTGATGTCATCTCTCATGAGATGGGGAATGGTGGAGGACTGGCCACAGTGCTATTTGTGTTGCTGAGTGAGTTGTGATGTGTCAGCGGTTCAAGAGAAGTCGGACAATCATCATTATGACAGTTGTCACTATTGTAGCTGAAATCTCAACTAGCACATGGTGTGCATATTCAGGGTGTATTTTCTAAGGTAAACACAACAGGATGATCAAGGGTGGAAATGATAAAATAAGTGACTCTAGATCAGAGGTGGGTAGAGTACCCAAAAACTGTACTCAAGTAAAAGTAAAAGTACTTCTAGAAATATTTACTCAAGTAAAAGTAAAAGTACTAGTCTTGAATAGTTACTTGAGTAAGAGTAAAAGAGTATCGGGGAAAAAATCTACTCAAGTAGTTAGTTACTAGTTACTTTGGGTCATATATACTGAGCCTATTTTTATTTAGATATATAGATAAAATGTATGTAATGTATGTGTGTGTGTATAAATGTATATATTTCATCAGCCTTTACACAAATTTATGTAATTTATTATAAAACCCTGTCTGTTTACTTAAGTAACAGATATAGGTGTCATGCCATAACATATTTTTAATACGAATGACTTTATATTAAATGTGAATTTAACATTGAAAGTTAATGTGATATAAATATTGCTACTAATCTTTCATTGTTCAGAAAGAGAGCAAATAACATTTATATTATTAAAGATCATTTTCACTGACAGTCTAGAGTTCAATCACTCTCAGAAACTCCCATTAAAATCACTGAAACTGTTAACACTGTGAAATCAATATCTTAATTAAAGATTTGTACACACATCTGCACTTTGTTGTTTCTGAGGAGAGCATTCGCCAGAAAGAGGTATTCAGTCAGTGAGCGAGTGAAGGAAGCACCGGCATTTTAGCGATGACTCATCTGAACGCCTCTGATTGGCCAATGCTTTAATAAGTTCAAAAGAATCATGTGTGATTTGTTATAATGCGCAGTGCTGTAAAAACACATCTATCTCTTGACTCCCCTCTGTTATAAGCCACACACGTACAACAAACTAATGTCGCAGTGGTATCGTGTACTGTAATCGAATGTAGCCCAAGTTATTACCTGTTAAACAGTAGACAGCACACGCGGTGTTCATCTAATAAGGATCTCCATCGCAAGCAATAGCCTTTGCAGATTTGCTTTCAATTCAGTGCAGTTCCATAGCCACGTTTTCAACGCTACGCATGAACCAATTCACTCGTTTGCCAATTGGTTTGATCAAGCCTTTGAACAGAATTGACTCAAAAGAATGAATCATTCGCGAATGGGCATCGCTCATTGGCCAGGGAAAAGTAGACGGCTCGTTTGGAATAAACTGAAGCATTTATAACATTTATTGCATTAAGATAAAGTAACGAGAGGAGCGTCGCCCACAGTAACGAAGTAAAAGTACAGATTTTCCCCCAAAAATTTACTCAAGTAAGAGTATAAAGTACCCATCTTTAAATATACTCCGAAAAGTATTAGTTACCCCAAAAAATTACTCAAGTAAATGTAACGAAGTAAATGTAATTCGTTACTACCCACCTCTGCTCTAGATAAGCTTAGTTTGTGGCCTATATCCAGTTCCAAATCCAAACAATTTTCATAGGTTTGAATTCTAATTGCACAGTGCTGCCTACTAATATTGGCCCCCTTGGTAAAAGGTGTGAAAATAAATCTGTATTTTTTTATCCTTTTGATCTTTCATTCAAAACATTTACATAAGTCTAACCTTTCACTGAACTAAAACAATGGATAGTGGGGGAAACTCACATTATGAAATAAATGTTTCCCCTAGTTTACGTTAGCAACAGTTATTGGCACCCAATTATTGGAATGTCCTTTTCCCAAAATAACAGTTCTGAGTTTTCTCCTATAATGCCTGATGAGTTTGGAGAACACTTGACAAAAGATCAGAGACCATTCCTTCATCCAGAATCTCTCCAGATCCTTCAGAATAGCAGCTCTTCAGTCAATAGTTCTTCAGTTCAAGATTTCTCACAGATGCAGTCAGGTTTAGAGGTTTTATCTTTAGAGGTTTATGCATCTGAACAACATGTCCAGGACCTCCGGCAGAAAAACAGGCCAACAACATTATAGATCCATATTTAAACATGGACATGGGGTACTTTTTATCCCTGTTTGCACCAAATCCATCTGGTGGGTTTACTGAAAACTATATACGTTATAAATATATGCTATATTTGACTTCCCAGTCATGTCTGACAACTTAATATGCTGGAGTTTGTTTTTGGATGAGCCAGGAGTTTTTTTTTCTTTCTTGAAACCGATTTGAACAACATGTGGTGATGTAGGGGCTGTATGATTTATTTATTTATTCTAATCCGAAGATTCAACAACACTCTGCAATTCTCCAGCTGTGATTGGCAGCACTGTATGACTCATACAGTTGTATTATCATACTATATGTTTTTTAAAGAAATAGTTCACCCCAAAATTTTAATTTGAGGAAAATGTACTCACCCTCAGGCCACGCAGAAAATAAAAGAATTTGTTTTTCATCAGATTTGGAGAAATACAGCATTACATCTTTGCTCACTAAAGGATCCTCTGCAGTGAATGGGTGCCATCAGATTGAGAATCCAAACAGCTAATAAAACTCAAATAGACTCAAATCTATCAATTAAGGTCTTGTAAAGTGAAAAGCTGTGTGTATGTCATAAACAAATCCATATTTAATGGGGTTTTAACTTTAAACCATTGCTTCCAGCTTAAATACAAGTCTTCTATCCATAATGTTGCTTTCTACAGTAAAAAAAAAGAAAAGAAAAACAACAACAAAAAAAGTCTCATCTGAATTAGGAGAGAAATGTGCAGATATCAAATCTAACTTGATCTAAACTAAATTCTAAACAAATATGTTGATGGACAACTTTGGACAGACTTGGGGGCAGAAGTGATGGTTTTAAGTTAAAATGGCTTAATGATGGATTTATTTCTCACAAACATGCAGCTTTTCATTTCTCTCGAGACGTTTATTGACTCTAATTTGGACGGCACCAGGATCCAGTGATGAGCAAGTGATGCTTGGATGACTCTAAATTTCTTCAAATCTGTTACGATGAAGAAACAAACTACATCTTGGATAATGAGGGTAGGTACATTTTCAGCAAAATGTCATTTTTGGGTGACCTATTTCTTTAATTGTCCCAATAGTAGCCTACTACTCTTAATAGTGACACCTCTATGGATGCAAATAGTTTGTTTACTTTCTGCTGCTGCTTCCAAATGTTTATCTTTTCATCCTTTTCGGTGCTTATTTGTATTATTTGCTTATTTTGAACAGAGAAATTTAAGGGTGCACTCTTAAATTTAATTTCTCAACTCGTACACCTTCAGTTTGGATTGCTGGATCACATGCTGATCCACCATGTCACTTTTGACTGCCATCTTGTGCTCATATGTTTATAAAGTTAACATACAGTAAGCATTTACATTATGTAGCGGCCTATATTGTTAACAATTAAACATTGCCCAGTATCTTGTTTTTCTTTTTTTCTTTTTTTTTAGATGAAGCACACAATATCGCTCCGATTCACTGCTTGACATTTCCTGTCATGTAACCATCAACTGTGCAGTTTTTTCCTCACATTATATCCAGTCGGCTGGCTCAGGTCACGTGACGTCACACGGTCGGTCTATTCTTCGCGCGCTAGCAGGAAGTACAGACGAGAGGCTCGTACAGGGATCAGCCATCGTTTAGCCACGTATTAAGCCTTTATTTTCTATTTTTCGTATTTAGTTGACACCGGTGATTTAAAGCTTGTATTGCTCGTCTTCAACAGATTGTAAATCTTTCTCGTCGACGGGCAGACAGTTATTGACGTCAGTGCACGTTTGTATTATTATTTTTTGTAAATCGTGTTTTGACGGTCGTCATTGTCGCGCGAGCAAAATATATGAATAGATAACGTAGAAAGCGTGAATGGTTTCGTATCCTTTGCTCACTTTAACAGCCGGTTGCTATGCATTGCATACATCTGTGTGTACAGCTATGCAGCAAAACATGCAACTGTGCTTAGATGTTACACCGCCTTTTCTAACAGATCTGTAGTGCATACACTAGGTATGTTGCAGTCCGTGCGCCTTTCTCGCAAGATGTTTGCTTCTTATTTTTGAAGTCTTATTTTTGGAGTGTTAAGTTTGCTGTTTTAACCTTCCACCTGCTTTCTTTGTTCTGCAACACAGTGGTGGGTCAGAATGAACAAAAACCACATGAAAGATGGTGCTTTCTGAGCCTTACTGGGATCATCACATTCCCCTACCAAAACTGGGACCCTTGCACTCCCGGCTGGTCACTGCCTTTGTTGCCCTGATCTGTTTCATAAACAGCTATGATGGGGACTTTGTCTTTGATGATTCAGAAGCCATCATCAATAACAAGGTATCACCCTCAATCTAGGTTATTTATTTATTTGTATAGATGTTTATTATGAAAGAAATAGTTTACCTAAAAATCTAAATTCTGACATTAATTTCAAAGACAAGTAAATGTAGTTTTTCATACAATGACAATGGAAGGGGACCAAGGAGTGGCCATGGTCACTATTCAGTTTCATCACATGACAAAAAAAAAAAAACCTTTGACATTCTGTTTGAGTAAATGATAATGGAATTTCCTTTTCAGGTATACTGTCCATTTAAACATGCATATTGTTTTTTTGTTGTTTCAACATACAAATCATGTCACTACTTTAATAGTACATGATATTTGCCCCTTTTTTGCAGTATTTAGACATTGTCTTAACAGGTTTACTCTCTCATTTTTTGATAGGATTTGAATCCTGACACTCCACTGAGTAACATCTGGAAAAATGACTTTTGGGGAAGTAACTTAAGTAGCAACTCCAGTCACAAATCCTACCGGCCGCTGACCGTCCTGACCTTCAGGTATGTTCACCACAAAGACAAAAGAGTCTTTCAATTACTGCTGTGTGACTGATGATTAACACAAGGTAATAGTCCAACGTGCTTATAGTGAATATTGTCAAACCTCTTTGCATGTATTAGATGTGTGGACTTGTAATTTTATTCTCAGTGGGAAATCAAAAGAGGTCCCCCGAGTGCTTCCTCACTGAATGCCACAATAATTGACATTAAAATTGGATGCATATATTGCTTTTTTTCAAACTCGTTTTAGAATTGTCTTTGGCATTTGACTGCAACTGTGAGGAATCTATACAGGGGGCATAATTCATGTCCTGCATGCTGTTAATGAGAATGACATCGTTTTGCATCAGTAATGGCCCGTTATACCACCTCAACCATAAAGCTGAGGTGGTATAACAGGATTTCTGTATGCCATTGTATTTCTGCTGTTTAATGTTTCAGAAATATACAAAACATTTGTGATTGTTGCACAAGTCAAAAGTTAGTTTTAATCCTTGCGATTTATGGCTGTTACATATTTTTGCAGGATCAACTACCTCTTGGCTGGTGGACTGCATCCGATTGGCTTCCACATGCTCAACGTTGCCCTCCACTGTGTTATTTCTGTGTTAATGATCGATGTGTTTGCAATATTAATTGGCGGCCCGGTTCAAGACGGAAGAGGGGCGAAACTCAGTCTTTCTCCAAAAGCTTCCTTCCTGGCTGCGCTCTTCTTTGCTGCACATCCAGTTCACACGGAAAGTGTAAGTAGAGTGGGAAGACGTGATTCAGCAGGCCGTCTCTGCCCGGTAAACAATCTCCGACTACAATGCTCCATATCACAATGTTCATTGATGTTGCATGAAATATACATTACAAGGCCTGTGGAGAAGAAAGCTTCACGCAGCTGGTGTGCATCGCATAGGTGGGCTCTACAGTCAGCCATGGCTATTAACAGCTTTGCCCTGCCATGGATGCATCCGAGCATGGTAGAGTCTGCCAATGCTCTGGTAGCTGCTCTTTAATCAGGTTCAGAAAGACCAGCCCTGGACTTTGAGGGGGTGAGGTTCAGAGAGACCACTGACTTGGGCCTACGGGATGAATCAAAGAACATGGCCCCAGGACTCCAGCCAGGGCCGACTGCAGTTCTGTAATGAGTGCTGACTCCTGCCTTCACCGTTAATTTGACACTGCAAGAAATACAGGCAATTTCACAGACGAAAGGCCGGCGAAGGATGTTTTTATGCAACTGTTTTTTTGCCTTTAATGTCTAAGCAGGATTTCATTTGTTTCGGTGTAAAACGTAGCTGCTGTTAAAAACGATTGCCTTTGGGGTGGATTTCATGGTCGTGACCCACTTGAAGATGGATACTGCTTAATGAGACAGTGTCTTTTAGCTCTCTAAAAGTATTTAGTTGGAGTTGATCTTGAATAATCTCCTCTGTTGGCTCTCTGTCTTGTAGGTGGCTGGCATTGTTGGCAGAGCAGATTTGTTATGTGCCCTCTTTTTTCAGCTCTCTTTTCTGGTTTACTGCAAAGCATTTCAAGGTCAGTCGATAAACTCATGCACTAGACACTGATACAGTTATTATGGCACAGCTTTTATAAATCCACAATCATTAGATTGTTTAAATGGGAGAAATTTTGAAAATTGCACTGGTTGCTCGTTTGGTCTCTGCTTGGGAACTGAGGTTTTCCAAAAAGTAAACAAAAGCATCATATAAGTGGTCCATTAAACTTTGCCACTGTATTGCAAGTCTTCTGAAGCCTTACAAAAGCTTTATATGTGAAACAGACTGGAATTTAAAGGCTTAGTTCACCCAATAATCAAAATTATGTAATTAATAACTCACCCTCATGTCATTGCAAACCCGTAAGACCTCCGTTTATCTTTGGAACACAGTTAAAAATATTTTAGATTTAGTCCAAGAGCTCTCAGTCCCTCCATTGAAACTGTGTGTACGATCTACTGTCCATGTCCGGAAAGGTAAGAAAAACATCATCAAAGTAGTCCATGTGACATCAGAGGGTCAGTTAGAATTTTTAATGCATTGAAAATACATTTTGGTCCAAAAAATAGCAAAAACTACGACTTTATTCAACATTGTCTTCTCTTCCGTGTCTGTTGTGAGAGAGTTCAAAACAAAGCAGTTTGCGATATCCGTTTCTCGAACAAATCATTCGCTGTAACTGGATCTTTTTGAACCAGTTCACCAAATCGAACTGAATCGTTTTAAATGGTTCGTGTCTCCAATATGCATTTATCCACAAATGACTTAAGCTGTTAACTTTTTTTAATGTTGCTGACACTCCCTCTGAGTTCAAACAAACCAATATCCCGGAGTAATTCATTTACTCAAACAGTACACTGACTGAACTGCTGTGAAGAGAGAACTGAAGATGAACACCGAGCCGAGCCAGATAATGAGCAAAACATTGACTCGTTCACGAGTCAAGAACCGTTTCTGTCAGACGCATCCGATTCGAGAACCGAGGAGCTGATGATACTGCGCATGTGTGATTCAGCGTGAAGCAGACTGACACACAGAACGCCTGAACCTAACTGATTCTATTGGTGATTGATTCTGAACTGATTCTGCTAATTTTATGAGCCCAGGTAAACCGAAGGCTTGAATCAAGGGCAATCATCGCCAATGCCGCCATTACATCGAGCGCAAAAGAACCGGTGAACCGTTTTCTTCAACCGGTTTATTGAATCGAACTGTCCGAAAGAACTACTGGTGATCCGAAAACTGATGCAACCGGTACTTGACTCATGAACGAGTCAATGCTTCGCTCATTATCTGGCTCGGCTCGATGTTCATCTTCAGTTCTCTCTTCACAGCAGTTCAGTCAGTGTACTGTTTGAGTAAATGAATTACTCCGGGATATTGGTTTTTTTAACTCAGAAGGAGTGTCAGCCACATTAAAAAAGTTAACAGCTTAAGTTATTTGTGGATTAATGCGTATTGGAGACGCGAACCGTTTTAAACGATTCAGTTCGATTTGGTGAACTGGTTCAAAAAGATCCGGTTACATCGAATGATTCGTTCGCGAACCGGATATCACAAACTGCTTTGTTTTGAACTCTCTCACAACAAACATTGAAGAGAAGACATTGATGAATAAAGTCGTAGATTTTGCTATTTTTGGACCAAAATATATTTTCGATGCTTCAAAATATTCTAACTGACCCCATGATGTCACATGGACTACTTTTTCTTACCTTTCTGGACATGGACAGTATACCGTACACAGTTTCAATGGAGGGACTGAGAGCTCTCTTAAACTGTGTTCCAAAGATGAACGGAGGTCTCACTGGTTTGGAACGACATGAGGGTGAGTTATTAATTACATAATTTTGATTATTGGTTGAACTAACCCTTTAAGTCATTATTCAATGATAATTTTCAGTACAGTGGGCTGATATACAGATCATTGAATTGCTGAGTTTGTGAACAAATAAATCAGATTTTTGTGAAATGGATCCTCCAATTCATCGAAAAGATCATAATGATTAGTTCATGATTAATTTATGGACTTCTTTAAGGATACATTTATGGTTTCTTTGTTTGGTATTTGAAGCTTAAAATCTTATCTTGTTCGAGGACTCATTGCAAGTTGGTAATTAATTAATTCTTTACAGACACTGCATGTTAGGATCTCACTGAATATCTTAGTTTGCGTTAAGCATACAGTTTAAGTGTAGAGATTCTTGAATTTCTCCCTGTAGGTGGTGATAAAAAGTTCTCAGTATTGTGGATATTTGGCAGCATTCTTCTTTGTGCTGTCGCAATGCTGTGCAAGGAGCAAGGCATTACGGTTTTGGTGAGTAAAAATATGCATACATTTGAGAGAGCTGCAGGTCAAATAAGGTAATATGCAATAAGCACATACTTGTTAGATTATCTCTCATCTATTTTTACAATACAGAGCTTTGGTCATCCATAAAATATCTTAGTCCTTTTCTTCTGTGTGTTAAGGGAGTAAATGCTGCTTATGATATTCTCATGGTCTGCAATCTGAATATCTATGAGCTCGCTCACCAGCTGCTTTCCAGGAGAAAATCAGCTGATGTAAGTGACTTATTCACAGGGTGTCACTCTTTGGACCCAAAACAAACTTTGGATTGATTTATACTTTCTCTTTTCCACCCAGATTGGTGGGTTGGTGAGGAGTGGTTTGATTATGAGGTTAGCTCTTCTTTTTCTTGGTGGTTCCTTCCTTTTGTACGCGAGGTGGAGAATCATGGGAACTGGGCCTCCATCTTTCACTGAGGTGGATAACCCAGCATCCTTTGCTGAAAATGTCATCTTGAGGGTAAGCAGTCCTTTCAGTTTGGGTTTTTGAATGGCCCCTTCGAAGCTGAAATTGTACCGGTACTGACAAATCAAAATTATGTCATTCTGACAACCCTAGTCTAACCTGAAATTAATATTTAGTATACAGTTTTAGTAGTAATTTTTACCCCAGACAGTCA
This sequence comes from Carassius carassius, assembly GCF_963082965.1. NCBI lineage: Eukaryota > Metazoa > Chordata > Actinopteri > Cypriniformes > Cyprinidae > Carassius > Carassius carassius. The sequence continues at coordinate 19,238,399 of NC_081773.1, read as the reverse complement.
TATTTTTTGCACATACTCCTTCCGCTCTCTCTTTTCTCAGATTGTGAACTATAATTACTACTACTCCTTAAATGCCTGGCTGCTGCTGTGTCCTTGGTGGCTGTGTTTTGATTGGTCAATGGGCTGTGTACCTTTGATCAAATCAGCTACTGATTGGAGGATTTTCTGGCCTCTTTTGCTGTGGTGCTGTCTGATGGGCTTAGTATACCAAGCTCTGTGCTCACAGGACAACAATAAAAGAAGGTAAGACCAGCAAAGCGAAACATGCTTTGTCTAAACATGGAAAAATGTGTGTGATGATTTGTAAAAGAATGCCTCGTTGTTGTTCAGGCATTTATTTTTATACAGTTGCCATAATGTAATTCTCCCATAAGATTTATTTTAATGGATCAATCATCATTAAATCATCTAATCATATTTACTTACTCTTATATATATATTCCATCTGAATAAAAGTATACCTTTCTTAAAAAAAAATGTGTATGGTATATTATTCTCTGTGTGTTTTTAGGACTCTGACATTTGGCCTTGTACTGCTGGTTATTCCGTTCCTGCCAGCCAGTAATCTGTTCTTCAGGGTGGGTTTTGTGATAGCCGAGCGGGTACTGTACCTCTCCTCAGCGGGCTACTGCCTCATACTGGCCTACGCTGTGGGCTACTGTAGCTGCCACTGGAAGAAACACAAGGTATGTGGTCTGTTCTACAGCAATTTCCCACTTATCACCTCCTAATATTCACCATCAGACCATAATTCACTGTAACTAATGTTCCATTGAGTTTGTGTTCACGTCTCGTGTCTGTGGGATAACCGCAGAGGCTGGTGAGAGCGGCCACGTTGACGCTGCTGTGTGTGAACGTGGCTCGCTCTGCACAGCGCAGTCAACAGTGGAGGTCTGAACAGAGTCTCTTCACCAGCGCCCTGTCTGTCTGCCCACTGAACGCCAAGGTGAGACCGCACACCTCCCCCCGTCATGCTGCAGTTTAACTCCACTGCATTCGTGAAATCCATTTCAATAACTTCAGCATATCCGTCAACACACAAAATGCCTTGAGCAAGACTCTCAACATCAGCTTTCTCCAGAGGAACTGAACATGTAATAAGTGCACTTTGAGTCCATTTGAATTTGAAGCATCAGCTAAATGACTAAATAAAAAATAACAGAAAAGCAAATCAAATATTTGTTCTCAATTGTATTCAGTCCAGTTTTGCACACCAGTGACTTCATTAGCTTGATGAGATCTCTAACTTCCTCCTCCCTTGCACAGGTGCATTATAATGTTGGCAAAAACCTTGCTGACAGAGGCAACCAGAGTGCTGCAGTCAAGTACTACAGGGAGGCAGTGAGGTAAAAAAAAAAAATCATGATTCTGTCATATTCAGTTTGGCAGTTCTTCTGTCTTGCAGCACTTTAAGCAGTGTGATCTATTGTGTATTATATGAAATAAGTTAGGGTTCACTTTTTGTCTACACGTGTACAGATTACACCCCAAGTATGTTCATGCCATGAACAATCTTGGCAACATTTTAAAAGAAAGAAATGAGTTAAAGGAAGCTGAAGTGCTCCTGTCAGCTGCGGTTTATATCCAGTGAGTGAAGATTTTTAGTTCATATTTATTGTGTTTAGTTGTGTAACCTTTATTCAATTCTGCTGTTTTTTTGTTTTTGTTTTAATTTTATTATTTTTTTGATTGGATTAGGCCTGATTTTGCTGCAGCTTGGATGAATTTGGGTATTGTGCAGAACAGTCTGAAAAAGTTTGATGAGGCTGAACAGAGCTATTGGAATGCAATTCGATTCAGGAAGAAATACCCAGACTGTTATTACAACTTGGGACGTCTGGTAAGTGCTGTGTTTTCTCTGTAATTTGAATAAAGCATTCAAAACATTTAAAGCATGTTTTCCTACTTATTAAATTACCCCATATTTTAAACATCAGTTTCAGTAGTATTACAGTGTGGATTTTTAACATGTCTAGGGTGATTTTGTCTTGGGCTATTATGTTCATCCTTCCTGTGCATAAAAACCAACATGGTGCAATTTATTATGGCAAGAAATTGGCTATTCCACTCTAAATATGGCCCATTATGATGTGTAATGACATGCTATTTTGATGAAGGTAATGAAGGTTTTTTATTTCTTTACTCCATGAATTATCAAAGCATTGTTATCAAAGATGTGCCATAGTGATTAATGCACTTTCTTCTCACATGTTTAGCCTTGTTGATTATGCAGAAAATGCAAATTCGAATCTGCATCATTTCCCTGCCCTTCTTCTCCTATTTAAAATAATAAAATGTATTAAAAAAATGGAATTGTAAGGCATGATAATTTTTTGGGGAGGATCTTTGTCCTTGACGCACACTGGGCCATTGTTTGATTGGTGCTTGTCTGTTTTATCTCCAGTATGCAGACCTGAACCGTAGCATTGACGCACTGAACGCCTGGAGGAACGCCACCATGCTAAAGCCTGACCACAGCCTGGCGTGGAACAACATGGTCATATTGTTGGACAACACTGGTAAGGTGTAAACGGAACGCGATTTATTAAAAGGCTAGTGCATACTTTCACAAATAGTGTAAATTTGTGTACTTACAGCTGATATACTTCTCTTAATTACCGTAGATGTCGGCTGAAATACTTGAATCTGATTGGCTATTTTTTTCAGTTCCACGGACCACTAAACTTTATAATTAGCCATTATCCTAGGCTCCCTGTGCCTACATAGCAACGTATTATCTCACTTAACATATAATAATTTCAACTGAATTCAATATTTCATGTTTATTTGCTTTTATATGGTATAATAAGCAATATAATGTGGTATAAGCAGAATAATGTGCAGTTAGCTGACTGTTTATTATCTTTTGCATATATCACAGTATAGTAATACAGTGTAGATCTGAATTATGTTCAGACAGGGGCAGTCATGTATGCTTAAACTGAGTGAGTGTTCTCATTAAACATGACCTTGACCCTGCCCTTGGGGGTAAACAGATGATCTTGGCCTTCTCCCAAATCTTCCCGCCTTGTCGTTTTCATCTGGTGTCCCAAGTATAGCCGTGGCTCATATCTGTGTGTGAGATAGAGGGAGAGAGAGGTGTGAACTTCCATTCTGCAGATGCTGAGCGTCAGGTGCACGCTGCCACATGGGGCCATGCTGCATAATTAGTTCACCCTTTACAACAATTAACTCTTGCACCCCATCTTCACCCCTTTCTCTCATCAGAGACCCTACAGGGATGGATAACTTGGCTTTTTCTTAAATTATCAAATTACCTTTTAATATTTTTCTTTGCGTGATATAAAGAGCACATACTACAATATAGTTCAGAAAGTATAACAGACTTGGTGATAAAACATAAACTGTTTTAAAATGCATTTATATAATATATATATTTGAAAAATGTCACAAAACATTTTTGGAACATTTGTGAACATTTTTGGGTGATGCAAATGAACCACAGAATCAGCGTTTTCTGCATTTTGTCATGAATGTCTGCCTTTGGAAAAACTAATGGAATTAATAATTAAAAAAATACACTAAAATCACTGTTATTTACAATGTTTCTTGATTTGTATCACTGGCAAACTAATTGCACATATATTGCAAACATTTATCGCAAATTTTTCTTGCCCAGCCCTATAAAAAATTGCCTTTTTTTACTTTGGTTAAACCTATTACGGTCAGTAAACCATACTGTTATGCATATATTTGTAGCTTGTGTTTTTATGATGCTGAGAAACATTTTTTCAAAAGTTTCCATTCTGAAGCGATGTTACAAGATTAATAAAGGATGTCCTTTCCAGGAAATGCCGGCATTAGAACCCAACATGATTAGACCGGAAGAGCAAGAATCAGCAATGCTTGAAATTTATGTATTAAAAGCCTTGTGTGTTGTTTTAAAGCCACTCTTCCCTGCCGTGTGGAGAATGGCGTGATTCCCTGACAGAAGCCGTTTATTCAAACGCGTCTCCCAGGCAGGTTGGCCCTCCCTGGAGAGTCTTGGCACGGTCCATTTTCTTTGCCAAAAAAAAAACAAAACAAAAAACATTCTGGCACCATCATCATCTCCCTCTGCTTTTTCCAGCCTCACTTGATCTCAAATACCCTCCCAAACATAAGCTAATGATTGCAAAAAGTGAATTGGGACATGCTTTCTACTGCTGTTCTTTCCCTATAATATTAAACTGAAAACACATCAAGAAAGTGTGCAAACATAAAACATGAGTCATGTTTAGGTTTCAGCGGTGAGGAAGAATCCTCAGCAGCTCATGAATTTGTTAAGGGCCAGCCGGTGAGAGAAGATCTATCTGAGTCTGTGGTCAGAGGGAGTTTTGACATCCAGATCAATAAGTCAGTAGCCCTTGTGTTGCCCTCTAATTAGGAAACTAAAAGAATCACCCATGTGTGGAGTTGAAAAACTCTCTCCTGGAGGCTGCTGACACACCAGAGCAATCCGCTCTGCACAGTCAACAGAAATCACAGAATTACTACTATACGCTTGTCCTTTTGTGAATTTAGAACTATTTATAAAAATGTAAACAATTTGCTCCCTCACAGTTCTTTTGTAGTTTTTTTTTTTTTTTTATATAATTGGTCAATTTTAGTGATTGGAAGTGTTCTGGCACGCAACAAACACGTTTCTACTGTGCAAGAGGAATAGCTCTAAGAGTTAATTTTAGCACATTGCTGGGGTTTTCTGTGGTTGCTTGGTGTTTGTTAGGATATTCTGAGTGGATGCTAGGTGGAGGCCATCCCCAAGTCACTATGATATTCTGGTCCATTGATATCACTTGGATTCCTCTTTCAGTGTAATGAACACCATGAATGCACTAGCCTTATTGGCCATCTCAACTTCCAGTGCAGTGTATGGAAATTGTGAGAAAATGAAACCTTGAGGAAGTGCCTTTCTATAGGACAAAGCAATATTAATATTAAAGATTCTAAGATTTCAGTAGAAAAATGTAGGCAGTAGACATAAATAGAGGCAATTCTGCCAAGAATCATTAAGTCTAAATTATTTAAAAAAAGTAAAAGCCCCAGTAGTTTGAGTTATCATTCATAACTTAATCAGCAATAGTAATATGTTGTGTCTTAGCAAGGTAACAGTTCATGTTATATTTCATTACAGGAAATCTTGCTCAGGCTGAGCTGATTGGAAAGGAAGCATTAAAGATATTGCCAAAAGATCACACCATCATGTTCTCCCTCGCCAATGTCCTTGGGAAACAAGAAAAGTACAAGGTTAAAACAAACATTTGTCCATGTGATGCTGCCTTTTTTATGAAAATGTTACTCCGACTATTTCTTTATAATAACCAATGTTCCTTTTTCTCTCAGGAGTCGGAAGGATTCTTTCTTAACGCTCTGAAGATCAACCCAAACGTTGCCAGTTGCCATGGCAATCTTGGTAAGTCTCCCAGAATCCCGCTGGCACTTCAGTATTGTCACAGAAAACAGTTGTGCAAGTTTTGACTCCTGCAATGTTACACGATACAGGCATAAATCGATGCAACTGAATCAATAAACAAAGCGAAATGGCTATGATTCTTCTCCCATTCACTGGGGACCAATGCTGAGGTACTGTTCAGTCCCTTGATTTAAGTGACGGGTCATTTTTTTGTGCTCTTGCAGCTGTTCTGTATCACCGTTGGGGAAAACTAGACTTAGCAAAGCGGCACTATGAACTGTCTCTTCGACTGGATCCCAGCGCTCCAGGGACCAAGGAAAACTACAGCATGCTAAAACGCAAACTGGAGCAGCGGCAAAGGACTGTTGGATAACACTGTTTTTCATAACTGCATGCCACACAAGTCTTTGTACGTTCTCTACATAACTAAATAAAGTAATTAATCATATTATTATCTTTCACTTTTGTTCTTTATGAATGCATATAGATGCTGTAGATGCACACAGTGCTTCCATTCTGGCCACATTATAGCATTTAAGGTCAAGACTGTGGTTTCTTAACTGGCTCAAATGAGTTTGTCATGTGTAACTGTAGGCTCAAGACATATGGAACATATCCACTAACTCGACTTTCATCTTTGACCTCATGTTATGTCAGCTGGGCCTCTATTTATTAGTCTGTTAAACTTTGTAATTGCAAAGTATTTTACTCTTGGCCATCCACCAAGAAAGTACCCCACTGTGGACATCGCAACAAATTGCCTTTTAAAATGTTATCTTGAGTCACACACTCCATAGGCCAATGGTTTTTGTTAGTGTGTTTGTTTACCCGCCTTTCGCGATATCTAACATACTTGTCTTGAGGACCGGATCATGGCCTTTCGTTCCTCTGAGTCCTCTGTAGTTAATGTCGGAAAGGTGTTTTGCAAGTCTGTGTTCTGATGTACCGAGGCCAGGGCCGTAGGGTCAGCCCAAGTAGGAAGCCAGCAGTCATGACAGCAAAGAAAACAGTCAAGCTCAGAATTGGGGCTTCAAAGGAGGTGGAACGCAGTCCCTAGGGGCATCTCACACATATTGGTTGCTCTTGAAAGTTAGTGGGCTGAGGGAAGGCTGACCTCGAGACAACAACTTCAGTCGACAAGTCTCCTTAGTTTAAAGTGCAACGTGCTTCTATTTTTTCACCTGCTTCCTCCAGCCAACGGGACACCTTTGAAGAACCTGGATTGCAAAGACGGTGCTAAGATGATAGGGTTGTTGGTTCTAGCTATACCATCCTCAGATCTGAAATATCAGCCTGCAGTTATGCATAGATGAAGGTATTACTAGAATCGTTTTTTTAACCACAAAAACACTTTTGAATTAAGGTGATACCCCTGTCTGCCTGTATTTTTATGCAATTTCTAATTCTACTTCCTTTCACACTGCTGAAATTGAACCAACATGGGTGGACTGGTGTCGTTCCATCTTTGCTTGAATTTCACACATGTACCAGTAATACTTTCATAGTGTTGCATAGAAGGATTACTCTGTCGACTTTTGTTTTTGTACATTATTGAGTTTAAAAGTGTGTGGAATCCATTGGACCTCTGCATAGCCATTGAGAAAGTGAACAGTTGTACTAAAATTCATGGATCGGTCAAGTGGTAGAACAATACAGCAACAAAAACCCTGAACTGTATGTGAAAGCCGTATAGAGAATGCATTTAACCATTGTTGGAGCATTGAGGTTAGATAAAGAATGATCTGAGCTGGTATTCCTGGGACAAAGGAAGCTGTATAGTACTGATTTGATTGAATATATGACTTTACGTTAATTGTAATTCTAAAATCGACTTGCTGGAGAGTCTCAATTGTTAAAAAGTGTCTGGGAACATCTATCTGTCAAGATTTCCTTAAAAGTGAGGGTCACTTTAGTGTAATCAGACAGAACCAATAGCATTTTTGTAAATATACTTTAAACTTGAAATACTTGATTCTTATTGGTCAATCGCAACATGGTTAAATACTTTTGTATAGTACAAGGACCTTCCCTGTCACCAATTTCTTACAATACACTAGTTTGACATTTCTTGTAACACTTTTTTTTCCTCGGCAGGATTTCAATATAATTTTTACTTTTTATCTTTTTCCAAGAAAGATTTGTGCACACCAAGGCTGCAAAAAATACTGTAAAACAGTAATACTTTGAAATATTATTACAATTTAACAACTTTTTTTATTATAATATTTTTTTAACATATAACATGATCCTTCATAAACCTTTTAATTTTCTCATGATCATTTCAAATTATATTTGTTTAAAATTATTAATATTTTTGTGGAAACATGAGACATTTAAATTTTTAAAACACATTTATCAGAATATATTTGAAAGAATTACCAAACAATAAAAAATTCTTTACTGTCACTTTTGATTAATTTAATGTGTCCTTGATATAATAACTATGCATTTTTTCAAAAAATAAAAAATAAAAAAATAAATAAATCATACTACATTTTTTTAAACAGTGTATTTGTTGAGTTGCAATGTATTAAGCAATATTTTCAGACAGTTTTGATTTATGCAGATTTGTAAGTAGTCTCCATTTTTTGGTGTAGGTAATGTAATAAATGTAAGTTTCAGATAAAAGATCTAGAGAAGAACAGTAGATTACATTTTATCTAGCAAGGAATTTACAAAGCATGCTAAATTTAACCTCATATCACAAGCATGTTGCTATAGGAATATCACAGCATGACAATTCATTCATTCATTAACTGTTAATTGCATGGTACTAGTATGATTTGAGAGGGCTAAATGAGGAAGAAATTAGATAAATATGTAAAAAAAAAAGACATATCTTCCACTTTTTGATGATCTCTAACCATTATGAACCAATTTCATTAGCGTACCCAGCTCTCTAGTTCAAACCACTAACAATTAAGCCTCGCTGTTTCCACACCAGCAGTTCTAGGAATAGTCTGTGATTCTTTGAATCCAAGAGCTGGTGGAATCTGTCTTAAGTGAAAACAAGGGAAATCTTTCTGTTTTTTTTTTTTAAATATATATACAGTCAGTGACCTGAGGTTTATTTAACTTCAGCACTATGGCTAGATCGCAGTGCAGCACTTGACACGTGCCGCTTTGTGAACGTTATTAGCCGCTTGGCCCCACAGTAGGCTATGTTTAGATGAACAAGCCCTGAATCACATTTTACAGCTCAGAGCTCCTCTGACAGACTGCTAATCAATCTGACAGGATGTTGTCAATGTTGCTCTTCTAAAATGCTCCCTGGCCCTCCCTGCAGTCCTTTAAACAAAACTAATGGGTTGTGATGTCGGCTCTCCGACTTCCAGTCTAATTGATGTACATTTTGCAGATCTTCCCAGAACAGTGGCCTCCATCCGGCACGGTACATCCGCTCCTTTGACACCGGGTCAGGATTCACGCACACGTGTGATTATTAGGATGGCACTCATTAGGGAGCATCTTGCCTGACACTGTCGTCGCCCCGCTCTGAGGAGCACTCCGCGAATTACTGCGATACACTCCCCGGCATTTTAAAAAGGACTGATTGTCACATGCGATACTGCCACCACCAGTCCCCGCGTCCACCTCTGCCCTACTGTGATTAATTGTTCGTGATGGGCAAGTAGAGGCCACTGATGCCAGCTGCTGGTCTGGGTTTGCTGAATTAATATCATGGACATTTTCTGCCAACCCTGCTCTGTCATTCACAAGTCCTTGAGACATGAAACAAGTTTAAGACACTTTTTGTATTTTGTCTAAGCAATATCATGGGTGCTTAGAAGTTCATAATTCAAGATATTCTTAAATTCTTATTTTTGCCATTGAATATATATATATATATATATTCAATGGCAAAAATAAGAATTTGAGAATATATTGAATTATGAACTTCTAAGAACCATGATATTACTTAAAGCCTTGTCTTGTCATACTTTGAGAAACTCACTGACCTTTTCATGGAGTCGTGAGGTCTACAGGGGTCCTCTATAGATCTTCTTTGCTGCATATCTATGGCTCACATGACTTACTGTAAGTAGATTTGTTAACCAGCCCCCCCCCCAAGCTAAACTACTTCATAGTTTTTCATTGATATTATTCATAACAGACATAAGACCCCAAAAAATATCACAATGAATTGTAATATAGAAACTTAAATTAACATAAAAAAACATTTTCATTATGGATAAGTTATACTCAAGTAAATGAATTGCATTTTTATGTATTTCTGAATATATTAATAGATAGGACAAAAGAATTTCACCTTGATGTAGAAGAAAACTAACTATAGCCCAGTCATTTAAAATAAAGTGTTCTTTTCCTTAGAGAGACAAATTGATTTTTTTCTTAAAGGGAGCCCTCTTAGCTATTTTGCACAACAAAATGAGATGCTCTGGATCTTATTGAAAAAAAAAAGTGCACTGAGATGAAAATTTATTAACTGGCACCAGTTAATGTGTGCATTATTCATTTCTGGTAAGCATGAAAAATTATTTAAAGAGGTTTGAAATTGCAGCTGCAAAGGCTGACTGCACAGAGCCAAACTTGTTCATTTGATCCTTTAGAGGTGCAGAGGGGTGTGAGCTGCTCTCTGGACAGGGTTTACAGTAACAGCTGTGCTCCTCTCACAAGGGGGCGGTCACTCGGCCGGGCGGTGGGCCGCTTCGAACAGATGGAAAAATACATCAGAGCTCTCTCACTGTTATTAAAAACACAATATACTCTGCTTTTTAGGGTTTAAGGTGGGTGGGGGTGAATAGGGTGGGACAGGATCGAATAGAATGGCTGTTGGGTAATTTCTTTTAATCTGGTTTTCCAGAAATCAGAGAAGAAAAAACGAAGGCTCTGTATTGTCTTATGTCACTCGCGAGGGGCTTCTTGCATTCTTTGTGTCTGTGTGTTTTTCTTGGTCTCTCTCTCAGCACCACCCCTCTTTAGCTCAGAGAGGGCAGCGAGGAGGAAACGGTGCCAGTGGCATATGGCTTGCCACTGCGCTAAACATCCATACTACAGACAGGTCCATCAGTCACAGCTCTGGCCGTGTGAGAGGCGAGTATGTGTGCCTGATAGATGGTGTTTAGAGCTTACCTGCTGTTACGACATCACCACTGAAACACTGGGCTCCCCCCAAAAGCCTACGCCGACACTGGAAACCGCAAAGCGTGAAATACAACGTCTGGAAGTGCCTACCGAGTCGGCCGAGTTACAGCAAATAATAGATAAGCTATTTAAACCCTCAGTTAGGGACCCTGTGTCAGAGCTGCGCACATGCCAATTAATGTGCAACATCTGCCATACAAGGAATGTATATGAGGAGCCTCTATGTGATTCTGGTAATTTAAGGCCAAATGTTTCCGTTGCAAGAGTGAGCACCAAATTGGTTAGAAGATTGGGTCAAATTGGACCATTCTTCTCAAAGCCTTTTCCTATTTCTATGAGGAAAGATTTGTCTTTGTTCCTACTTGGGCCCAGGGTTTTTCTGTCAAATTTAACAGAAGGCTCTAAAGGGTGAAGTGGGTCCACCCCACCATTACCTTCTGCTGCTGAGCAACTACCCAGCAAAGACAATCGCTCAGAACCCTGTTGCCTGCACCACAAAGTTAAAATCCTTTAATTAGACCTTTATGTTTTTCCCCTCATCTAACATTCTTTGTCAGAGATGCTGGATTATAAAAAATAATTAGACTTTCAAGCTTCAAGCAGAATTCAGACTCCGCACACACAACATTGTTGTAAAAAAATGTTTAGCTAATGCAAATGTTATTCATAACATCATTTAATTCTTGGGACTAATTCATTTTTAACAGTGAAACAATGTCTTAAATTTTTAGGAATTTATTCATGATGACATTTTTCAATCAGTGAAATGCTGGACCTATGCAAATGAAACTATTCTGAGTAAAGAGAGAGAGAAAAAAATATATATTATCAGGCTACAGATAATTTACAAGGTCAACTAAATATGTAATACAGTCTACTAAACTAGTCTGTAGCTTCAGAATCTCTACTAAACAAGTCTGCAGCTGCAGAACTGGCCACTAGGGGCAGTGCTGTCTAAGAAACCACTTACCGGTACACACTCTCTTCTGTGAGGTAAAAAAAAAAAAAGCAAACCCATTCTCTCAAAAAATCTCCTTTGTGAAATAAAATGGTTTGTTACTTATTAAAACAGACAAACAAACGAACATCTACAAAAATATAAAAATGAAACTAATTTGTGACATTTGTAAAAGGAAACTACCAGGAAATGTATAAATTAAAATAATTGATTAGGCAAAGATAAGTATTATTTGCCATATTTTTCATAGTTTAAAATACAAATAAAAATTATAGTTTAATCACCCAAACTGCCCAATTCCAGCAAAAAAAATAAAATAAAAATATATAATAATAAAAAAATACAATACAGACAATACAGGTTAGCAACGTGTATGTAACATGAAATAATAATAATAATAATTATAAAATCTAAATCTTGTACTCTATACAAAATCCTGAATAAGCTACACTGACTGAAAACGTTCATGGGCATATCAAAAAGGAATGGTACAAGGGGAGGAAGTGTTATATAATTAACACTATCTAAATAAATAAAGAGTCAAACTGGAGCCAAGGAGGCCCTGTTTTCTGTGTTAATGCACTATTGGATTTCCAAACATTTAAATGGGTCTAATTAATGTCTCACTCACTGTGTTCTTATTACTAAAAAGGCTAATTATGCAGATGGATGACATCAGAGCAGAAGCATTTACATGTAAAATCAGAAAGCAATTTACTAAATGAGCATTCTTTCCATCTGTTGGTAGAATATAATTCTGTGCCTCTGCATGTTTGAAGATATAACATGAAAAGATGGTTCTGAAATGAGCTAAGTTTTCCAATTTGACTCCACAACGTTAGTTAATATAACATACTTAGTGCTTCCATTGCCTTGGAGCCAATACTAAAAAAAGAAGAAAAAATTAATATTCTATACTAGAAAAAAAAACAAAAGTATACATATTTCATGTATTTAATTTCACGCATACACTTCCTCATATATATATATAAATATATATATATATATATATATATATATATATATATATATATATATATTTTTTTTTTTTCTTTTTCTTTACAAAAAATAAATAAATTAAAAGCCTGCCAATTCAATCCAGTTTTAATTGCTTTGCTTTATTTTCTTAAATGTGCTCAGTCATTTGTTCCTCGTAACCCTGTGGAAGAGTTACATGTTTATTTCTCTGTTCACTTCACTGGCTAATCTCTTCATTAATAAGTCATAATTGCAGACATTAGATAACCACAACAGATTCCCCTCCGACTGAATGCTAAGCATTGCTAGCCAAGCGCTTAACTACTTCATATTTGCCCCTGTTCCACCCGGTGGAATCCATAGATTGTAAATTAGGTCTGATGATATACTCCGTACTGCCTGGGCCCCTGCGTCAGGGCAGGGAGAGGCCACAGGGCACATTGTCCTCTTGACTTTCCGTGCAGCCATTGTTTTTTTCTTTTCTCTCAACAAAGCGATCAAGTGGCATATCGCACATGACAGGGTGTAAAATACATTCATTTGCATGAATTTAGAGACTGCTTTAACTTTGCTTTATGTGTGTGACTGACCGACGACTCCATAAAATTCACTTTAGCAGCGGGGGTTCAGAGACCTCGCTAAATACTACGGCAATACTCCTGTCAACAGCCTGTCAATCATCAGAGGGCAAATGAGCTTGCAGTCATATAGAAATGGAAAGGCATTTTAATAACAATGATTAGAGCTAAACTAAGATTGTGCATAAAAATTATAAATATATATATTCTAATGTTTATTACAATGTTTAACTCTCACATTACTTTAGGTATAAAAGAGTTAATAATAGGTGGTCTAAGTCACAGACCAAATACATTACTAAATTTTTCCTAAAAGAAGTAACCGGAATTAACGTCTGTTTTACAATACAAGAACGGATTGGTGTCACTCCTCCTCACTTGTCTTGGTTTCACAGTCCATTAAATGATTAACAACAGAGAGCAAACACAAAGGTCTGCAGAAAAGGAAGGAATAAACATAGCAATCAAATCGAAGCTTTGTGAAAGACTTCGAGGGGCCCGAGATACTTCAGTGCGACAGCTGTATTTTCTGCTTAAAAAGCAGATCTGATGAGATGCAGCATTCATGGAACAATAATTCAGCCCACATGCACATACTGCTGTTACCTACTAAACACAAGGGATTTTGTCAGACAATAGAGATTCAAATCTAAAGCGTCTTCATGTAATATAAATCTAATATAAATGGTGTTTTTCTCTGCTGAGCACAATTCCTAAAATCTCACACTCTGCTGTTTGGCTATTCAGCAAAGTACAATTAAGAGCATGAAGAAATGACAGGAAGTTGTTATGGTTTGCTTAACCTATGTAAACAGTATTGAATTATTCATGCATAATTTAGTTTGCGCTATAGGGGTCTTTAAATAGCAGAATCGCAGGTTGCAATTTATATAAAATTGTCCTAGTTAATTTAATAATAAAAAATATTAATTAAAATTTCATATTTTATTTTAACACATCTTTATTTTGTTTGTTATTTTACTGGACACACTGATTTCATTAGAACAAATCATGTCCGTTTAAAATTTCATTTTAGTCAAACTTCAGACTGAACAAGAACGTGCAATATTTAAAGCAACAGAAATCTTGACTATAACTGACATTTATTGTTTTATTATTTACAATGTGATTAGATTATGTAAATGATGTTATTAAATTAGGATTTTATCACATCTAAAATTATTTCATTTTTATTTCATTTAATCTAAATTAAAACCAATCTCTTGAAAAACAGTATATCTGAGGAGTTTTATTGTGATCTTGAATGACAGACTGCTTTTTATTTCCTTCAGTGGCTTTGGGGACTGAATTTGGGGACTCGTTGAAGACTTCAGGGAGAAGGTAAAGCTTTTCAAAATAATTTATGTGCATTCATAACTATTTTTAGTACTACAACTAGAGAAAAACAAGAATCATTCACAACAATAATAATAATAATCTGTGTCAAGGGGGGGGAAAAATCTAGCTGTAAAAATATATTGTACAGACAAGCAGTCAGTTCTGTACATGTACAGATGGGTAAAAAATGGATAATGACATTGTTCACGTTTTGAAATTTGAAAAGATGAAAAAAGAGGCCTCGCTTTACCCCAGCTTGGATAGGAGAATAACACATTTTTGAGGCTCAAAGGAGCTCTGCTCGCCTGGCAGCCCAGTCAGACATGAGCGAGCAGGGCCAGAGGGGTTGTGTTCTCCCTGCGTCTCCCAGCCCGACAGACACCACCATCACAGTGCTGAGCGCAGGACGCCAGCGCTGTCTTCTGGCACTTCCCGGGGCCTGTGCCGACTCAGCGTGGTCACACACTTACTCAGCAGCCACACCTTTACAGCAGACTCACTCACCCAAGATCCTGGCCTGATCCTCTCGTCACCGGCTGACGAGCGATGCTAATTAAAGTCCACCCACAGCATGATTCACACAATGGAGCTACACAGCCTCTGTATCTGACTCTCTTAATATCCTTTTATTTCCTCTGTTTGGCTCTCTTAATATCATTATTTCAAGACAAATACTCACCTCGCTTGTCAAAACATTAATTACAGCACAGGTCAGGCGAGGAAATGACAGAAGAACCATCATTTGCGGGTCTGGTGAAGTTTTGCGGAGAATCCAGAAGATGGCAACCTATCTCTGATGCACACATCTGATGGCTTGTTTAGGTATTTACCAAAGCACCAGTCATTGTTTTCTATGTTTCATGGCAAAACTGGAGGGTGATGCTCAGGTGAACATTGCTAACAATACAAGCTAGGACTCTAAAATATTTTTTTCAAAAGGCTCAAATATACATCTTTAGCTTAAGATTTTATGTTCAAAAGCTAAAATAACCTTAGGATTTACTTCATTATATATATATATATATATATATATATATATATATATATATATAAAAGACTTGTAATGCTGCGTAGTATTGAATACATTACTAAAAAGGGCACTTCAAGAAGACTTCCTGATTCATCATGGTAAACAACTTAATATTTGATATCAACAGAGATCTGCCTGCTCAAAGCCACTTGCTGACGTGACCTTGAACCAGATTGAAAATAATCGAATGGGAGGCTTCCACCGGTCACTGGTTACTTCTCCAATAAACCGTTTCCTAGTCAAACTCTCCAGCTGTAGCTGTACAAAGAGATTGCAAGTGTGTATAATTATGTTAGACTGGACCATTTATGGTACTTGGGTTCATGTAGAACTAACATTCGCTTTCAAAAATAGGCAAAATAAAGTATTTACTGTACAGTATGACAAAAAGAAATGCTCTCTTTATTGTTGTCCTCAGAGGAAAGGGCACTGAGCATTGAGGCCAGAGAAGGACAGTGGTTTTGCTCCACGCTGCTGAATAGCCACTTGTGATCGCAGGCCGAGTGAAACGCGGCACCATGAGACTTGACCAAATTAGAATGAAGCTTTACTCTGCTGGACTCTCTCTGCATCAAGACACTCTGGATTAAAAGCACGCTGGAGACGCAGCCCGCCAGGGATGCAGTGCTAGCGGGAAAGCAGCGCTCATTAAAATATACTCAAGGAGGACGAGATTGAGCGGAAAACGATAGAATGAGGAATAGATGGACCTGTTAAAAAAAAATTTAGTCCTTAGACTAGATCAGACTACCATAAATTCCAGTGCTTTTTAGCTGGTGAACTAGAATAGCCATACTGTTAATCAGGAACATATTCATTGATATTTATAAAAAAATAAAATAAATAAACAGTCTGTCCCCTTTTCCATACTTTAATCAATCACTAATATCACTACACCAAGTCGTATGAGCAATATGTTCACACAAAACTACTATGAGAAAAAAAAAATGTTTTAAGCACATTTAATATTTCTGTAGAATATACTGTGAAAGAGGAGGCCTGTGATTATGGTTTGAAAATAAATAAATACAAATATTCTGAATGTTCTGTGGAGAAAATAAAATAATAATAATAATACAAATAAAACAAAATTCCCTCTTTTGTCACATTTTCCAGGAAAAGAAATACTAAAAAAATTATACTTTTACTTGGAAAGCAGATATATATTATAGAAAAAGAAGATATATTATAGAATGTGTCCTATAATATATAACATAATACAGTAAGTAGTAAGTGTCTACTTATAAACAGTAAGAAATAGTAGTC
This sequence comes from Carassius carassius, assembly GCF_963082965.1. Lineage (NCBI taxonomy): Eukaryota > Metazoa > Chordata > Actinopteri > Cypriniformes > Cyprinidae > Carassius > Carassius carassius. The sequence goes on along the minus strand of NC_081773.1, from coordinate 19,221,732 downwards.
AGTAAACATGTCTTTAGGATTGTTAAAATGTTTAATAGCAATGCATTTTTATCGACTGAAAAACCACAAATTGGTTTAAAATTCAAATCCTTTGAAAATGCTTACACTAGATAACCAAGTATATACTGTATAGTATATAAAATAATATATATTTAGTAAACCTTGTTTTTTTTTTTTTTTTTCTAATTATTACTAGTTGATCGTGTGAAAATACTTTGTTCTTTGGAAGAGCATGACTTTAAATCAAAAGTGGCAGACCACTGTTTAGAGACAAGGGATGACAACTAATAGTGTCTGGGATCAAAGACCTGATCAAAACATGACATTGTACGTTAGATCCAGCTGAGCCGATCACGTGTGTTTCGAAAAATGTACGGAACTTCTAATTGATCAGCCATTCTGATGAGATGAAATGTTCTCATCAAAGCTGGAACACCTAATGGGGGAATCACAGTCTCGGTACAAACAGTACCATTATCTCCGGGGCATCCGGACGCATTTGTGTCTGCAGCTGAGAGTGAGCATCCCGGCCCGGTCCTTAGGTTCGTGTGGGGCTTTGACCCGTGTTACCACCCTCCCAAGTGTCACTTTTGATGCTCGTGGTAGGATCCATCATGTGGTAGGCAGGCTGGCTGATAAACAGGCCGGTCCCATGGGAGCATGTGTATGTGTGTGTAGGCTCTCCAACAGCTGGGTGGAAGAGCTGAAGAGTGGTGGAGCTTGCAGATGTGAATCTGGAAGCGACAGAAGGTATCGGCGTACACATGTTTGTTTTTCCACCTCTCCTGTAGGAAGAAGGAGGCCCTTGATCTAGTGCTGAGCAAGACAGTTAGCTTTTGTTTCAAGAGATGAAAACCAGTGTCGCTGTGAGGAGGGGCCAGAAAATGAAAGAAAGAAGAGGGGTGGGGGGTGGGGGGGGGGTCGCTTGAAGTCCGGAAACTGATCGAGGAGACTGGGTGGTCACTCGCAGCCTGTCATGACCCTTGACCTGGTGTACACATGATCAAGAGACTCCCTCTAAAACATGTTACACAACCAAGAGTTATCATGAAAGACACTGGATCAGATGTGCCAAAGGGTCTCTCACCTTGTCCATTGATTTCTGTCTTTATCCCTAGTTTCTCTATTTTTATCAGTCTGTGACCTCTGGATTTGGTGACTTCTAAGCAGACGACTGATATAGAAGTCTACCAGGGTATACAGGAGACCCCTGCAGTCCATGCTGTACAGGGGGCCTGCTAACAGCATTATGAGACATTTATAATATGGTTTCAATTTGCATTTAGAGCCACTTCAACACTACAAGTCTAACGTATGCCTAAACTAAACGTCTAAATGTATGCAGACTTTTTAATGCTAAACAGAAGTAGCATAAATATATTAATGTTCATTTTAATTTTTGTTTATGAATGATAATAAGAAACCTTGTGTCCGATATTACTATTTGTGGGTAGAGCTCCATCTCTTCACCGAAGGGCCCAGAGGATTGAGGAACACTAATGTTCTACTGCCCTAGACTTTGCTGTTCAATCTGCTTTGTGTATTCCTGTGTAATTACCAGTTTCAAGTGTTTTCAAAACCTTTCATGAAGGATTTATGACCAGAGAAGATCAGACCCAAAAGCAAATCTCCATTTCTTAATTCTAATGAGCATTTTGGTTCAGGCACCAGTAATAAATTAATAAATTCCTATTAATCCTTTCATTACATTTCAGATTTATATGAAAACTAAGACATTTTTCCAAGAATCCATCTGAAAGTCCAAACAGCTGATAAAAACATCTCAATAATCCAGAAGTAATCACAGGTCCACTACTCCAGTCCATAAATGAACATCTTGTGAAGTGAAAAGCTGCATCTATAATCTAAAATGTACAAATTTGTTGTTGGTTGGTTTGTTTAATTTTGTTTTATTTCAAACCAATGATTCCGGCTAAAATTCAATTCCTCTATCCATAATGCTTTCTCCAGTGGCATAGTTATCTTGTCCAACCCAATCTCATGGCAATTCATACATATTTTACGAGGTGAATTAATGTGTACGAACTTTTAGTAAGATTTTAGCAAAATAGTATATTATTTTGTCATATTTTATGAGTTCCTCAATTCGTATGAATTCATGCACATTTCGTATTTGTATGAATTCATACAAATAGCCTACCCTAAATATACTGGGGTCTAGACAAAACCTCACTCATATAATTTTGTACGAATTAGCCATCACATAAAACACTTACAAATTGGTCGTGAGATATCGTTGACTCGTCTGAATCAGGAAAGAAATGTGCATAGATCAATCACTTTGATCAATCACAGCCAAAATAGTTCTAAACAAATATATCAGTGGACTTTGATGTGAGAGGACAACAGGGAAGTGTCTCTCATTCTGATGGCACACATTACACTGGTGAGTAAGTGATGTAAAGCTACATTTCTCTCAACCTCATCTGCATCTTGGATGGCCTAAATTTGAGAAAATGTTCAGTTAATGTAATTTTTGAGGGTGAGGTATGTGTGCCTTAAGGACTTTTTGCCTTTTGTGGAACACAATGTAAGATCATTTGAAAAGTTGCCTGGAAACAACCAGTTCTTCAAAATATCCACTTAATACTGGGGTTTGTGACATGAGATTAAGAAAGATCTCCGTTCAAGCCTTTACAAAAGTACAGTGCTATGAAATTTAGCATGGTACTGAATGAAGACCATGGTATTTTTAATTGGCTTCACTTTAATTGGTGTAGCTGTTTTCATTTGTTAGTTTTGGCACAAACACCCTAATAAACTTCAAATATATATCGTTTGATTATACATGCCCACGAGTGCTTTTGTTCAAAGCGCTGTGTGTGTGTGTGCTAGCAGCCGGAGTTGTGGCAGCCTGTTAGCATTCTGCCTTGATGACTCCATCAGCCCAGTCTCAAGGTAGCTGTCAATCAGAATGCATCATTTAATTCAACAGCACTCCAAGGACTTTTCCTCCTGCAATGCCCATGACAGCACGGCTACGGCTCTATTCACTGATGTGCGCGGTTGTATTTGCAATGTTCTAATAATTAGAGCGAGTGAGAGAGCGGATGTGGAGAGGTGAAGGAAAAAAACAGCAACAAGTCTCAGTACGCACACTGAAGATGGTTCATTTTCAAGAGCAGCACTGGAAGCGTGGGGCTTCTGCGGCACGGTGGCACGGTGCTAAATAACAGTGACAACACTGCATTCAAGCTCTTTGGAGAGATGTGAATTCATTCTCAGCTCGCTCTAATTAGATTAATGGTGTTGTGGCATACAAAGTGGGCCCACTTCACATTAGATAACGTACGAATGAAGACAAACACTTATTTCAATTCCAGGCAGAGAAAAGCAGTGGCTTGGGTAGTTTGCATAGCCCTTTATGGTGCAATGAGATGTTAATTGTCTGCCGTTACCTCTAAACTGCTTGCTTGTTGTATTAATCACAGTGCTAATTGATGCAGAGATAGAAACGTTGCCACGGGCGAGAACGTGGAGGAGAGAGAGTTGTAGATGGTAGATAAAGGATTTATCGTGTGAACCATATGGAGATGGCATGGCTTTGAATACTTCTAAACATGCCTAGTAGCGATACTTTCCTTGACAAGTTCTGCGGTGAGGGATTTTTATAAATTTATTACTAACACTTTTTAATTTAAGAGAAAGACCCTTCAAAAGGGTGGTGAAGCATGAATACCAGATGCAATGTGCGTGTGTCCATATGTACTCAACACAGTGATGAACAACAGAGACATGAAAGAAACAAAGGGTCTTTGGTTATTAGAAATAGCATCCTTTTTTTTATAAAAAAGAATAACCTTTTTTTATAAAGAAAATGCACATGAATTGCTATTAAATGTTATGCAGTGAACAAAACTATTTTAAACTGAATTGGTATCCATTTCTTATATACTGTAAATACTGTAAGCCTTTGATTTAATGATTACACATTAAGTGAACTGCAAAAAGCAAAAAAAGCAAAAAGTAATTGAGACAGTAAAAAACCTAAAAGAAAGGGTGACTAACCCCACAAGTAACTACATGTTATAAATAACTAAACACATACTTGCGATTTTTTTTGAAGATTTCTAAAACAGATTTGATTCTTGTTATCAGTAAATGATGTCAACCATGAACAAAGAGGAATGGCTTAAAAATCTATATTTTATATTATTTTAGGTAAGGGGCGCTGGACTGGGGGTAAAACCAGTACTGATTACCAGGGCCCCAAAGGAAGAGAGGGCCCTTGAAAAGTCTGGAATATATATTTTCAAGAGGAGGGGGGCCCATTAGGACTGCCTATGCATAGGGCCTGGGATCTTGTGCAGCGCCCCTGAAAACATATGAGTCAAAAAATCACTCATGTCTTTAAACTGAAAATTCTGTCAATTGTGTCACCCCCCTCATTTCACTCAAAACTTATATGACTTGTAAAAACTTATTTTCCTGTATACAACACAGTAAAATACTATGATTCTTTCAGTTTTCTTATACTACAATATACAGCAATAGTTTTATATAATATTACATTTTAAAACAACTGTTTTCTATTTTAATATATTTTATTTCTGTGATGGCAGCCTAGAGAACCTTTAGAAATCATTCTACTCTGCTGATTTGGTGCTCATGAAACGTTCCTTATTATTATTAATGTTGAAAACAGCTTATTAGTTTTGCAGAAACTGTGATACATTATTTTAAAGACTGCCTGATTAATAGAGGTTTCTTTAAAAAATAAATCTTGTGTAATATCATAAATATCTAATAACTAATATTTCAGGAATCTGACAAAAACTTGTTTAAATCTAAACATTGTATTGCCATTTATTAGGCGAATAACAAACTGAAACTACTAAACAGTCTTTATTCACACATAACTATCTTTATTTTGTATTGCCTCCTTCAGCCTCTATAACAGCTTGCATTTTTGCTGTCGTTATGTTTATGTACTTTTCCACTGTCTCTGCTATTATTGACTTCCAAATATTCAATCTTTGAATCCATTAAATCCCACAATAATTATACTGTAGCAAACACTAATGTGACTAAAGAGCTTACACATACTGGGTATGGATTAGCCATTACAGAAACATAAAAAAATATTTCATCAATACTGTTAGCTTAGGGCAGCTGTTGTACAAGCCTTAAATTGGGTGCCGGTCTGATAAATTTGTTAAGCACTGAATATGCATGATAGGCCTGTGTTTAATGGTCAACGTTAAACAAAAGTAAGTTCAGTGCACACAACACTTACAACCCCATTACTGTAGCAATCAGGAAAAGTCATGTACCACTTCACAGACCAAACACATGGAACAGAAGAGAGGAGGCAAAGAGTAAACAGAAGCAGCAAAGATAAACAGAGGGAGAAGTTGGCTTTGTCATATGGAAGGGTGCAACAGTGAAAACAGATGAAAGGACCTGAAGTGAAGGAAGTGTTTAAAACAAGGCTGTGCGCACCTCGGGGGGCACCAGTGGCCACCTGCGTGGGGGACGTGGGATCCAGCACCTCATGATTCCCCCCCTGCAGTCACCAACACCTGGCTGAAGGTACGATTCACAGCCTTAAATTTATGCCTGAGCTTATATTATGCTACACTTTTTATGCTGGAAAAGAAGTGAACTCTATATGCATACTAATGTGGGACTGGAATTTAGACTTCAAAAAAGATAAGGAATAAAAAAACATTGGTCAAGGCTCTTGAATTTCTTTCTTTCTGTATTTAAAAATTCTTAAACAGGCCACCTAAATATATTGCTGCCTCATACTTTCATGAAAGAAACCAATTTTAAGATGCATACTGGTGTGTCAAACTCAATTTTGAAGCATCTAAAAGAGTCACTCCTAATCCTGCACACAAGAACTAGAGTGTGTTCACAAGGTCATGTTTTTAAAGCAACTTGATCCAGCTAAGCTGAGACTAACTACCTCAAACACACACAAAGCTCTACTTATGTCTTCACACATACAGCCTATTTAACTGCCAGATCTTACTATTATTATAAAAAATAGACACTGAAATTGTGTTCCTACAACAAAATGAAAGTTAAAATCCCTCCAGCACCCAGGACATGTTGTTTCTTTAACAGTTTGTCCACAGTGTCATTGTTCAACTATGCAGGTGTCTGGAGTTTTCTAGACTTATAATATGTCTTTTTGTCCATGTCAAATCACTCTGAATTCACTGCTGTTGATGATAATAGTGTTGGGTATCCATTGATTTGCCGCGGCCCCTTATTGTGAGCTAACGCCAGAAGACACTCATCTCTCCCTTTAATTAGGCCTTGGACCAGTTTCTTTTTTGATGTAGTTACTCTGTGGATACAGACAGCCAATGACGTTGTTAGCGCCCTTGGCTTTGGCCTTTGAAAAGACAGGTTCTGACAACGTATTTGCAAAGAAGACTGAAGGAAATGAAATATCTTACAAAAAGGATCTGAAAGGCATTTTACAGCGCTTCTGTTCATTATCCACGTTGTAAAGTCACGGAAAACAACTTCTCTCTTTAGTTAATCTCCAGGTGAGGACATGTGGAGATGCTACTTAACACTGATACAGGAAACTGTAGCAAAACAGGCACAATGATTGCAAAAGAATGCAGCAAAAAATAAATTATACACAGATTATACAAGTAAAAAAGCAAACACACACAAAAAAGAAGGCAAACCCATCTAGAAAATAGAAAAAAAGCGTGTGTCCAGTGCACAGTATCTTCGTGAGCTCCCAGTCATTTTTTTCTTATCCACGGGAGTCTAATTACCTAAGCACTGCTGCCTGCTTTCAATCAGAGTTAGCGAAAATGACATACTCCTTTGTTCCTTTCTCATATCACACATGATGCACTGTCATTCTTCTCGCCATTGAGCCTAGAGTAGTATCTTTCCCAGGCTGCCATCTGTCCCTGGCGTGGCCCACTTATGTGGGAGACCATAATTCTCCCCCGTCATGGTGGCTGCACATATTTCATGCTTGCTCCTGGCTTTCTTTATGCCAACTATTAGCAGCTTTGAGGACTTTGGGTCAGCTTAATAATCATTTAAAGGTTTGTTAGGCACTGACCCTGCAAAATGGCCCCCCAAATTGAAAGGTTATTCACCATGTCCTTCATCGAGTGTATCTTCACAGCGCCTTTGTTCTCAAAATAGAACTTTTCATCAGGGATGCTTCTTTATTTAAAGATGCTATCAGATTTGGGATGCTCAAAGTAATCTTAATATGTTAAGCAGTGATCAAGCTGTAAATGCATTATCATATTTAATTTGGGCTTAGTAGTCACTAACTCCAATTCTTTTGAATTATAATTATGCCTTGTAAAAACAACTAGTCTCTATGTATCAGTGACAGTCATTGGTGTTTGGTAGAAACATTGTACAAAAGATATAGAAATAGGTGTCCACAGAAGTAGGAAAAAAATAGCACAGTTTGCATTTTTACTTATTTTTTTACTTTTAAAAAAAATAATTTTAAATAAACTTATTAAGTGAATTATTAAAAATTATTAAATATTAAAATGATTTGCCTTAACTTAATTCTATTGCCTTGACTTCCAATTTGCACTGAAATCATCATAACAATTGTGTTATTTTATATTGGTTATCTTAAACTACAAAAAAAAAAAAAAAAAAAATTGCACGAATAATGACAAAAAATGGCAGGTCAACACATTATAAGTGCTATGTGCAGAACTACAGGACTGGCACACAAAATAAACTGATCATTAGAGGAACACATCGTGACATTATAATACAACACAAGTTAAAAATGATTAAGTTGAAAAAAAAAAAAAGAATTAATTACTTATGTTCCTGAAAGTTGAAAGATGCAAAAAACAAAGTAAATCATAAAATATATAAGATATTATTTAACATTATTCATTCACACAATACACAAAATGTACGATCAAAAGATTAAATGGAAAGCCTGCCAGGGGGTGGCAGCCTGATACATGTGAACCATAGATGGCTCTGTCTGTGTCTGCATGACTGGGTGAAAGTCATGGTCATATCATAACTCATATTTAATGCAAGGAAGGTTGAGAGTTCAGACCTTGTCCTCATTACATGGCCCTCATGACCTTTAGCATGTTGCCCATCACTCTTGGACATTGCATCATCCTCCCCAGCTGTCCGCCTGTTGTATATATAACTGGTGCGGACACCCTTCATACAATTCAGGAGAGGACTAGGAAGTTCCATCATAAAACCAATCAGGGAAACCACACTGGGGACCGTAAATCACAGATTTTTGAGGAGCACTTGAAGGTCTCGGAAGTGCACATTTCCCCATTATACTTCACAGGAAGCCCCACATTCACCTAGTGAACCCAGGTCACAAGGGGGCACAACCTTGGGATGGCTATTGTACATATGTAACCATGGCAACCAAGGCATTAGAAACACAACAGCGTCCCCCGTCCACACCCTCCAACACAGGTTAAGTCAAAAGTTTAGATGCACAATGTGGACTAAGTCAGCTGTAAAAACACTAAAAATAAAGTACAGATTAAAGTACTACCTCCTTAAAAATTATATTAGCAACATTTTTGCAAGTTAAAATGTCCTGAAAAACTAGCTCTATAATAAAGAGCAGGCCGTTATAAGCCATTTGCTTTCTTAAACCACTGTCTTAAATCGAAATAAAAATTAATAAATCACAATATGAAATGTAATCTAATTTAGTATAAAGTAACTTTACAATACCAACACTGTTAATGAATTAACATGGGCTGGATAATGATACTAATGCTTTCTGTTGAGCTGGTTTTATCTGAATTAAACTTGTTTCATAATTGATTAACTTTGACACAGCGAACTAAACTGAAACAACACTAAACTAAAGTGAGCTGAATGACACTAGTAGCTTCTGTAGAGCTGTTTAACATCACAACTGACAGACTTTACAACATTACCAGGTTTTTTATTTCTTTATTATTATATTTTTTTTACCGTTTATTAATGTGAAGCTGTTTGACACAATCTGTCCAATCACTATTTAGATAAATGTGACTTGACTGTAAGTGTTCAGCTTGAAACAGGATCCCAGCAGCAAGGATACCAAAACTGTGACAGGCCAGACTGACAGGTAAGCTGCTGTAAGGCTGTACAAGTGACATAACAAAAGCAACAGTAGGGTTGACAGAACTCACAGTCTCATTCGATATCCAACCTGAGACGTCTCACATCACCGACTCTGGCCAGCTCTTGTATTCCTACTATATGGCAGCTGGGCATGGTGCCACTGTTATACCAGGTAAACATGTCACAACACTAGCCTCAAAAAACAAGGCTTTCTGGCTTTTCTATTTGATATTCGTGAACATGATCACAGCAGGCTGATTAGAAAGAGAGTGGTGGAAAACAAGAGTGCAGGTGAGGCTGGCAGTGCTCTAATTTTACAGCCTGCTATTTAGACATTTTTAACCAAAGTGACATACAGTGCACTAATGGCAGGGACAGTGTCCCTGTAGAACAACCTAGTGTTGTGTGCCTTGCTCGAGGGCACAATACTATATGGTTTACAAGGTACCTCTAAGTTCATGGTCACCCACACCCTGGACTGAGCTTACAGCAAGCAGCACAGAAGCTCAGACACTGTGTGTGGTCAAGCCTAAACACACACACACACACACAAACACACACACACACACACACACACACACACACACACAAATAATAATAATAATGTGAAATATTAGTTTAAAACATGTTTTTTTTTTATTTCTGTGATGACAAAGCAGACTTTTCAGCAGCCATTACTCAAGTCCATTTATACTCAAGAAACATTTTGTTTAAGTATCAATGCAGACACAAAACAATTGTGCTCCTTAATATTTTTGTCAAAAACAAGATTTTTCTGATGAGTAGAAAGTTCAAAAAAACTGATCTGAACAAATCTTTTTTTTTTTACATTTACATACATCACATTTAATCAACTTAATGCATCATTGCTAAATAAAAACAGTAATTTCTTTTAAATAAAAAAATCTGACTTCAACTTTTGATAATTAGTGTGTACACATATTGTATAGTTACCCAATAATTTATATACAAACAATTTTGTATTTCTTGTAACAAAAAAATGGTTTGCTAGCTTGACTCAAACATGTAAAAATATAGTCAACGCCCACAAAATACTTTCACCCTTTGTCTTTCTTTTAATTTTTCCATTCCTCTTTCAATATACGTATCCAAAGGCATGGTGTCAAAAGTATTTTTTTATGACTTCTGTTCCAGTTTGACAGGCTAACACCCATGGAGGCCATGCCAAATGTGCCTAGAAATAACACCGGGCCTCCCTACTGTCTCTGAGATTGCCCACCTAGGAGCCTGGCACACACCATGGCACACGCAAAAACCCTGGTGGATTATACTCATGTAGCATATTTCATAATGCAATGCAGACTCCCGGCTTTCCTCCTCTATCTGCCCTCATTGTCCCAGTCGGCTGTCAATGGGCAGGCGCAAATAATTGCTCTGGCTGCTTCTGCGCCCTACCTCACCTGCTCCAGACGGGTATATCCAACACACGAATCATTAATAACAATGACACAAAGCGTTACTACATAAACACTTATCGGATGGCGGGCGCTGCGCGCCACACACCTCCAACACTCTCCTGTTCCCCTGTAATCAGAGCTGTGAGGTAATGAATGTGGAAGATAACCCCTCCACTGGGCGGAAGGGGAGATAAAGTCAAAAGTGATTAAGAAGAGGCGGGAGGTGAAGAGGAGGTGGTTGGAGATGCTGCTATGGGGTCCTGACAAAAGGTGCAGGTGTAGCAGTACATTCTGGACAGGAGCTGCTCTGACAGGTGACCACAAAACTATTGAACAGGCAGGTAATTACCCAACCAACCAAGGTAATTTACTGGACTAAGTGCCACTTTTGCCGCCCTGTTGGTGTGACTGTGTGCAATTATGCACTGAGGTCTAACAATGGAACATGTGTGCCATTCATGAAGTGGGCTGAGCCCACTGGCCAGAGACCACCAAAGACACACATACGCCACGTCAACTCTGGACACAAAGAATGACAAAGACAAATGAATGCTCAAAATGAAAGCTAAGTGTTTACTATGACTAAACATTACTTTATGCTTGCATAAGCCAGCAGAAGTTATTTTGATGCCTATAATGACCATCTTATCAGAAAGCTGCATCTTTAATTTGTGGAAGATGACTGACAACTCTGACAGCTACACTAGTTGACGTAAAAGCAGTCTATTTTTATTTTTAAACATCACCTGATAGGCATTCATTTTGTATCCGTGCAGCTTTTTTTCATGTACAGATCTCATTAATTTTAAGATGTCGACAGTTTATGGACTCCTGTATGTCCCAGTCTGACAATTTTTTGAAAACACAGGCAATTTTATATCCTATTTATCTACAAGACCCTTGTTTTTCATCTCAGTTTCCTATAAATCTGGGGTTAACAGCTGTCAGTGTTCTTTCAAAAAACTTTATATGATTATATGATGCTTTCTGGAAACAGCTATCAGAGCTACCAATTTGGTCCAAAACTTTAATTCACCGCATACCTGTATATGTATATATTAAAAAAAAACACACACACAAGTAAAGCTGCATCTGTTACTGCATCGGTGGATGCGCTCTTCAAATACTACTTCTCTCCCTGTCCATTTTGTAATAGCAATCAGGATACAATCAAGATCTTTTCTTTAAACCTCACATTAATTTCTGTTTGATGTCAATTATTCAAATAATACATTTAAAATCATATCCAACAGCACAGCGAGCGCAAATGATAAAAGCTTGTGTGAAATAACGCACCTCCCTGCCCATACAATCATTTCAGCAATAATGTAATATTGAGCAATAAAAGGCCCTAATAAATGAGTTGGAGTTGTCCGCTTCCTGACGCAGTCTCTACCCTGTATGAGAAGACATCATTATGCTGAGACAAATGAGTACACGTATGTGTAAGCGAGTGCGTGCAGATTTGTGCGCAGAAGCATGTTTGTGTGGATGGGAGTCTTAAGAGCTCACTCAGAATTCACATCCATCTAGACTAGCGGCGGGCTGATAATAAACGCCCCTCAGCCTGATGATGGCTTAATTACCAGTGTAAAGAAAGTGTTTAATCTCTGACCCGTTTCATGTTCTTGCCACTCTCTTTCTCTGGGAGTGTGTGTGCGCGTGTAAAAGACACTGCTGCGTCCCACTCGTAGAGAGACCCCTACCGTCTGCCAGGGGCCTGTAGGGTGCAATTAGAAACCACTAAATGAAGTTGACTATAAGGTTTCATTTTTCGCTTTCTCTTTCTCCACCCCCTCCTCCTCTTCAGCCTGCATAATTAACAAGGAAAACTATGCGTTGTGCCAGAGACAAAAGTCTAGAATCTCAAAACAGCTGCTGTTATAAGGACAATATGGTTTTATTTCCATGTTCATATATTGAAACTACATTATCAACATCTCATTAGGCCCCTTAACACCCTCTAAAGGTACTAATATGTACCCTTAAATTAATAGTTTGCCCAAATATGTAAATGCATCATTTATCAAATCATCATTAACTCACCCATATGTTATGTCCAATGTTATTTTAAGTATCAATGTAAACCATTCAGGGGTAGATAGGATACAAAGGTGTACATTTGAAGGGTACCGGTCGAGTAACCCCAGCTGTTGTACCCCTATAAATGTGCTATTTTTTCACTAACATGCTTTTAAAAAACACAATACTCAGACTATGGAGGCTCAGATATAGGCTACTCCAAGTGATACTGATTAATGAACTGCTGTGACATAATTTCAAACAGGGCTCTGAACTGGTTCAAGGAACAAAAACGAAAACTAAAACTAAAAACAATTTTTTTTTTGACAGGAATAGAACCAGAACGAGAAATGAAATCAAATTGTATAGTTAACAGAATCTAAAATTTGAAATGGCAATTTACCGGTTAATAACGTTATTTTATCGTTCCATTTTATATTTGAAATTTGTTGGGAATTCAAATAGTATGACCTATGCAAATGTGAAGCTAACACATCCAACGAGTGAAATGCCTACTCAGCTGTGAACTCGCAATGTCGAAAGTCGCAATGGGAATGCAACGGCATAAGAGTTTATTCGAGGATAGTGTAAGATGGTTTCAACAGATCACACACACCTGCAGCGCTTCTGTGAACGGAGAAAACAGAATAAAACTGTAGGCTTACATAAAAAGGAATATATAGACCTATACACAAAATAAATTTCACTTAAATCATTGACAGATTAACAAAACTAAAGAAAAAAATGCGCTGAGTTTTGGTTTATTGTGACACGATCCAAAGGAGACAGCAGAAAGTAATTTTCTTTATTTTGCAAAAGCTTTACAGTTTTATAAATTTTACAATTATATTTATTTAGCAAAAGCTTGACAGTTTTGAATGTCTTGCTTCTACAAACGTTGGTATGGCTATCGCGCCGGCGCCCCAAAAACACACACACAACATATTTTTGCGATATTGCAGCCTGTTCATTATCAAAATAAAATACAGTTAAAAAAACATATAATAAGTAGCACTGCTCCATTGTACAGTCTGTTGCATTCAGCGTGACCACTGCCTCACTGTGCTTAAACGCTAAGGATGATGTCCGATGCAAGTGAGGTACAAAGCCTATTTCATAATAAATAATATTTAAGCATCCAGATATGTTGCGAATATGAAAACATTTGGATTCTTGCCAAATGAGAGAGGTAGGCATCAGTTTAAATTAATTTGTTTTTGGCTTGACATTTATATAGCCTATGCTACACCTTTAAATGGCCTTAACTTTAGAGGATTTGTTGTGGACAGAAGGGAACATTAGCTGTGTTTGCATTTTGCTTTACTGGCATTTAGCCTACATTATTTCTGAATGTAATTATAAAATGTGATGTAAGCCTATATCCTACGTGACTTAGACTGTTTTTTTTTTCATTCTCAAAAAGCAATTTTATATGAGTATCATTAGCATTGTCATTAGCGTTGTTTAACAATGCACCAATCATTTTTAAATTTCTTTAAAAAAAATACTTTAATGTCTTTAAAGCATTAAATTATTTTTTCTTTTGTTTAGTAGGCTACATTTGGCCAAAATCCAGAAAAGACAATGCTGTTATTAAGCACAGCCGGTTGAGATACCAGAATAATTTTTTTTTTTTACTTTTTTTTTTTAGTAAATAAAACACCGTACTTTATTATAATAATATTAATTATTATTATTATTATATGAAAATAAAAAGAAAAAAAAATAATGTTAGTAACCGGTATTAACCGGTTTTGGAAGGATAATAATAAATGAGGTATGCAGGAACAGAAACGTTAAAATATTGATTCTGCTCGGAGTGAACCGATTTGATTTTTCTTCTTGTTTTCAAGCCATGATTTTAAACAAAAATGAGAGGAAAGCGTGCAGTACATATTAACATGCTCATCTAAATGCCAATCCCAGCAGTATGGGTGGTGTCAGGTTGTTTCACTCCTCAGGTATTTCAAACTACTATTTACCAGTAAGCAAAGAATGAAAAAGAACTTCATCATGAGTATATCGGAGCTTCTATTTGTCCAGTCCTACAGTGATATAGCCTATGACACAGTGCTAACAAACCAGCCAGCCCCATTAACAGTCGTCTGGAGGCTCCAAGGACCACTAAATCCCTGCGTCTCAACTACACAAACAAAGTCAATCCACCTGAGACGGCAGGGGACAGGATGCTGGGCTACTTATAGCAACCTGAGAGCCGCAAACAAGAATGGCAGGAAAGCTGCTCGGGCCCAGACACTTTGAAGTGCCCTACAGCTAAACTAGTCTGATCGGACAAGCCAGCATCTTTGAAGGCAGGTTATCCTCAACAGCCGCGTGTCCTGTTGTGAACGAATTGTTTCCTCTTTCAATTTGTCTTGATTTTTTTGTTGAAATTGACACTTGGCAATTGTTTTACTGGGTGAGGCCGGGTCCTGCTAAATGCAAGCCTCTACCGGTAACTGTGCCGTGTTCTCTAGTAGCGAGTCAGGTGCCGGGTCTGAAGTAGCGAATCAGTGCAGGTGACACTGCTGTGACACTCCAAAGGTATCTCCTGTGGGGTGACCTCCCGCTAACTGGCCATTTCCTCTATCCATTGGGTCATGACCTTTTCTGCATCGGCCAAGTGAAGCCATTAGTCATGGGAGTGAGGTCATTCCACACGAACACCATACATCACACTGTATATTAGAGAGGCTACGAGATGTCAGCATTAATCTTTCTAATCTCTGTGGTTTTAATGATGGCCTTTTGACTCTGACAAACTCACAGTTCATAAAGGTGTGCAGAAACTTTCTCTGTAGGATACGATGTGAAAGAGTTTCAGAGTTTTGCGCACCAAATGCGATTTGGAAACTTTGGGAGCTCGGGTAAGGTGTGACGAGGCTAAAGTGGTTTTCCAGTAAATGCAAAAGTGCAGGTGTATAAAGTGGCAAAGGAAGACATGCTCTGGTTGTTGAGAGCACAATGTGACCCCTTGTGTGCACAATCAGAAGCGTGATTTTTTTTATAATTCACATTTACAGTGTACACTTAGTAGAAGCAGCACATAATAACACACACAAACATGTCCTCTGACACTGATAAGATTTGCAAAGCATCACCTGTGTAATCTGAGAGCAAGGAACAGGAAGTTCACGGATAATCCTTGAATCTGAACATTCATTGATCTTAAAACTCTTTTGATACAGTATGCCTACTGCTAACTTCAACTGAAACAAAGTACAAAAATATGTTCAGAAAGCACACAGAGTTGGCTGTGGCGCTAATAAATGTTTTGTCACTGATAATACTAGCCCCTTAGATTTTTACAGGACTGGCCCTTTTTTTGGTTTCTGGATTTGCCCAGGGTGGATTTATGCAGCTTCTCTCCTGTGTATCCTATTACCCACTTGAATTCTGATATAAATCATATTTGTTTTATAATCATGGCCAATGAAATCAAGACTCAAACCATCATTGTGATTAATGAAAGCAACACCCTTTTCCTGTGGGTGAAGAAAGGGCATCCTCATCCAACTGGCCCATCCTTACTTTCCTTTTCCAAATAAACACAGCAATGTCAACCGTCGAAGCACATTTAGTTTTGACCCAAGGGCCGCAAGATATTCTTAGCTCACTGATCACACTCAAAGCACTCATTGAAAGTGCTCTTTCGCCATGGCGGGGGACGAGTGTGGAGCTGCACGTTGGCCTACCCCTAACAGGAAATTCCACAGCTCTCCCGAGCCTCTGAACACAATACTACTCAAAACACACAAGATGAAGGCCGAGAGCGGGAGCAGGCCAGAAAGTTACTCTGTCTCTGTAGATATCCCTCTTTCAACCTCTAATCATCCTTCTCAAATAGGGGATGAATTTGCATTATGTAACTGAGACAGGAAAGGAAAGCCAAAACACACAGAAACAAAGTGTAAAGAACAATCGAGCTTTGATACAGGTCGCTGAGATTCGTTTTGCGGGCTGAGTCAGCATGAAAGGGCCGCAGAATGCATTTCGCCTCTGGGTTGACCACCGATAAGAGCATTTGATGGGATTTGAGAAAATGATAATCCCCGTCCGTGACTATAACCTTTCTCTTACAATGTGCTCTTGAGAGGGGACAGGCTCACCTTTAAAAGTTAACATTTACAAATACAGTACATTTCCTGCTGTAAGTGCCAGCAAATCAGTTCAATAAATTAATTAATCTGAGAACCCTGTGCAGGCGATGACAGTAGTCTCACAACAGGATACATGCCTGAATAGGATTAATGGGTCACTGTTCCTCATCGTTCGGTTCAATTTGTATGCATCCAGTCAAATTAATATGAATTTGGGTGTCCATTAACCAGCCTCATGATGCTCGCGAACCCTCTTTCCATGTATTGACCTAAAGGCACAGCGTGTTACGGTAATGTGAAAGGAGAATGGGCAGCCAAGCCAAATGAACAGAGAAGACTCCATATTCTGCACTTTTATCAAAGAGTAACTGCTGTGCTCAAGTCAATAGAAAAAGCCCCAAGACTTTTTGCACTGGGTTTACCGCACTTTAAGGGAGCGATCGAATGTAATGCGTACAATTACTTGTGTCTTCTGAATGGAGCATTTCAGCAGGCCAGAATTCCCTACCACCCCTTTTTTTGATCTTCTTCAATTTTAGCACATCGTCCATTTTTCCTGGAATTAACTGATAACACATCCATAGACTGCAAGCGGTCAATCAATACTTGTCATTCACAACGTCAGGAAGAAGTGTAAATCTGGTGACAACCCGTAAAAAAGGTCTAGGTAAAAAAGTGCTGCTTGCCTGAATGACAGAACTTGTGTGGAAATGGTCTCCAACATTAGATAAAAAATTATTTATGTAATGTTAACTTCTTACTGGAGCCAATGTCAGGTGGCGAGTGTGATCATATCCAGGGAATGAGGAAGAAACACCCTTATTCCCACAATAATGATGGCCTACACATACACATTAAGTCTGCAAGCCAGAAAACAGTGGAAACAAACATTCAAGTGCACACACCAAATGTTCAAGATCATTAAAGAGGTGCCTAAATATAATTTTGCATATTTCAGATTTTTCATGCATGATGATTTTTTTTTCATTATTTACAGGAATTCTGTCAGCCTGAAAACCCTCCAATGGTGATGAAATACAGCAATTCTGCAAAGAGTGGGGCAAAATTCCTTCACAACGATGTAACAGATTTATCTCAAATTATAGGAAGAGCTTGAATGGTACTGTTGCTAATAAAGTGCAAAAGAAATTCAGGAGGCATTTACTTTTGCCACATAGGGCCAGTTATCATTTAAAAATGGAATTCAATATATTTAAATCATTTTTTATGATTTAGCATATTAAGTTTTGTATAGGCTCCCTTGAGAGAATTTCTTAAATGTAAAAAATTTCCTCAGCCCACAGTGACTACGTTTACATGCAGCCAATAACCTGTTCAAAACCGGGATATTAGCAATAACCCGGTCGCGCACGGCCATGTAAACACCGGCAAAAACCCGGATATGCTCATATCCGGGTTTTTAAAAACCGGGATATTATACCTGGGGTACCCCTTTTCTAACCCGAATATTTGGTCTTGTAAACGCGTTTCGGCATATCCCCATCAAAATGTGTGTTCTGCGCATGTTCTATTCGCAAGGAATCTTGGTCTTTTGAGCAGAGACGACGCATAAAAAACCCCGCGTGCAGTATAGAGGCACAGTAGTGTCAAGTGCTGCTGGTGGATCAGCACCAGCGCCAAAGCGCAAACAAAGACTATCGCTATCTGCCCCAAACTATTCATTATCTGCCTGCTGCTGCTGTTGTTGTTGTTGTCTTTGGGTACAGGAAGAAGAATCGGAAATGACACATATTGCGTCTTGTTGTAAGTACGTCCAGACGCTAACTGTGCGTCGCCGTTTACACCGGGATTGGCGACTGATTACACATTCCATGCATACAGGAGTAACTCTCTCTGCTCACGCATGTAAACGGGTTATCCCGAATGTTTCAGAAACCCGAATAGTGACCTTAACCCGACCATAACCCGAATTTTAACAGCATGTAAACATAGTCAATGATACAAAGACTTGAAAATGGTTAATGGCCACAAAGCATTCACAAGCTAGGACCATATTAGAAGCAGATAAAAATGGGCCAGAAGGCGCCTCCTAGCGGTCTAACCCTAACCCTAACCCTAACCTTAACCCATAATCTGTGTCTCATATTGACGCTAGAGGGTGCCATATGCGTAGGATGTTGACGAAATGTCAAGAGGTTCAGTATATGACGCCTTGGGATGAGAATGCATTAGTATATATGGAGGTTCTTAGAAGTCAGGTGATTGTTTGAGGCGTGCCCCTGCCCCGAACTTTAGTTAATACCAATTATCTCCATTTTGTGAAACAAGTAGGTGCCGTCTTCACCCAGACATACTTAAAAGAGCCTGCTTTGCTATGGCAGAGTCAAAGGCAATATATATATATATATATATATATATATATATATATATATATATATATATACAGTGGGTAAAATAAGTATTGAACACGTAAAAGATTTTCTGTTGGATTCAAGTCAGGTGATTGGCTGGGCTATTCAAGCTGCTTTATTTTCTTTTTCAGAAACCAATTGATAGTTTCCTTTGCTGTGTGTTTGGGATCGTTGCCTTGCTGAAATGTCCACCCTTGTTTCATCTTCATCATCCTGGTAGTTGGCAGCAGATTTTTATCAAGAATGTCTCAGTACATTTTTTTCCATTCATCCTTCCTTCAATTATATTATTTTTGCCACACCATGATGTTTTTGGGGTGATGTGTATTATAGCATCCAAAGAGTACAATTTTTGTCTCATCGGACCAGACTATTTTCTCTCAGTATGTCACAGGCTTTTCTAAATGTTGGTGAGTGTGTATACAAGCCACAGTGGTTGAGTGCATTGCTTATTTCCTTTGAAACAATTGTACCTGCTAATTCCAGGGTTTTTTTCACTGCTCTGTCAGAAATCCTGCAAGGAGCACCTGGTCATGGCCGTTTTATGGTGAAATTATGTTCTTCGCACTTCTGGATTATGGTCCCAACAGTGCTCACTGGAATATTCAGAAGTATAGAAATCCTTCTGTAACCAATGTCATCAGTATGTTTTGCAACAATAAGGTTGTGAAGGTCTTAAAAGAGCTCCTTGTTTTTACCCATCATGTTTCTTGTGTGACATGTTGGTAATGAGACACCTTTTTATAGGCCATCAGTTGAGACTAAATCACTTAATATTAATTTCCACTGACTAGGGGCACGATTAATTTTAATTACTGATAGATTTCTGATGGTGTCTTGGCTTTGCAAAACTTTGTGCACCTCCCTTTCTTCATGTGTTCAATACTTTTTCCCTGGGTCATTACACTTTATTACACAGAACTTAATTTCTGAACGTATTTGTTTTATTTTCTTTGTATGTATGGATTACTTGGATTGTTATCTACATCTGGTGAAAATTTAATGTCAACAGCACCCTTAGAGAAAAATGGTGACATGTTCACTACTTATTCTACCCGCTGTATCTATAAGCTCTTAAAAAACTTGCTTGTGCGCTTTCTTCTCCTTTTTATCATCATTGGGCAACTTCTGACAGGTTTTGTGGTTTTTCATTTACATATAATTACACTTTAATAGAAGAGTGACAAGTGCAGGGACTGTTAAGTGGCAGACAGCACACAGACTGTACGGGACCCCCTAAGATACAAGATGACAAGACGCAGCACTGGCTCCATCTCCTGCTAATTAAATGAATCAATTAAGAGACTATTGTTGCAACTGTGTAACTGATGTTCTATAGTGGCAATAACAGTCCCACTGGGAGACCCTTCACTGCATTAAAACACTGTCCTCTACAACACCACTTGATATCATTAGAAACACTTATTTGCGTCTTGCTGTCATGTCAGGGGAAGCTGCAAATTATGGAAATGTGGGTTGACCGCGACAGGGCCCACTGTGAGACGGGATAGGTTTTGCTTCCTGGACTCCGAAGAGGACTTGCACTCCTAAACTCGGAAGTTCCTAAAAGTTCCCTGATGAAAACAGATCCCGCCATCAGCGCATCTGCTGATTAGTCACTATGTAAGGGTCACTCATTTGCATTGCCTTCCCGCTAAGCCACTCTGCTTTATGCGGATCAATTAACATAATAAATTTACCCTCCTCAGTTAAACTGATTAAGTTCCAAATTGTTTCCGATGGCCGTCATTAATCCTTAACATGGGCTAAGTGGTTTTGGCACAAATTTGATTGGACTTGTGTATAAAAGGCCAATTAATGGCATTATAATTCTGAACCTGTTTAATTTCCAGTGTCAGGATATGTTATGAACATACACAATCCAATTGCCATTTAGTTGATGTACAATTTCAAACTCTCGGGATGATAATTGGGGTCTGAAGCAATGGCAGATGTGTGAGGTGACATTCATTTGCACAAAATTAGAGCCAATTTTCTTCAGAATAGCTTCGAATGAAAAGAGAGAGAGATAGCAAGAAAGTCATTCAACCTGAATGTTTTTTTTACAGTAATTCACTGCAAAATGAAATCAAATATGAATTTGAAATTTTAATGTGATTTCAGTTTTCTAACAAAGGTTTATTTTTGCAATTATTTTGTTCTTCCACCATACAGGATGGAAGTAAAATTTCATCACTTCATAACCACAATCCACAAACATCATTCCAGCAAAGGGGGTCAAGGAGATTACTCGACTGACACTTGCAAGCAGAGCCCTCAAAATGTGCGGACTGGTGTCTGTCGAAAGCCTAAACTGTTTATCTAAACAGTTAAAGCCTGGCTTGACATAAGTGGACCGCTCTGTCATGGCGTCTGGCTGAACTGAAGGTAGTCAATGGCAACGTTGTAACACTGTCTCAGACCAGTGGATGACTGGAGACTGTTGTCACAGTCTTAAGGAGTGAAACCTGACGACAGGAGTCAGATTGCTACACAAACACTGCAGGGCTGCTGACCACAGCAACTGGTAGCCATAATAAGTAGCCATTTAGCACACTTATACCCAAAGAGATTTACAGTACACTTATCATAGGAATAAACCCCAGTAGCAACCTCGCTTTACTCAGTGAATAACTGGGGACTTTGAGGATGTAAATATCTGAGATATAGAAATGTTACTATTAATTAACACTATAAATTATCTTATATATATATAAGATATAAGATTGTCATTTTAGTCACTTAATATTTGAAGTCATTTTTATGGTTGTCAATCTCTCTCTATATCTCTCAAAATGATTATCCATTTTTCATAATGTATGTATACCTATATATACGTATCACCTCACAACACGGTGAATATAAAACTGTGTATAATATGGTAAATATAATATAAAGTATATAGTGATAAAAGGAACACTTGAAGAAAAGCCAAATATATATTCATCTACACACACCATGTACTATAAGGAGCTTTACCATTTTTTATGTCAGGGCACTGATGAAAAGATTTAGTAATAATCTAAGGTTTTTTGATGGTTTCTTCTGCACACAATGTTCTATTGTTCATCTTTTTCATACTTTTCCCACACAAACACAAATCACTTGCTCTTTGCACCTTATGAATTCTAATTAAGTTGCTCTGCTGCATCTATGGGATTTGATCCCCAGCTGTGTAACTTAGCTTTAGATATTACCCGACGTCCTTCACGAAAGCTCTCAGTAGAAGCATTCTCTCTCTGTGCCTCTCTACCTCTCTTTATCTGTGCTTCCTGTGCATTCTAGTGCCCACTCGTCAGATGGCGAGGCTAACCTCTGTTTCTGCACCCGGCAACTCACGCCATCCAGTGTCAGAGAATCAAATGAACCATTTCCACAGCACTGATGCCCCCATGACAGACAGGCCAAGGAGGCTAGGCACATCAGCTCAGATGGCACAACAGCTGACAGCAAGGTCAAGAGAGTTGCGGCTCGGCTCAGTCCGGGATAGGCAGCCTTTGGCCGAGCTAGCAGCCTCTCAAAGATGTCTGTGATTTACCTGCACAAAGACCTGCAGCAGACTATATTACAATGAAACTTGATATACTTCATCAGACACAATGCAATGACTAACTTCATAATATCTGTACTTCAACATATGGAGAACCAAATCATTACAATTCTTAAAATAATAATAATAAAAAATTGAATGAATGGTATGTCAAAATGTTAGACTAAATGTTAGACTTTTTCAGCTGGAAACAATATATATATTATTATTATTTTTTGTTTTTGTATTTAAGAATTTCATTTTTGGGTAAATCTCAGATACACAGCAATGAGAAAAAAGATAATAATAATAAAACAAAAAACACGGAAAACCAACTGATCCAGGGACTCGACCTCTAAATTCCCTATTCCCTGCCTTGCCCTAACATTTACATTTTCGAGCTGGAGACTGAGAGGGATGTGAGCTAAAAGAGATGGTTTCTGAGTGTGCAGTTGCTTATTCCTGCAGTTATTGTTAAGGTTGCACAAAGCGCTCCAAAGCTGCATGGGTGTGGATCAATGCAAACGGCTTGTGCAGGAGAGCTTTGGCTCACTGCCCAATCAACGTCTTCCCGCTGACCCCTTCTTCCCCAAACACAGTGAGATTCCCATCAGCCCCTGCTACAGACATGTGTATCTGACACCACCCCATCATCTGCTCGGCTGTGTGACTTTCTCAACAAGCTGTTTGTGATTGGGCTGCAATCTGGAAGGCATGATGTGGTGAAGAAAAATAAAATGTGATGCTTCAGTGTTGATAGATCAATTACCATCTCTAACGATATTATGTACATAAGAATCAAGCAGAAAGGAATACCACAGCATCATGGTATGTTGCTAAAAAAAAAAAAACTATATAATTTATAAAGTGAGATTTAAGTACTTAATACCTTTAAATACTTTAGCATTTTCCTTTTTCTCACAAATATGAGAAACTTCAAAGAAATCTTCTTTTCCACCACAGAGCAGAGACCAAAATCAAACAACATTTCTGAATTCTGCTGTATCCCGTCTTATGCGTGTGATGATCTTTTGGAGAATAGAATTGATTGTGAAGGAAATTGAAACGTGCCTGCTTATAGTGTTGTAAAGTACGTCTTTGATAACAACATTGAAAATTAGAACTGCAGCAAACAAGATTCCAATTCAAATTTGAATGTACAATAACAAAATATGGAACAGGACATCATGTCATTATCCAGGAGCCTGTCATTAGTAAAGAAAATAGGTCAGTGAATGCATTGGTGGGCCACAAAAAATAAATAAAAATAAATAAATAAATAAAATAAACACAATCCAGTCCTTGCTACAGTCCCACATATACACACCATTTCTATTAGTCATTGGAAAATAAAGCTGTCGTAAATTTATCTAAGCCAAAGGGAGACAGCCTCTCTCAAGAGAAGCCTCAAAAGCTTTGAGATGTATTATAGGTTAATTCTTTTCAAAACAATGCCTCTGGGCCTGAGCCCAGTAAGTCAAGCGCAGACTCTCTCAAGATTTTATTGCTGTGACATAAATCTTTTAATCCCTTCAGAGTGCCACGGCTCTGTTGAGGAGGGGATGGGGCAGGCCCCGGGACGAGGCCTAACCACAGAGCACCAGTTGTGCATCAGGTAACTACTGCCGCTGCCGCCACTTCTGAAGGACTCTGAAGTGAAAAGAGCAAAGGGTTTGGCCAGCAAGGGGATGTGGCAGCTTACCTGAATGCATATTTATGAGCCAGTCACGGCGGGGAAAAGAGAACCGACAAAGATGAGGTTTGCGCTTGTTCAATCACCCTTCCCTCTGTTGCCACAGCACTGTCTCACTAACGTGCACAGATCACACGCACATTACCACACCTTTTTAACTCATCTGTGTTTGCCGTGTCTCAGCAAGCCCTGAATCAGATGCGGCCCAATGCAGCCGAAAGACAAGACCACATCCAAAACCTGAAAGGGAATATCCAATGTTTATTTATAATTGTGCTCTCAAGTGACCGTTCTGGTCATGGCATGTTATCTATTCACTCTCCAAAATAAATCTCCTCATGTCCGAGCACTGTGTTATCTAAGACACTATCTGGGAGTAAGGCCTTTGAAGATCAGGCAGTGGGAGAGAGAAGAGGCTGGAATGGTTATAATGTGCTGGGTTCTTCCTCTTTTTCTAAACTGTGATGTACTGGCACAGAGAGGAGGACTGGAAATGGCTGGTGAGTTTCTTTAAAAGATGGCCTGAAGACTTCATCAACCTAATCCTGGTGGACTTGCTTTGGACACATCTTCCTTTGACCTCCAGGAGTTTATCAGGATAATTTAACAGAGAGCAGCCCTGGTGCAGATCACCCGCCATAAGCATTTATCCCACCCTGACACAAAACCGACAACTAGATAGTAAAGAACGTTCTCATATTAGGGGTGTGTGGCAAACAGAAATGAATTTACAACATCTTTTAAATTCCAATTCAGTGTCGGCAACAATAACCTCGTGGTCAGATTGCTGACATACAGCGCCGTTGTGCTTCAGGCTTCCTGAGAATCGAGTCCCGCTTGTGGACCTTTCCTGCTCCCATTTTTTCCCACTTCACTTCCTGTCTACATACTGTCCAATCACAATAAAGGCAACCATGACAAAAAATAAATTCCAATTAAATTACTGAATTTGAATTGAATTTACAATGTTGCAGGCTTGCAGCAAACAGAATGCAGAATAACAATAGGAATTTAAATGAAAGTAAAAAAAAAACAGCAACTTTAAAATGGAAAGATATTCATAATAATTGCAAGATATTTAGAAAATATAGATAGATGGAATGCTAACATGACAGATAGGCAATGATAAAAAGTCAAGGAACCAACAGACAGACAGACAGAGTGACAGAATGAATGATAAATAGAACGACAGACAAAATGATAGAATGACAGAACGATGGATAGACCGTTAGAGCAATATATAGAATGACAGAACAGCAGACAGACAGACAGACAGACAGACAGACAGACAGACAGACAGACAGATAGATAGATAGATAGATAGATAGATAGATAGATAGATAGATAGATAGATAGATAGATAGATAGATAGATAGATTACAATCAATTAAT
This sequence comes from Carassius carassius, assembly GCF_963082965.1. Taxonomy (NCBI): domain Eukaryota; kingdom Metazoa; phylum Chordata; class Actinopteri; order Cypriniformes; family Cyprinidae; genus Carassius; species Carassius carassius. The sequence continues at coordinate 19,196,125 of NC_081773.1, read as the reverse complement.
TGGTTGGGGAAAACACTCCATTTCCCAGACTGCTATAATGTGTTAAAACTAGTTTGAATTGCAATTCAGTAAATTCATTCTCCTGTCATTCCAATTCAACTTCCTGTAGGGTGAGGCCAATTCCATTTAAATTCATACCATCATTTTAGATGGTTAGCCAAGATGTCCTTGAGAAGATGCACAGGCCAACCTGAGGCAGTTGCGGCTGATTTTTTCTCTTTGTTTAAGGATATTCTCAAAGTACAGTTGGTCAGGTATTGACTGGCCGAAGCAGTGTGGTTACAGAAGGACTATTTTATCTCCTTCACCCAGTTCTTCAAGGATTTCTTTAATCTCTCTCTGACGGAAGGCAGGTCTTTGATGTGTCAATGCCCCTCCTTAATTCACTCAATATTTGATCTAGGCCTAACGCAGCTAAATCTAGCAGAAGTGCTTTCAAATGTCCACTGCTTTACAAATGTCATCACATCTGTATTGATTTAAACAGACAGGAGATGCAGCTTTGCATACTACATGACATCACGTGGCCACAGGAGCTGTAATCTTAATCACCATTAGATAAATAAACAGTTATGTAATATTTCCTGGTGGGTGACATACAGTATCCTTGAACGCTCAAGGGCAACTGAGTTTTCATTCACAGACGCAGCCGAAATTTCACAGCAAATGTGTAACACACAACCAGGTAAATTCAAAGGTCTAAGGAAGGATTTGCTGTGTTTTCATGGCTCTTGATTAAATAACAGAGGTGAAATATTAACAACCATTGCAACAGAACATCTTTTGGAACTTTTAAGATACCCACCATGACTTCAGAAAAAAATAATAATAATATTTTCACATTAATAATACATATTATATATACATACATATAAAAAGAGTGCAGATGTGTATAGAATAATCTGTGTTCCTTGGACAATCAGAACTATGGACTGTATAGGCCAGTCACAGACCAACGATTAAAGTTGCTATATACACTGTATTGAAATAAATATCGACTTCAATAACATACCACAACATTTGCAACCACCAAGACTTACCTGAATAATGTAAGATGATGTCTCTATCTTCAGTTCAGATTATTTTAGCAAATGTTGATGCAATATATTACTGTGCACTGTTGCATATGTAATAAATCTAATATTTCATGTTCCTGTAATTACAAATACACAGAAATGTATGCATCTAATTGAAGTAGGTTAATCAGCATATCATGTAAGTAAATGTATTAAAGTGGTATAATTGATCGACGGCTCTAATTATGATAATATCCCCTTGATATCTCATGACAGGAGACATCACTGTACATTTGAAGATATTGATTATATGCTATTGTGCGAGGAACATTTGTGCTGGCATTTCTAATTTGAAAAGTTGAGTTTTTTTTTCAGCTTTGTGTTGTAATTCTCATCTCAGTTTTTGTCAGTGCCCTTATGTTTGTGGTGCATACGACAACAACCAGATGGCAGAGCCTTCTGTATTGAAAGGTAGTGCTTAATTAGAGCTTCACAACTGTAATGGTCCCATTCAAAACAGACAGAGGCGGAAATTAATCTGAAGGAAAATAGCTTAAGTATTCATGACCCATGAATAAACACCCTCAATTTTGAACAGGGTCAGTGCATGAATATTCAGTCTATATTATGCTAAGTGTTGCGCATAACGTTGTTTAAAATACCTAAAATAAACAGCTATAATTTTGCCTCATACTTTACATGAATCTATATGAGAACTTTACATTTATTCACTAAAAATAAAAATTTGAACTAATTAAATAATTAAAATTAAATACTCATGATATAATCACATGTTTAAAAAAATCTTGAATATTGCCTGTAACTACATGCAGTTGAGCGCGTTCCTATTCCATGCTTGGCTTAGACAGCCGTGTTCTCCTGCTTAACACTAATCAAGTATTCCTCATTACATCCCAGTGGCTTCATGTGACACTATGCCCAGTCACTCCTCACTTCTGTGCCAAATTAGTTCCACCTAGTTGGCTACCAATGACCTATTCAATGTAAATGGAATGGGTGGAGAAAACAGACCCTGATACAGGTTAAAATCTGTATGGTTCGGACACAAATACCGCAAATAGCGTTATAATGTTAACAGGGGGAGTAGAATATTCCTGATATTTTGAATGCCAGGGTTTTCGATCGAGGGTTCTGTGGAAATGTAAAGAAATAAAAGAAAGTTTAATGACATTTAAATTTTTTTGAATAAACGACTAATCTATTGAGTATTATAGTAAGCAAGTTATCTGTTTTATGTCGGCAACATGTATAAATGTTATATTTTAGTGGGTAAGTCTCATTTTAAAACACACCAAAGGAGGCCAATCTCATTAGAAAAGATGTCAAATATGCATTGCGTTCCCGGTCAGAAGAGGACCGAAAACATCAGGGGGTCAACGGATGGCCAGTAATTCATCAAAACATTGTCGTCTGAATGTTTAATGCATGTGATTTGTGATAGGTGTTTTTGGCACATGATTCGCTCCGTAAAATCTTAATTTCAAATGCTTAAATCTTTGGGGAGAATGATTTAGTTGCTACAAAACTGACAGCCTCAGAATGTTCTAGCAACTCTGATCAATCTGTCAGAAACCGAAGAGCTGTGAAGGGCTTCCCCCCCCCTTTACGTGCGTGCGCATTTGTGTGAATTCATGGGTGCGTACAGTGTTGACGGGCATTCAAGCAGACGCCAGGTTCCACTGGCTGGACACATCCACGCCTCTCCCGTCAAACGTCCACCTGCAGAGACGTGGAGACAAGACTGTTAGCACGAAGACAGACACAAACCAGCTCTCAAGTTCATCTCCCTGTTACCATGCGGCAGCCATTTTAGACAGATGGTACCCAAACAGCCTGTCATGTTTACTGCTGCTGCCATAAAGACAAGAGTCCAACAACACTGTCCTGCAGAGGCCCCGAGGGAGCAGCCAGGGCCCCGCAAACAGCTGCCTGGGGGAGCGACACGGCCTCAGCCCAGGCTCTACCCCCTCCCTCACCGGCCCTCAAAACTCTTTTACCTATGCGGACATGCTACATTTACTACAATTAAAAAAGCATGCCATTTGAATATGCGGTGACACCTCGCAACCTGCTCAACGAGGCCTGCATATAATCATGTCCCTGTGGAGCCAAGAAGAAATTGTCCGTGTCACTATTAATGAAGGAATTTGCATTGTGATCTTAATTAAGGGCGGAATAATTAAGCTCACTTCTGAATTCATTAATCGGCAAAAACTTATAAATTTGTGTGGCCTATAGAGTAGGCGCGGCCCTGCGGATGATGTATATATTACGCCAGAGGTTGGCTGAGGTTACGTCAACTGAAGGTGGCATGGTGCTAATAAGGCAGGTGCCGCTGGGCTTCTCTCCTCTTCGTCGGGTAGGCAAGATGGTGGCCTGACCCCCGCACAGCCTCCTGGCACTCACCGACTGTCTTTCCCCAACATATCAAATAAGTTCTCGGGCACGGTAGTCCAGGTGTTCCACTTAACTACTTTCTCCAAGCACAGGTTCATCCAATTCAGGTTCTGCGGCCTGTACAGGAGGAGTCTCGATCCACTTCTTACAGTGAGCGCCAGCATGTTTTCACACTGCAAGCAACCCTGAAAGGCCAAAGTGCTCAAGGGTCTCAAGTGCCCAATGAATTATTTATAGGCCCTGAGAGAGACGGAGCAGAGAATTATTACACAATGGGTTGCAAAGGAGATCAACACACCATATAGTTACATCCAAATGAGCTTGACAGTCTTAAAGACATTACAGTTGAGAAGAAGAAAGAAGTACGAAGAGGAGGAGAAACAGAATGAACAAGTTTGAAGGGGTACCCTTGGGAACCCTAGAAACATCTTGAGCAACTGACAGACAGAGTGGCAGGAAAATAAAACATGTTTTTTGGCATCTCGGTTTCTTCTTGGTCGATTGAGAGCGTGTTTTTAATTTGTCTGAGGATTTTGGGTAGGTGTTGCAAAAAAATGGCTGAAAACAGAACATTTTTAAATGTGTTAGGAGTTGTGGCTACCTACGAGGCAGCCTAATTTAATCTAAACTGTATTCCCACTCACTGTAACAACAATTCAGGCATAATTAAAGTTGGTTAAATGAGATTCAGATTTCTCTTTAACATTTGTCAGCAGCTAATCTCCTTGCCTAAGGGTCTGTGTCGATTCAGGTTTTTGTGTTGAATTTATAAGGTCAAGAGCAACAGCTATATATCCCCCACACAGCCTACAGGAAGGTCACATTAAAACGGTCTTGGAAACTTTTTGTAACCCCTTAATTATTATTATTATTATTATTATTATTATTATTATTATTATTATTATTATTTATTAACGTTATTTGTTTTATTCACTTTCATTCTGAAACTGAAAATCCTTTAAAATATATAATTTATATCAATTAGGCCTACACATTACAATGACTGAAATATTCATTTAAAAATATTAAATATTACAAATAGCGTTCCAATAATCACTGAAATTGTAATTTTGAGCATAACATGTAAAACATGCAAGCAGACCAAATAAACTACTGAAAAGTGTCGAATGTGTGCTTTCAGAGTTTTTCTACAGGTTCACATTTTCAAAAGCACCCATAGTTTAAGAAGAAACAGCCGTATCACAAAAAGTTTCAGTACATGCCCTATAGAAACAAGTTCTGTGGAACACTTTTTACTTCAATCCTACATAAGGCAGACAGTTATAACCAATTATCGGCACACTGGCCAGTGACAATGAACTTGCCAGAAGTCCCAAGGTTCAAATCTAATGCAGAAGCTAACAGAGAAGTGACAAATGTCTTAAAACTTTCAAGACTCAATATCTGAGCTTTCAGCTAAAAATAACTCAGTCTGACAGCAGCATTATTTACAGATGAGGTCTGGAGAACCAGAGGGAGATGAGTTCCATGCCAGTTGTGTAAACACAAGCTCCCGCTTGGACAAAGAGGAACTCTGACTTCAAAACAACAGTAAAACTATGAACCTTACAAAACCTTTGGGGACTGGACCATTTGAAGTCTTGGCAACTCTGGGTACGGGTGAGTGGAGAATGAATTCTATTGCTACAAACCATCATCAGGCCCATATGATTCCTTGATTAAGACCATGTGTCAGACGACCAGTGGATTATTGCTCCTGCTGAGTGGCTAGTGGAACAGCTATTGGTCTAAAGTTAGGGCCACACGTGTCAAAACAAGAAGGGGATTGGACTCTTTTGTCCAGAATAATCAAAGATCTTAAAGAAAGCATCTGGTGTCAAACTGCTTTGGTATCCAAATATATAAAAGAATGCTAATCAACTGACAACTCATCTCTATGTAAGGACAAATCTATATACTTTAGATCCGCTTATAGTCAGAAGAGAAACAAAGTTTAAACTCTGTATTTGCCTTAAGACTTTTTGCATTTAATGATAGTTAGAGCAAAGCGGCGTTATTTAGAAGTTATTCAAGGGACAGTACATCCAAAAATGAAAATTGTGTCGTCATTTACTCTCCTTCATGTTGTATCACCAAACCTGTATAACTGACTTTCATCAGGCAATTCCCTTCACCGTCCTTGTTTTGATTCTGCCAAATCAGTTTGGGGGAATGCAGCTTATTGATCATGAGCCCAACAGTTAGCAAAGCAGGAAAACATTCAAACTACCTGAACAAAGATAAAGGCTATTTCAGTGTAAGTGAATGCTTTTAAATATAGAGAGATGCAAAAAATACATATAAAAACTTCTAGTGCATTCTTAAACTTGGACCTCATTATATTGAAGTACAAATCCAAGCACCAGAAGCACTCTCTAAGTATGCATTTTAATTCAGTCACAAAAACTTTAAGTGCCATTGTTTAAAAAAAAAAAGAAAGAAAGAAAAAAAGGTTTGGTGACTAACGTTTCATAGACCTTCAGTTGTTATGCTTTCAAATTTCATGCCATTTGTAATTTCACAGTATTTACTCCTCCGAAATTAGCCTACTACACTTGTGAAGTCACAATTCTATAAAGGTACAATTTACCCAGGCCGATGACATTTTTTTTTTTTGCATGACATTAAAATTTAACTAACTTTTAACAAACTTTTTAACTGCAGACATAGGCCTACATTATGGTATAGTACAATATTTGGAGTGTCCCTTATTCTGTCCATTATTCCAGAATATTAAACAATAAAGACTTATTTACAAGAATAAATACTATTTTCTTAAAGAATAAAAGATAAAGAATCACAATTGTCACTTATTTTCCATTTCTAAAGTTAATTGGCAACCCTAATGATGACCTAATTATCATTTGACTCCCCTGACAGCGGCAGCTTACTCAAAGAAACAAAACAAACAAAAAACTCAGTTGTTGGAGATATGAAAGTGCTGTACAACGATTAATTGTGTCCAAAATAAAAGTTTTTGTTTACAAAATATGTGTATGTACTGTGTATTTTTATGTATAAATAAATACAAACACATAAATGTATATATTTAAGAAAATATGTTATGTTTATATATTAAATATATTTATGTATAATATAAAAATTATTAAACATAATACATATAAACAGTACACAAACATATAATTATGTAAACAAAAACTTTTATTTTGGATGCGATTAATCGTGATTAATCGTTTTACGACAGCACAAAAAATAAAAAATAAAAAGCCGGTCATGAAGTCATGAAACTCCAGGTCTAAAAATGAGTCTTACTCTGGTCTAGAGTGTATGATACCACAGGAATCGGCACTGTTTTAATTACACTGAACAAAATTATAAATGCAACACTTTTGTTTTTGCCCCCATTTTTCATGAGCTGAACTCAAAGATCAAAGACTTTTTCTATGTACACAAAAGGCCTATTTCTCTCAAATATTGTTGACAAATCTGTCTAAATCTGTGTTAGTAAGTGTAACACTGTAACATTCGTAATAAGGGAAGGAGGAGGCGGGAACCTTAAAAAGATTAAAATAAAACTTTAATAACAAAATAAACACAAAAGAGCACGATAGCCCCTCATGGATTACTGTTGCGCACAAACAGAACCAAGACACAAAATAAAATCCAGGCCTGGTCCTCTCTCGTCCTTCACTGTCGCTACTCCTCGTTTTATCCTTCTGTAGATCCTCTGTCTAACTGGAGACCGGGGAGTGGTGCAGGTGTCACTCATTTTCAATTACTCCCACAGCTTTCGGCCCCGCCCCACTCATCACATACCCCCATCGGTCCTCGCAGGTCGGGGGTATTCCCGAGACTGTGCTTTACTCCCCCCACCCTTTGGGGGAGCCAATTGCGGTTGTCGTGGTGTACCTGAGGGTATGGACAGACAGGCAAGGCGAGAGAAAAGGAGACGGAAGGATGAGGAGAGACAGAGACGAATCCTGTTCCGGTTCCCAAACACACTGCCACTCGGCCCTCCACCAGCTGGGCAAACTCTTCCACGGTGCCTGGCGGCGGCCCTGGGTGGCCCTCAGCTGCCCGGTGGACTTACTGTATTGGAGGGTCCAGGAGGGTCCGAAAACCAGTCAGTATCTCGTGTGACCACCATTTGCCTCACGCAGTGCAACACATCTCCTTCACATAGAGTTGATCAGGTTGTTGATTGTGGCCTGTGGAATTTTGGTCCACTTCTCTTCAATGGCTGTGCGAAGTTGCTAGATATTGGCAGGAACTGGAGAATGCTGTCATATATGCCAATCTACATGGGGCTGTGCATTATCATGCTGCAACATAAGGTGATGGTCATGGATGAATTGCACAACAATGGGCCTCAGGATCTCATCACGGTATCTCTAAGCATTCAAAATGCCATCAGTAAAATGCCCCTGTGTTCATTGTTTATAACATACGCCTGCCCATACCATAACACCACCGCCACCATGGGCCACTTGATCCACAACGTTGACATCAGCAAACTGTTCACCCACACGATGCCATAAACACTGTCTGCCATGGAAGAGAACACCACTACAAAGTGCCAGAAACCATAGAATGTGAGCATTTACCCACTCAAGTCGGTTACGATGACAAACTGCATCCGGGTCGATACCCCGATGAGGACGACGAGTATGCAGATGAGCTTCCCTGAGACGGTTTCTGACAGTTTGTGCAGAAATTCTTTGGTTATGCAAACCGATTGTTGCAGCAGCTCCGGATGGCTGGTCTCAGACAATCTTGGAGGTGAATATGCTGGATGCGGAGGTCCTGGGCTGGTGTGTTTACATGTGGTCTGCATTTGTGAGGCTGGTTGAATGTACTGCCAAATTCTCTGAAACACCTTTGGAGATGACACATAGTAGAGAAATTAACATTAAATTCACAGGCAACAGCTCTGGTGGACATTCCTGCAGTCAGCATGCCAATTGGACACTCCCTCAAAACTTGCGACATCTGTGGCATTGTGCTGTGTGATAAATCTGCAAATTTTTGAGTTGCCTTTTATTGTGACAAACCTAAGGCACACCTGTGCAATAATCATGTTGTTTAATCAGCATCTTGATATGCCACACCTGTGAGGTGAATGGATTATTTCGACAAAGGAGAAGTGCTCACTAACACAAATTTAGACAGATTTGTGAACAATATTTGAGAGAAATAGGCCTTTTGTGTACATAGAAAAAGTCTTAGATCTTTGAGCACAACTCATAAAACATGGGGGCAAAAAGTGCTGCATTTATAATTTTGTTCAGTGTATTTAACTTGGACCATTTTGATGCAATATGGCAATAAATTAAGGGTTATACATTAAAGTTCAGGCCTTACAGACAAGCTATTCAAATCCACTACAACAGTTAAGTGCTCATTACCAGTCAAATAAATAAATAAATACATACATAAAGTTTGTCTTCATGAAATTAGTTCTGATCTACAGCTTAAAGGTTAGACAAAAAAGACAATCCAAGCAAAAATCTTTAAAAAAAAGTTTAAAAGCCAAAAAGTCTTCCTGCTTTACAATTAATAAATATACAGCACTAGAAATGGAGATGTGGGTTATGTCAGCACCTTTGAGAAGAGAGAAGCACAGGCCTGGTGGGTGGCAAAGGGGCAGAGGATACCACAAATATATACACAATTAGCTTTTACCATTTTCAAAATAGTACTGGCAGTAATCAAGGCGGTTTCAGGGAGAGAGGGGTCACGGAGCTGAAGTGATTGGATGAGGTAGGATGAGGTAGATCAAAGGGCTTGGTGCGGGGTGTATGGGTTAGACCTCCTCCCCGTTTGCATTTTCCAGCTGTTTTGCTAGGAACCCTGCACACGCCGCCTTGCCGAGATCAACCTTGGCTTATTATGACAACAGGAACAACAAACAGAATAGCAGAATACAGCTAAATCCACCAGATACCAGTCCACCGTGACTTTGTAATGAACTTTTGTTCAGATGGCAGGTGATAGATGTCCTATTGGCCAGGTACCCTGAGCCCCACTGCACCCCAGACAGGTGCAGCTCAGAATATTGACGAGCCAATAAAACACGAGCAGCACAGGATGTGGCAGCTTTTCTGGTTCCTTTCTCTTCACTTTGTAAATGCGAACTGGACGTTTGACAGCTGAAACCTTCGGGAAATCACAGACATTCATTCTCTGGCCAACAGATATCAAAGAGGAGCCTACAGCATCCATACCTTGAAGAATCAAAACTGTTGTCATTGTAGAAACACTGATGAGGAACACATGCAGCTTTTTGCCTACTGAAAAATATCTTATTCAAATACCAAAACACCAAAGACTATTTGTAATCCACATTTGGAGAGACACTGACAATGAGAGATGTTAAAATCTCTTAAAATTCTCACTGCCTAGAGCTCCCCTCCCTTGCATGGCATCTCAACCACGCAAAAGCATGTAGATCTTTAACTTTTATCAGGAAAAATGATTTTTAATTGAGCTAAATTACTTCATAAGGCTCACACAAAGCACATTTGGTCAAGCGCGCTTGTAATTAATTAAGCAAGTTTTAATGAGTTTCGTAATGAGATGTAAGACATGCAATACTCTTTGTGTACATGTTCTGTATTTCCTCCAACGTGTATCCAACACAGCGCTCTTGTTTGATTAATTCTAATCCACTTAATTAGAAGCCATAAGATTTCCCTGAAGGATTTAATTCACAAGGCTGCATTCGCTGATATTAAGTCATAGGTTTATTACTCTGCTGCCTAAAACAACGAGTGCACCAAGAGCAATATAACGTTAAGGACATAATGTCAAAACTCCTATGTCCCCCAGCCAAATTCCGATAATTTCTCACAACATGGTGCTTTTACACCATTACACAATTCAGCCAAGAAAGTGCATGCTGGGATTGCTGGTGCACAGCTGTATAAAAACACAAGACAAGGGGATGAAACGCTCGCTCGGAATGAAATGTTTCAACACCAAACACCATAAAACCAGTGAGTGTGTGATGTGGGTCCAGAAAGATTTTACTGCTCTGTGGGGTGAGGCATAAAACCTTGTGTATCCCACCCCCACACGGATGTTAGTGTCAAAGCAGAGAAACATGGCATCTGTGCCAGCACAGAGTTGAATAGGCATCTCTTGGACACGGCTTCCATAATAATTCAAATTTTATGCCTGTAAATTGGTAAAAACACTACCAGTGTGAAATGCATCTTTACAAGTTGTTTAGACTAAATTCTATGATCTGAACATTTTATGACAGACTTGTCAGTATGACGAAACCACATATCTGTTTGTGTATCTGCCAGTTAGGCCAGTGTAACAGCTACTCAACCCCTACCAAGATGCAATTAACAGCATTAATATTACATGACTGGCATTTACAGATATAACATCTATTTACACCCTATTATTCTTCTACTTGCAAAGATAGACCTTAGTCCATTGCTTACTGATAAGGAAGCACAAATATAAAAATTGCCATACAGATAAGCCAATATTATACTTTTACACTATTTTAAATCATTTAAAATTTTGCCAAGAGTGAACTGAAACATGATTCATTTAAAGTAGGACATTTCAAGATTTGCTAAAGATTACATATACCAGTGTTATTATTGTCTGTATAGGATCTGAAGGTATAGGCGAGGTGCAGTCAGACCCCTGTTCTCCAGGCTGGCTTGCTATTCCCACCACCTCCCCCTGTCCTCCTGCTGAGACATGGAGACTGGGTGAAACAATGCTTCCATTATCCACCGTCCCTCCCCAGTATCCCAAAAGCGATGTGTAAGGGAGCCTCAGTCGATTAAACCCAACACTCTCTCATTTATCACTCGCCCTTACATGTAGGCTGGAGCGTGGAGCACACACAACACAAGAGGTGCTGAGTAGAACATGGGTACATCGTCGGCGGAGTCACATCGGACTCCCGTTTGCCTTAAATATCCTCGAAATTTGCTTATCTTCCAATGCAGATGTATACTTGTCCTTAATTCTGAAATATTGCTTGGGTTTATTAAAAAACACAAACATGATCCATTACAGCTCCCTTTGCTACCCTTGCGCACCCACATACGTGAAGCAAACGCATTAAGAACTGACAGCCATTTGTTTGCATCCACTTTACAAGCTTCTGGGAGGTTCCACTTGGTATCAGGTTCGTCAAAATTTGTAATAACTTAATGTGACCTAAACTAGGTCACAGGCAATTGGAGTTAACAGAAAGATTCAAAGCAAACTAGAGAGAAACATGAAAACAACAAGAAACGTAAACTATTTTAATTCATACTGGAGCATTTTGAAGTCTACAGGAATTATGAATAACATGATACACTGAAGAAAAAAAATAATCCTCAAACATCTACAACAGAATGTCTGCCATGAGAACGTCATGTCTCATCAGTCAAAACAACACAAATACTGACTCATCTAGCATATGGTGACAATGACAACACATCATGCACTCTAAAAAAAGGTCTTTCTTGGCCACATTTTATAAAAGCATAAACAATCAGTTAACATTATTCCATTAACTTTTCACAAACATTCATTAAACATTGCTGTATTAACTGCACTTGGAAGTGTGTGCCTCAGCCACCATGAGGGTTTTCTCTAATGCTTAGCTGGCTACTGGCCTACCACGGTGATTGCAGACTGGCCTGCTTCCAGTTCATGTACCCTGCCCAGGATAAAGAGACACACCACAGCATCCTCCTCTTCCTCTGCCCGTCTTCTCCCAGACACAATGCTGGAACCCTGACAAGACCCATTTGATCAAGACAACTCTGTCACTCAACGACTACCGCACTAGAAATGAATGACAATATGTTTTTATATTTGATACATTTGTGCCAGTAGATCTGTTGATCTGTTTCTAAGCAGACAGACCAAAAAAAAAAACAGGAACAAAACATTTAAGCAATGTCTGCATAACTGCATAACCAGACACAGATACTCTGTTCAGAATACAATGCCTTGGCTTCAGTCTCACTTATCATCCGTTTCTCTTGTCTGTTTAGTTAATAAAAAGCTCTAATTGTTATTTTTAAACCATTTGCTTACTGAAAATAGATTAAAACCCTTTCCAGGCTTTGTTGGCACTTGCCCAGGCTATTGTGAGGGGCAGATTGTGACACCAGCCGCTAAGCGCCGCATTCCCAGTCTGTTTACTATGCAGTCAGCTAGATGAGCATTTTAAAGACGGGCAGCCATCGAAGCACACCGCAACTCCGTCTTCCAGAGATGGCCCATGCAGTGACTGTGTAAAAATACTGTCTTTGGCAGCACGCCACAGGATTCAGGCAAAAGCATCCTCTTTCCGACAACCACGGGTCATTCTCATTTGAGGTGTGCCGCTTAAACAGCGCAAACATGCCACGGGTCGAGGTGATGTAGCTAACACCCGTGTGGGATGCTGGGAATTCAGAGCTTGGCATAGGTGGCTAATTTTTGTTTTGTTTTGACTGACTGGAACAAATCTGACGTATGTGGCATCCTGATTCCATAACCTAGTACACATCAATAATCTTCTCCCATCAGTAAATGCATATATATATATATATATATATATATATATATATATATATATATATATATATATATATATATATATATATATATATATATATATATATATATATATATATATATATATATATATATATATAAATTTAGATCATTATACTAAAATTTTAAATTTTTCTATGCATATATACTCACATAAATGGGCTGTAGCAGGATATAAATGATCTTATGTAAAACCATTATGTGACTGAAAGCACAGACGCAAGCCATGAGAACCTCTATGCAGTTATAAGTCTGACCTAGTCACATTGAATGCACCAATTTTTTACATTTATTGGCCTATAGAGGGAAAACTAAGAGAGGCATATTGACTTAAAACATTGTTAATAGTCAAAGTGTCATTGAGGGATCCTTCTTTATAACTCACACAGCAGGGCGTCCAGAAATGATCTGGAGTGATGCACTGTGCTTTGTGGCCACAGCAGTGATTTTCTGCATACAAATCCACAATGAAGGACACAACGCAAAGGATAAGAGAGTGAGGGAGGGTGTGAGAGGGTGTAAAAAAAAAAAAAAAAAAAAAACACCTTCAGAAAGTTGGGCCATTCATGTGAACGGAGTTCAGAGAATTTGCAGGCAGAGTGAAAAAGATATTTAATGCAAGCACATAGCTGTATTCAGTGGGGGTAGGCCCGAAAAGGCTACATTGAGACTACAAAGCGTGGCTCCCATGGCTCATGAATAAGTCGAGGAAATGATCAGAAAAAAGGAAGAAAAAAATGAGAGATGTTTAGACAGATGGGCACTTAAAGCAACTAGGAAGCGGCAAAAAAAAAGAAAAGAAAAAAAACTCTCTAATGCAACTTCAAATTCACCTAATAATTGATCTTTATTCTCTCTTTCTATCCACCAAGAAAGGTTAGATCAAATCTGATGTGTTATGAGAGCCTGTCAAAGAAACATCAAAGGACGTAGCTGCTTGGAGCCCCCCAGATTAAATTAAATTGCTATCAAGAGAATCGGTTAAAGAGAAAAAGAGAGGCAGTCATGGAATCCAATAAAGGATTTTGAAAAAAGACTGGGGCACAAAAAGAAAATAAATAGCAGGGGGAATTTTTGTCTCTTTTGGACCAACAAAAAAAAATAAATAAATGTGCAGTAGATATTTGAGTGAAATATGTTCCGCAATATTTTTAGAAATATGATTTGATGAGATTCTGGCAAACATTTTTTTCCTCCAGGCCTTTAATGTAATATCAAATGTTGCCTTGCTGGGGACAAGATGATATTATGAATTTTAATGCCAAGCTCTGTATCAAATGTCTGAAGCGCATGAGTAATTATTTGCAAAAATCAGGATATTAAATAGTAAGATTAAATCCAATAAGTGATTTCACTTGCATTTACTAGGCATCTCATACAACGACCTATTTTTTAACATTCTGGTAAAAAAAAAAAAAAATCAGATCAAAGCTGAGAAGTCACTGTCTTTAGACTGAGGAGTATGGCACTGGCTGCTCTACCAAACCTTATTCATCACATTCACCACATCACGGTCTCTTTGTAGTGATCATAATCCATTTCCACAGCTAGCGTCCCCTACGGCCAAGCTTCTCTCCACAGGACCAACAAACAGAGGTTAGGGGAAGCCAACATTCTGCTTAACTGTTTTTCACACTATAAACCAATGCTTTGGTTCACGCCCTCGCCCCATGCCAGTCATATGCTCACATGTGAGTGAGAAAAAGCACTGATAGAATAAAAATCCATGCAATATCTATAGATTGAATTGGATTTAGGTGGAGAATTTACCAGTGTTGCAGCATTAACCTCTTTGGAATTCATCCATGGGCCCCTTCGCAGTCCGTCGTAACCCCCAGTTGTTCTGCTTGGCTAGTCGAGGGCGAAGCAACACTGCTCCGGAGTAAATGATTCAGTTGCGAATCAAATTAGTAAGACCTTGTGTTCCTCACCACAGAGAAATGAAAACAAAATTTGGTAGATGGACCTCAACTTTTAATCAAATTCATCAGCAGATCAGCAGCCCACCACTGCTGAAAACACTCTTCTGAAGGAAGCATCACCTAAAATAACCTGAATAATGATGACTAAAATTCTTGTTACTAAACTAGCAGTCATTGCTATCCTTTATTATAATAATAACATAGATGTATTGTTGTACAGAGTTGGTGTAATTTCTTTATGACTGATTTTAAGGTAGTGATGATTATGAATGTGGTCACGTTGCATTTAGAGCGCTAGTCATGTTTAGAGCCTTCAGTACCTATTCTACTGTTTATCTATAATAATTAGGAGTGTATTTGCTTAATTAAAAAGAGAGAAATACAAAATAATCTCTGCATGAAAAGTTGCAGGGTGAGCAGGAAAGCTCCGTAGAGAGATTAGTTTTAAGCAATATGTAATTTTCTCGAAACTGTTTTGTTCATGTGACCCCTAAATGCCATTTCTCATTTATAGAATTATCTGTAGCTGCGAGGTGCAGCTTGAAATCACAGCACCACACAAAGAGCCGCACTGCAAGGTAAACATGCCCCCATCTGACCTTTAGGGGGGTGTATGATTGTGCCAGCGTCGCCATTAACGTAAACACCTGTGTTACAGGCAGGGGTTGGCAGCACCGGCTCTATGGACCAACATTGATTTCCACTTAAGCTCAATACAGCTACTGTGCACCTCTGCCTCAGAACTGGCAATATTTATCCAGGGGCCAATAGGGGACATCCCATTGTGGTGCAGGCAGAAGGACAAAGGCAGCCACAATGGCTAAGAATCATCCCACCTGTTGACACCAAGCTTCTTCCTCAGCTTATTCATCCAGGCTCCTCAGGGGAGCTCTGTCTGGCTCCTTTTTGTCCATCCTCAGTCTACCCATCTTTTTTTTCTTGATCTGACTTCTCAGAGAAACACTTTTGATTGTCATGTTGTAAGCATTATAGCAGTTTCAGAATGGACAAACAACTAGGATGAATGTATATGACCACAGAATGATTCATTGGTTGGATTTGAAATAGATTAAAATACTCTATAAAAACACTATAATTTTTTTTTACTTAGTAGGCATGATGAAATACTTGACAAAATTATTTTGTTTTCAATAAATTGATCATTTTATAATATTAGGGTTAGGGTTACTTTTAAAATATCACTAACACTGTCATTCAAAAACTTGGGGTCAGCATGATTTAAGAAATTTAATACTTTAATTTAGCAAGGATGCATTAAATTTACTGAAAAGTAAAGACGTTTATTGTTATTTCTTGTAGTAAACAAAAATGTTTCTACGTAATAAGAAATGTTTCTTGAACACCAAATCAATATATTAGAATAATTTCTCAAAGATCATGTGACATTGAAGACTGGAGTAATGGTTGCCAACAATTCAGCTTTATAATCACAACTATAAAATACATTTTATAATATGTTCAAATTAAATTAAAATTTCACAAAATTACACTTTTTACTGAATTTCTGATAAAATAAATCCAGGCTTGGTAAACATAAGAAACTTCAAAATTACAATAAAAAATAGAATAAATTTACTGACCCCAAGCTTTTAAACAACATTGTATAACTTGAAATTCAAGAAATAAATTCAACTACAATTTTCTTCAACTTTAAAAGTTGAACTTTAAATTCAAGACATTATGAATTCTTTTGTATTAGAGTAAGTATCTAGCCCAGTATCTGTTACCAGCAGCACTTGCTGCACGGTGATGGATGGATCCAGGACCTAGTGGAGACCAGAATCTCTCCAGGTGGGCAATGGTAACCTGGCGACCTTTGTAGAGGAATTTCTCGAGCAAAGGTCAAGCGGCAGGAGTGGGGTAGCATGACATGTGTCTAGGCTTCACAGTACAGATTAATGCATGCCTCCTCTGTCCCAAAATGAATTTACCAGCCCAGACACCACAGGGAACACCATACCACAGGAGGGCACTCTGAAATGTAATCAATAGCAAAACAAAGATGCCAGAATTGGAGACATTTGCAGCAAGAGTCCTCCCTATTTTTCCGCTCATCATGAATCCTAAACAAGTAGATTCACAGCCATGACGACTGCTGAGACAGCGGGGGTGGGAACTGGGTCTGGCCAATGGAAACCCATCTCGATCATAGCCCCAGCCAATAGAAATTGGCTCCACAATGGAGAGGCAAACAGCCTTAAATCTCAAATCACCATGCAGTGCTGATCAATTCATTCAGTCAAATCCAGAGGGTTAAAATGAACTCTTTCCCCGACAGCATAAAAAAAAACAACAACAAAAAAAAACAATTTTTTTAATCATTTTCACAGAACTTTCATGGCCCCCAGTATATTTGGTTATATGAATATCAGAGCATTCAATACAAAGCATCTGCTTTTAAACAAAGAACAACAACAACAAAATTATTTCAGCTTCATCATGCACTGAAATGTAGGTAGGTTTCATAAAATAGCAACATATAACAATGAACAGAAACTGGATTTCAGTTAATGTAGTCACTGGACTTAAGTAATTCTCATCATTTGATCATCTACTCATGAGTGTAAAAGCCAAACATGGAGTCTAAAATAAATTCTTCACTTGTAATATTGTCATGCTGACATGAATGGATGGGAATAAGTTATGTGACAAATACAATATATGCAGAACAAATTATTTGTATGGGTGTCATATCTATTAAGTTGAAGTTGATATGTCCATATTTTCTTATATTGGTACGTTGTTTCCATGCTGCAAGGATGTGGCAGATTGCTCTGCTAAACCAATAACAGTCATGTATACAAAGGCATCTGTGAGCTGTTATGATATAGCCACAGACCTCCTGGTAGGCACTTCAAAGATGTGCCACTTAAATCTATTAACATACAGAAACAAAATCAGACACCACAAAGAACGCCCCACCACCCACCCTAACAAACACACGCCCAAACACACAGTACACTCCATACCACCTTCTGCACAACCGCATCTGAGCCGCACATCAAAGAAAACATCCGAAGCATTCTGGAAAACCTACAGGAGTAGATACTGAAACAAACAGCATCACTCAGTGTATGTGTGTTTTAGACTTTGTCGTGGGCATAATAACAGTGTTAAATCATCCTGTGTGTCTCAGCCCTCCTGCACGTCATTATAAATGTCAGACATCAGGAAGAAGAAAACACTGGTCATCTGAGAGAGTAACGTCACACTTTACATTGTAATTTCATCGCGATTAAGGCAGTAAACCGTTTAGCCCATGTTATGCCTGATCCATTTTGTGAAAGAGACAGAATCAGAGGAAGATAAAAAGAGATGGAGATGAGCAAAATAGAAGATCTTATTGTTATCAAGGTGTATGGATGAGAATTATAATTCCACTTAATAATTTTATTCACCACAAGGAACCCATTACTGGGGCCCTGTGAAATTTTATTTATTCCTAAATTCTGTTTTAATTTCTGTTCTAATGGTTTAATTAAACTGTTATTATCAGAAGGATGTTTAACAATTGAATGAATAAACTTTTAATATAATTTCTTACAATTTGGACAATACTGCCAGGTTTTTTTATTATTACTTTAGATTTTGTTTCCTGATTCTAATTTCCAAATCTTGTGACTTAATACAAATATATCGTCCAAAATTGCAGAGGATGAAAACACCATGACAGTCACAGAAGACAAAACTGCTCCACTCATTCACATAGACAGAAGCAGAGCATGCAGACTTTAAATTTAAATAGTTTTTTTTTACAGTTTACTATTTACAGACACTGACCATTATATTAAGTGTATTTCCCTACTTTTGATTAATTTATCCAAAATTTGCCAAATTCTGTGACATTCAGTGTTATACAGTAAATACTGCTCTCTAATTCTGTCTGCGTGTGTTCAATATTTTTGAGTCCTTCAAAATAACTAGTTCAAAAGAGTAATTAGTTTGGGACTCAGACTGCACTGGTTGCCAGAGAGTGCATATGCAAGAAACTTTAACTGAACTGACCATCATTTGATTCCAGACTTCTTCCTTTTTCTGATCAAGAAGTGGAACTGAAGTCAAGTAAACAGAAATACATTTGCCAAGGCAGATAACAGGTATTCAAAAAAATCCAGATAAAAAAATAAAGAACAAAAGGCAACGCTCTAAAACTATATTTAATGATAGACAAACAACATTTCGATCATGTCAGTTTTTGTCAGATAGTAGGGAATAGGAGCAACAGCTGCAGAGAACGGGGGCCTTCAGACAACAGAGGGCGGCGTGGAATGAATATTAACATCTGCAAAATAACCTGCAACTACAGAATACAGATAACAATAATACTGATGAAGTGCACGAGCATTCAAAGGCATTATTGGGAAAACCCATCTACACAGGTTTAACAATGCACACTAATTCACATTCTTATCCAATAATTAGAAAAACATGCACAGTTCAATCCTTTTTACATAATGTCTGTGCTAGCATCAGAACCATGGTCTACTTGATGGGCCAAATGAAAGCTAACACTTTGCTAAATATAACATTACAAGCTGCCTCTTCAATTTGATGCTACCAGCACACAAGCAAGGAGGGTGACTTGATATAAAAAAAAAGAAGTGAGAAAAAAAGCAGAGAAGGTACATGTCCCATCATCTATTTTTATGCTTCTTTTAATTTACATTTCCCTGCCCAGCTGATAAAACTGGACAGGGAACACAAGGACACTGACACTGAGATATCTGGCGGGCAGCAGAGGTCAGCTTTTAACCTGTCAAAAGCGCAGTACTTATTAGAATAAATCTCAAGACTCACCAAAGGGCAGCACTGGCCCCTGGTTCTGGCTGACCCAAGGTGTGTTGGAGAGGGCCAGAGGGCCTGTGCTCTGATGTGCAGGTATGAACCGAGGGTCCTGTTCAATGAAATGAGGGGGGAGGGAAGAGAGCGAGCTGGAAAGGTGTAAGAGTTGAGGGACAGCACAAACATTAAGCCAAGGTAACAGGGATTATCATCTCTCTTTGACAACCATTTCTGTGGTTTTTTTAAACTTTACATTCAGACAAACTCAAGTTTCTTGAGTCAATAGTATCTGAAACTCAAAAAAACAAACCCTCAGACAAATATAAAAAGTTCAGATAAGTTATATTATAATGATTATTCTGAAAAACATAAATATATAACTATTTAAAAAAACAAATACAAAAAATATAAATACTATATTTTAAGGCAAATGTGTGAGACAAGATAAAATTCACATTGACCCATTGAGGTCAGGGCAGCATTTTCAATCAGGGAAGTACGTCAGAGAAAAACAAATGTGCCCAATCCCTATAAAAATGTTGATTTAAGACCATGTACTGAAAGGGATTTTTGGATATTGGAAAATATGATTAACACTGAATAAATAGCATGAACATTCATCCAGGAGTTAGGTTCCAACATTTCCCACTTTTGTGTTTCAGGATTTGGCTTTAAATTTAGCTACTGCATATAACATATCAACGAATATTGAATATTTATATTAAAAGAAGGAAAACTTGGGAACGTTTATATTGTACATCCTGTCCAATCAACTTCTAATTTTTACAAAAAGTTAATGTGTTTTTTGTTTGTTTTGTTTGTTTGTTTTTTAACAAAAAGTGTTTTAAGATACATACCTCTGGTTTCACAGACAAGGCTTAAGCCTAGCCCCAGACTAAAATGTAAATCTGAGCTGGGTCAACTGAAAGAAACTTGCACTGACTGATCTTAAAATATATCAGAGTCTTTGTTTTGGCTCAAGATGCACACCAGTAATGTGTTTTTTAAGGCATGTTTACAGAAAATTACTTAAATGTCCTAACAGAACTATGGCCTAATCCTGACTTAGTCTAAGCCCTGTCTGTGAAACCAGGCCAGCTATTCCAAAATATTTTTCCAAAAGTATTTAAAATGTAATTTCCACCAATGTCATTGCCACATAATAAGAGGAGAAAGTGATAAAAACATTTACCTTAAGTGGGGGTAAAAAAAAAAAAAAAAAAAAAAAAATATATATATATATATATATATATATATATATATATATATATATATATATATATATATATATATATATATATATATATATATATTATTCTCCAATGTATATATCCACTCTAGGACACTGTGAATGACTAAATCAAGTAAACAAACAGAAAGTAATTTAAGTGAGAAACACACACATTCAAAGTAAAAGGCAGAGAGTGGAGATACAACTCTCTATCAAATGTAGATCATTCCCCTAAAAAGACTGATGACCTCTGACCCCACCAAAGAGGATGAAAGCGAGAGCTTGACATAAACGAAAGAGTGGAAAATCAGCCAGCCCGCAAAGACAAACACCACACAGGAAGAGCTGGAGGCAATCGCTCGGCACTGAATCAACACTGTGTTAGTGCCCCCACGAGAGAAACCCTATCACTGCCACACCTGAGGAACACTCTCTGAAGCACCTATTACACAGCCAGAGGATATGACGCCTGTGCCAGGCTGCATGTCGGAGCTGACCCTAGAACAGATCTAAAGCTTTATTGAGGGAGTGGGGGAGAATGAGGCCAGATCCGATGGATTCAAACATAAATAGGGAAAGTTCAACAAAATGGTGGCACAGGTTGAACAATGCAGCCATCATCAATCACCCAGGGCCGTTTCCTGCAGGAAGCACACTCACTCTGCTTCCCTACACGCTGCTGTGGCAGTAGGACCTGGTCACTCAGGTGACCCCCAGCGGCCCCTATGACATCACAGGCCCCTGATGCTGTGCTGGCATGCACTGAGAGGAAGCCACTGGAGGTGGCATTTGCCACAGGGTCCTGAAGTGCAGCCCACCCTACTCAACAGGAAACAGAAGCATTTAAAATAGTAACAGAGAGCTTCACACAGAACTACAAAAAAAAAAAAAAATAGACTCTAACACACCCAAAGCAGAGAATGAACATCATGCCTTTGGTACCTTGAGACCAGCATGTTTAGATGTATTGATGTTGAGAATATTTCTGTTTCATTAGTATCTTGCCACTGATTTTGTACAAAGTCTTCAGCTTTGACTATAAGTAATGAATTAATTAAATACATAGATCAGCGGTTTTCAAAATTTCTGATGCCGCCAGAAAAATTATACTGTTAACTTGGATCAGTGAGAAACCCCATCTTTGAAAGAATGGCAAAAGATTATTAGGGAAATGATTCCCTTAGAATTTTAAATTCATGCTTTTCATCACGTTTGGACTCCATACCTGGATTTTATTGATGTGTCTTTAAGTAACATTTAGAGTTTTGGTATGTTAAAAGGCACATGTTGCTGTTGTTGTTTTACTAGCATTGTAAAAGATCGACATTGTCTGTTGGTTGGTTTGGTTTGGTTTGGTTTGGTTTGGTTATGTTTATGTTAAGTAGTTGAAATGTTGATAAAAAGAAAAAAAATCTGATGCCATTAACCCACAAATATTATGATCCCCTTTACTAAATACAGTATAAAGCAGCTACACATTTTCATGTACACTGTTGTTCAAAGGTTTGGCATCTGTAAGATTTCTTTAACGCTTTTAAAATAAAATCTCTTATGCTCACCAAGGCTGCCTTTATTTGACAAAAAATATGGTAAAACATGACTACTATGAAATATTATTACTCACCAAGGCTGCTTTTATTTGACAAAAAATATAGTAAAACATGACTACTATGAAATATTATTACAATTTAAACACCTCTTTATATTATATTATATTTTAAAATATAACTTTCATGTAATGGTAAAGCTGAATTATCAGCAGCCATTACTCCAGTCTTTAGTGTCACATGATCCTTCAAAAATCATTCTAAAATGCTAGTTCAGTGCTCAAATATTAGCTTCTCAAATATAAATGTGTAAACTACTATGTGAAGAATATATTTTTTAAAGCATAGGGCCACTTGAAGAGAAAGATAATATACTAGCTATAAACAGAATAAAATAATTATTAACAGATTTCCAAGCAAGCTTTAAACAGCAGAATGAACAATGTGTCAAATTTGATAAATTAATCTGTTTAGATATTGCTATTATTATCAGCACCTGGGTGTTTCAGCATCCCAGTTTGAAAACCCCTGCCCTGCCCTCTGTATTTTTTACAATCTCAAAAAATGCATTGAAGATTACGCCCCTTGTGGCCTCCAATTAATTGAACATGCTAAAACAACCTGAAGAGCTGTCACTTTTAGACAATAGCGCAATTACATCAGTGTGAGTTATAGAAAGAGGATGGGAACACTTACAGAAAAGAAGCTACAGGAAAGACAGAAGGGCACTACTTCCTTCCCCACACTAAGTGATCCTTGATCTACCAACACTGAGCCTGAGAGCAAAGCACCTGCAAAAAAGCATACTGTAAGCTGCTTCTGATAGAAATCTTCTACTTAAGCCCCTTTCAGACTGAGATTCCAGATAATACATGGGTAATGTGTCCCGGCAATTGTTCCCGGATTGTTAGATTTTGGTTCATTCACACTGCCAGTGATTTCCCGGAATCTGTGCCTTCACACACAACCCGTAAAGGTCCGTAATGACATGTGACATCAGGATGTGACGTGTAATGTATGAGTCGAAAACGCTAGGCACGTTAACATTCACTTAAACTGGCGAACAATCTCAGCTTTAGCACAGATAGTGAGGAGCTAACTGACTGATCTCTGCTTCATTACAGTTTGCACATATTTTTACATCGCGAACGTTGATCTGCCTTCAAAACACACTGTAAAAGAGTCGCATGATAGTGTGCGTCATCACTACGACACACCCTTTATGGCATTAATTCTGGCTTTTGTTCACACAGAGCTCTTTCCAGGACTGAACCCGGGAATGTTACTAGGTCCCCATCGCGGGGTGTTTTTGCGTTCACACAAAAGGCAATCCGGCAATGTTCCTGCAATTTTCTGGGACCAACGTGCAGTGTGAAAGGGGCTTTAGTAACTGACCAAAAAACAAAAGGTGCATACTTAAAAAAATCCACACTTAGTCAATCAAACACACGTGGCTTTGTCACTGAAGTTGACACCACTGGAGAAGATCAGAAAAAAAGCCTCTTTGATCTCCTGACCTGTGCTTCCTCTTCAGAGGAACGCAGCATGACCCGAGCTCACCCTGCTTTGGACACAGAGAAGATCCTGTCTGTAGTTTTCAGGGCTGGTCATCATTAGTTGCTTAGTTAAAGACAGCCCTCAGTGCCTAAAAAAAAAAAAAAAAAAAAGGATTTCAGAACTTTACGGTTCAGCCCTCTCTTTTTGATTCTGACATATCTATCTTCTCATGGCCACAGGTTCACAACAGCTAATTCAATTTCACCCTGCTGCCTCAGCCGCCAGGATGCAGAGACGTGCATCTACAAGATACAGCCTTGCAGCCACCGCTGGAGATTCGGGTGGATTTTGGAAGCCCTCGGGCGGCCTCGAATGTAATAGACACAGTTAACGAGATTGTAGAGGGGGCAGAGGAGGATGAGGGGCAGGTACAGCATGCCATGGGCTTCCTGCCCACCGGTGTGGTGAATGTACGGGCTGGACCACCCACGTGGAGAATGAAGACTCTCGCTTGGCAAACTTTTATCAGGAGGAGGCCGAAGTGTGTTCGACTCTCTCAAGGAGATTTGGAAGACTTAGAGGGGAAAGTAGCAGGGGCAACATCTGTGTGGTGCACCATCGGCTTCGGTTCACTTATCGGAGTGCTCGCTCCCGCACCAGATGTGACTTGGAGGTGGGCGTGTGTCGTGGCGAACGGCGTTGCAGCAGTGGGCAGCCCCCCTCTTCTCCTCTCAATACCTGACAGCTGCTGACCCAGAGGAGCAAAGGAAGAAGATAAAATTAAAGTCAGACGGAGAAGAAAAGGAAAGAAATCACACTTTCTAAAATGTATTTCGGTTCCTGGAGGGCCACTGATAAGATGTGTCATTCCACAGGTCTAAGTGTGGCCGATCGCTGGAACGCAATATGTTGGTTACCACCACCTCATTTACATCTGGATGTGGAACCTCAAAATGAGTTCATTGGTGCTTTTTATAATAAATGCATGAAATGAATAAAAAAACTAGTATATAATATAATATAATATAATATAATATAATATAATATAATATAATATAATATAATATAATATAATATAATATAATATAATATAATATAATATAATATAAAATAGTAAGTACAGAAGTACAGAATAAGTACAGAAATCCAACTATTTTTAGCAAAATGCTTTTTTTTACCCACAAATGCAGAGCTAGTCCCCACTTCAAGCCTTGACGAACAATCACACAATTAGACAAACAATCTGATGTGACGATGAAGAGACAAGATTGGAGGAGAAAAGAGAGAAGAAAGCCTTGCTGTGCTGAAACACACCCCTTCAGATGCTGGTGTATAGACCCTCAGCAGGAAACTCTGCTGACTCCTGGAGAGAAGTGTGGGTGAACAATGCCCAGCGCAGAGAGGGAGTGTGTCACTGAAACCACAGGAATCAAAGGGACACTTATATTTACCCCACGCGTCCACTATAACAAACACTTCCTGCCCTGTTTGCACAAACACGCCGGGAGCTTCCCATGTAAATGTAGCAGTCGATATGAATGTGTGGAGGTGTACAACTCAATCTACATTCAATCTGTACAGGCCTCTGTCTCGATCATTATGCACTAAAGAAGACAGTAAAGAAAGCAGCACTTGGAAGAAGTAAAACAGACCCAGCGTTTGCCAGCAGTAAGTCATGTATGCACAGCTTCAAGTAGTTATAAAAACAAACAAACAAACATCAATATGATACAAGACACAGACATTTAATAAATTGTATAATTTTTATAAAAACTAATGTAATTTATGCCAACTTTGACTTAAAGTTATATATGACAGTGTCAATATATGGCTAACAAAGTCAACAGAATACTGATTTTCAATAGCATAATATAGTATAACATAGCTTAGAATAGAATATAGCACATAAAAAAATGGCTTTGAACTGCTTTTATATAAATGTGTCTAAGCAACCATGATATGATATGATATGATATGATATGATATGATATGATATGATATGATACGATATGATATGGGCCCAAAAAAAGGCTTTAAACATGGCTCATGCAAACAGAGTTTAGAATCACTATATGTTTTATAAAGTCTCTAACCATGACTAATAAAAGAATACCTTATTATTATTATTATTATGGAAAAAAATCTATTAAATCTGAATTTAGATTGTGTTTTATGTGTTTTTAGATTGTATTTTAGATGTATTTAGATTGTGTCCCTATGTGTTTTATAAATGTGTCTAAACAATAATGAAGGTAACATAAGATGCCAGCCAGACAGATAAATCAAATGCACATGCAATTTAAAAGTACAGTGTCTGGGTAAGAAAGTGCACAACACCTGCAGGTAAATGTGGCCAAGTAAAAGGGCCACTGTCATCCACTTAAAGTAAAAATTTAAAGGCAAAGCCAGAATCTCAGCTGAGTATTGGGACAACATGACTAGACAATAACAACAGACAAGATCAAATGTCCCCTAAGCTGTCAAACCCTTCTACAATCTCATCTGTGGCCAGGTGGAGCCACCCACCAACAAAAAGAAATAGATTCTGGATCGGAAATACAGGCATATGTCAGATATCTAATTGGGTAACACATGCTACAAGTATTACACTTACATCAGTTCTAACTACTGCCAATACATTCACAACTCTGTGGTGCTGGTGACAGCCATGGTGTCTCCTAAATTATGTCTACTTAAGCCAACTTCACCACATCGAGCTAACAAAACCACACAAGTCCTTGATACCTGCAGCTGCAAGCCAAAAGGTAACACAGCGAGTTACAATGACACGCATGGACAGTTTTTGGAGATACTGCCATGCTGTAAATGATCTAGAGAGCCTTCCATCTATTGTATGTGAAGCTAAACACCGTTCTGAAGTCAGCTGAGAGACAAACATCATGAAAGCAGATAGGTTTGAGCCTCCAGCTCTGTCCATACCTCCTTCTGTGAGCAGACGCCTGATGAAAGACTCTGGCGACTTCACTCAAGCAATTGATCACATCAACAGACCTCACATCAAATGAGGTATGAAGTTAGCCTAATGCCCACCCTGAACTAAATACTTGGTCATTACAAAGCGAAGAAGGGACCACCCTGTAGAAAAAAAAGAAAAATGAAAAAGAGGTCAGGTACATGGTGGGTACAACCTATACAAACTGCTAGCATAGAATGTGTCAGCAATCATGTACAAATTGAGTTTTACTGCTTCAAATAGTACAACGAAGATGGCAATTCGAATGAATCTGTGTCATTAATACAATTCTGTTCAAAAGACTGCTATGAAGTCTACTGCTTTGTGCCTACTGCTCAAACTGATTTACCATTGTCAAAAAAAACGTATTAGCCTTCCACTGGCCAATTACAAGGTATTCTGTCTGTCACATGATGCAATCAGCACAGTGAGGTTAAACTTTTGCTTGTCTTTGATCTAAAAGAACACTAACGAGCTAACGGATTGACCAAAACAGTGATACTTTCTCAGAGACTAAAACAAAACTAAAATCACTGAACCAATAAACAATTATATTTAATTGATTTTATAATGTAAAAAAATTATAAAATCTACAATCAAAAAATCTATATATCTACAATTTGAGAAAAAGGAATCAAGAACATGCATAACCAGTTCTTTGTTCTGATGATAGATCACATTTTGCTTGTTCATCTCACCTCTTGTATGTTAAGATGCTTTTGTTAGGGTAGCCTTTCCACAAACTGTCAGAGGCACCCCGTCAATACTCTATAGCATGTAAAAAAGTCATAAAAGGCAGATCAAACTAGCTGGACTCTTGCCAAAATGTCTACCCGCCCCCGCCACCCCCAAAAACGTACTCGGTTACTTACGTAACCTCAGTTCTCTCTAGAAGAGGGAACAAGTACTGCGTCTTAGCTAAGACGCTACGGGAAAAGTCTCTTTTCACGAAATACTGAAGCAAAAAATTATCCTTAGTTTTGAATTGTTGTAAAGCGCATTTGCAGCAGCACGCAGCCATAGGCGAGACGGCTCGCTCGCTCATTGGCTGCTCTGCGGCAACTGCACAAGCCTATCAAGCGCAGGCTGATGCAACATCAGACCAATGAGGGCGCTTCGCGCCCTCCATGCCACTTCCCGCCGAAACGGGTGTGCCCTAGCCCTATAAAGGGAGCTCGAAAAGGCTGACTCACCTGATTTATTTCATTGCCGAAGCGAACCAGAGTAAATCGTGCGCACGGCAGAGAACGCAGTACTCGTTGCCTTTTCTAGAGAGAACCGAGGTTCCGTCAGTAACCGAGTACGTTCTCTTACGAGAGTTCTCTCGTACTGCGTCTTAGCTAAGATGCTACGGGAACCCCATGTAAAGCGCCGTACGCGCAGGGATCACACACCAATAAACCTGGAAGCAACGCCCAGGATTTACAGTGCACAGTCGCCAGAGGGACTCACAGAGAGTCCAGAACAGGAGGGGGGGGGGACCCTCCGTCCCATATCTAGCAGCATCCGTAGGCGCGGCAATATGACATCACACAGTCAAGGCAAGGCCTGACCAATGTGGAAATGCGGGTCTTACGCAATACTGCCCATTTAACAGTCGGCAGCGCATAGCTCTTGCGATCTCAGAGTTCCAATCAGGACCCTTATTCAACTATACCGACAGCAGCTTTGCCTGCAGGGCGGGAACCTCCAGGTTATAGAACCTGATAAATGCAAACGGCGAGGCCCATCCTGCCGCCATACATATATCCTGTAAGGAGATCCCACTAGACCACGCCCACGATGAGGCGACGCCTCTTGTGGAGTGTGCTCTGACGCCCAGTGGGCACTGAAGGCCCCTGGAAGCATAATCTAACGCTATGGCGTCAACTACCCATCTGGATAGGCTCTGTCTCGAAACAGCCATTCCCTTGGAACGTCCACTGAACAAGACAAACAGCTGCTCAGTCTGTCTAAAGACAGCGGAGCGAGACACATAAGCTCTTAAAGCCCTTAACGGGGCAAAGAAGACTCGAGTCCCCATCCTCTCCTGACACCGACAGGGCAGACAGGGAAATAACCTGAGCCCGAAACGGCATGTTGAGGTATTTCGGCACCTAACCGTGCCAAGGTTTGAGTATGACCCTTGAGTCATTAGGCCCAAACTCCAAGCACGTCGGGCTCACCGAGAGCGCTTGCAGGTCACCCACACACTTCACTGAAGCGAGAGCCAACAAGAACACTGTCTTGAATGACAGATGTTTGAGGCTAATCGTTCGGATAGGCTCGAAAGGGGAACCTTTCATGGCCTCCAAAAACCGTCGAGAGGTCCCATACAGGGACTGGTGGAGGTCTGGGAGGATTCAGCCTCCTAGCTCCTCTAAGGAAGCGGATGACCAAATCGTTCCTTCCTATTGACTGACCGAGCGTTGTCTCAGAAAACGCTGCGATAGCCGCCACGCAAACTTTGAGCGTGGAGGGGGCTCCGCCCTTATCCAACTGCTCCTGTAGGAAGGAGAGAACCTCCGTCACCTCACAACTAAGGGGTGAACGTCCCCGAGCTGTGCACCAGCTGGAGAATACTGACCACTTTGAGGCATAAAGCCGTCGAGTCGACGGCGCTCTAGCCTGAGTGATAGTATTTAGCACTCCCACTGAGAGATCAGCGGGTAACCGATGAGCGCCCACACATGGAGGGACCACAACTCCGGTTGAGGGTGCCAAATCGAGCCCCTGGCCTGCGAGAGGAGGTCCCTCCTCAACGGCACTGGCCACAGGGCAGTGTCTGCTAACTGCATCAAATCTGGAAACCATGGTTGGTTCTTCCAAAGTGGTGCTACAAGCAGTACTGAGCATCTTGTTTCCCTCACCCGTTCCATCACCTGCGGAAGGAGGGAGATGGGAGGAAAAGCATAGAGCGGGCAGCGCGGCCACCCTTGTGACCACGCGCTTTCGCTCTTGGAAAAGAACGCGGGGCAGTGAGCGTTTTCGTGGGACGCGAAGAGGTCCACTTCCGCCCTGCCAAATCTCCCCCACACTGGACTGTCTGTGGGTGTAGAGACCATTCGCCCGTGGGAATGTTGTTTCTGGACAGTCTGTCTGGACCCAGATTCTGTAGCTCAGGCACATGAACTGCTCTCAGCGAGCGCAAGTTGCGCTGAGACCAAACCAGGAGGTGTTCCGCCAACCTGTACAGGTTTCGGGACCTGAGACCGCCCTGGCGATTTATGTAGGACACCACAGACATGTTGTCCGAACGGACTAAGACGTGGTGGCCCTAGATTCGGGGACAAAAGCGCGTCAGCGCGCTCTCTACTGCCAGTATTTCCAGACAGTTGATATGTTGGAGCTTTTCCCGTTCTGCCCACAGGCCAAAGAATGGTCTGCCCTCGAGCAGCGCTCCCCATCCCGAAGTGGAGGTGTCCGTTGACACCATTTTCACTTTCGAGGAAGTCCCCAGGCTTACACCTGATCAGTACCAGTCGTTCGCTGTCCAGGGTTTCAAGGCTGTAACACAGCTCTGATTGACCATGAGACGCAACTGACCGGATATCCACGCTCTGCGCGGTACTCGCGCTTTCAGCCAGAACTGCAAGGGGCGCATGCGGAGCAGGCCCAACTGAAGAACTGGTGATGCTGAGGCCATGAGACCTAGCATCTTCTGAAATTCTCTGAGCGAGAATGTCGCGCCGCAGCGGAGATAGCTCGCTGCACGCTGAATGCCCAACGCGCGCTGTGGCGACAGCCGAGCCGTCATGGAGCGTGAGTCCAGAGCTATATCCAAAACCAGTATCGTCTGACTGGGGTTCAGCGAACCCTTCGTCCAGTTGACACTGAGACCAAGTTTCTCGAGGTGATCGAGTAAAATGGCCCTGTGCTCCACGAGCTCTGATCGTGACTGAGCCAGAATCAGCCAGTCGTCCAAATAGTTCAGCACTCGCATGCCTCTGAGTCTGAGAGGAGCGAGCGCTGCGTCCATGCACTTTGTAAACGTACGAGGAGCCATGGACGAGCCGAACGGCAGGTTTGTATACTGGTATGTCTGGCCCTCGAAGGCGAATCTCAAGTATCGCCTGAGACGTGACGCTATCTGTATTTGAAAATACGCGTCCTTCAGATCTATCGACATGAACCAGTCTCCTCTGCGAATATGCGCAAGGAGTCTCCTGGTTGTAAGCATTTTGAAACTGCGTTTCGCCAATGCTTTGTTCAGCTGTCTTAGATCCAGTATGGGTCTGAGACCCCCGTCTTTCTTGGGCACTAGAAAGTATTTGCTGTACAGCCCCCCTTCGCTTTGAGCTTGAGATACAGGCTCCACAGCCCCTCTGCTCAACAGTTTTGATATTTCGGCTCAAAGTAGGTGTGCTACTTCTGTTTTGACCGTGGTTTCGACGCGCGCTAAAAAGCGCGGAGGGCGTCGAAAAAACTGTAGCGAGTAGCCTCCCTTTATAATGTCTAGCACCCAATCCGAAACCCCTGGAAGCGCTGACCATGCGTCTGCATGAATGGCTAGGGGTTGGATGCGAAGCGCGCTCTGTTGGCTGGGCAACGGCAGCGCTTCGATGTGCTCTAACATGGGCGTTAAGCCTGTGACATTTGAGGCGGGGAACGCGCTGATCACAGCGGGCAAATCGCTCGTCCTCGACCCCTCCACGGTGCTTAACCGAGTGAGGGAGGGCTGAGCGGGTCCCGTGGGACTCGTGCTGTCTGTGAGTAATTGTGGGCTGTAAGCGTGCACATTTACTGCTTTAGACTCGCTGTCTGCCTGGGCAGAACGAACGTGCACGGGTTTCGTTTTTACAGAAACCACATGACGTGTGTGACATAGTGTTTGTGCTTTTGTTTCAAGTGGGCAACCGTACAGGCTTGCGCATTGCAAAAGACGCTGAGACAGTCACAATCCCTGGAACTGAAACAGCGACGCGCTTGGGTGAGAGTTCGGCTGCGGCGACTCGTACACCGGCGCTTTCCTAAGAATGCAAGGATGGCTTCGGGGCTTCCGGCCTCACCGTAATCCTCTGCCGTGGTCCCCGCGACGCGGGGCGACAGCCGGTAGAGCGAGAACGGGGTCTCGAGCTGCGTTGCTGACGCTGCTGTGATAACGGCTTTTTTTGTGCAGGCAAGAGGGCAACTGTGCAGGCTTGCGCGTTGCAGAAAACACTGAGACAGTCACAATTCCTGGAACTGAAACAGCGGCGCGCTTGGGTGAGAGCTTAGTCACAGCAGAACTTGTACACCGGCGCTTCGATGAAGCAGCAGGAGGCGGAGGGTGTGGCTGAGAGCTTTGCGGGGCCGGTCTAGCACGACTCGCTGCAGAACCGGAGCGCTTGCCATGTCTGAGAGCGTCAGCCCTAGATGCCTCTCAGCCACCGTAGCGGAAGCCATAACTCGTCCCATGGCCTGTGCAGCGGATTTAGTAGCGAAGCACTCCTAAAATCCGCGAGACAGGTCCCATCTGTAGTGCAGACGCAGCCTGCCCAGCAGCAGAAAGATTCGCGCGAGCAGAGATGACGTCATGCAGCAGGCTTTAGATGGCAACACCGCTTTCGTCCGCCGTCCAGCAGAGGGCGGGCAAAGGTGCGTCGCTATCGCCTGTTCCACCGGGCGGAAGTGACTGGTAGTTCCTGTTTTTAGCATCATCCAGTGTAGAGAATGCTAGTGAGACAGACGAACGAGTTTGTGCTGAATATGGAGCGTTCTAAGCCTTTGCCACCTCTTCGTGAAGCTCAGGAAGAAATGAGGCGGGCTTTGAAGTACGCTCATCCGAAAGGAAACTACCATCCAGCCGGGAACGAGAGGAGGGGTGCTGGTGCAGACCACTCGAGGCCGAGGCTCGTCGCGGCCAGTGTGAGCACTCGCATCGGCTCCTTCTCGATGTCAGCTCGTTTGCTGGGCTTCTGAGCAGAAGGCGCGAGATCCCCGGAGCTCGCCCAGTCCTCACTGCCCGAAGCTAGCAGAGAGCACGAAAAAAGCCAAGCGAGTCCTCAGAGTCACCATTGGCAACAGCTCGCAGTGAGGGCATCTGCCGTTAGCAAGTGCGAGCGCTGCATGATCTTCACCCAGGCAGGAGACACAGATGACGTAACGGTCTCCCTCGCTGAGTTGGGCTCTGCACGAGCCGCAAGAAGGCATCTTAAAAAAGACGCAAGCTCTTTTACGAGTGTGTGTCGCCGGGCGAACACACACACACGCATAAAGAACAGTTGGATATAATAGAATGAAAGGATATGGGCGCCGGAACGTGCAGCAGGAACGGCAGTGGAAGGCGGCGTTGGCCAGCGGCTTCAGGAATAGCTCGTCCCGCTGAGATGCTATCTGACGGCGCTTGCTTCTCTCGTGATCCAATGATGCGTGAGCTTCGCTGAAGAGATGAAAAATCAGGTGAGTCAGCCTTTTCGAGCTCCCTTTATAGGGCTAGGCCACACCTGTTTCGGCGGGAAGTGGCACGCGAAGCGCCCTCATTGGTCTGATGTTGCATCAGCCTGCGCTCGATAGGCTTGTGCAGTTGCCGCAGAGCAGCCAATGAGCGAGCGAGCCATCTCGCCTATGGCTGCGTGCTGCTGCAAATGCGCTTTACAACAATTCAAAATTAAGGGTAATTTTTTGCTTCAGTATTTCGTGAAAAGAGACTTTTTCCGTAGCGTCTTAGCTAAGACGCAGTACGAGAGAACTCTCGTAAGAGAACAATGCTTTGCAAACAAAAAATTACATTTTGTATAAAACCACATTCATACAAGCCCCCCTTAACTTCAACATGTCCAGTATCAAAACACTTTAACATGTAAAAGGGCTATTTAAAACTAATTTAAAAAATTGTCTCTCATAGGAAAACAAATCCTTCACAGAGAAAACCCTTACAGGGTTTGATTTTTCTCTCAAATCTGTCCAAAGATCATTTCTTTCTTCAAAACACCCAACCAAAACAGAAATTTATCAAGTAATAATTTCAAAATGACCTCTGTCAGAGTTCAAAGGTCTCCATCTGTGTGTGAATTACAGTGACACAAAAGAGTGATGACCCTAGAACAGCGTCCCTGTGACTACCTGCTGCTCGAAAAACACTGGCCAGACATTAAACCCGAGCGTACTGAAAAGATCAAATAGGGCCAGCAAATACTCCTGATCTCAGATAAAATGGAAGGCCAGGAGGAGTTCTTCCTTCAGGACATTTCGGACCAGATGCCGCCATTGGAGGCATCAAAGAAGAGAAAAATTTGTCAGGCCACTGCAAGGAGAGAAAATGCAAAAATTTTGATTTTAAAGAAATACGGTGAAGTTCATTACACTGTTACTGTGATGGCTGATGATAATATTTTATATATATAATTTAAACAGACCCCATCCTGCACCCATGAGAAAACCAGGTCCATTTGATAACTATTATGGATCTGTTCAAGTACTGTTCTCCACTTTCACTCACAGAAGATAAAATAAAAAAATATAGCTCAGCAATATATATATATATATATATATATATATTCTGTCATCATTCACTCATGACTTTCTTTTGAGAAATTTTTAAACTGTGTGGTTACCAACATTCTTCCAAATATAGGTGTTCCACAAAAGTTCTGAACAACAAGCAGTTGAGTAAATAAAATTATTTTTTTAGTGAACTACCGCTTTAAGCTACACTCCTATATACACTCATTGTAAATTACTGATACAAATGTGCACTCACTGTGGCATCAGGACACGCTCACATTATCTCTGTTTATATTACACTCTGCTATAGCACACACGCAGCAGCTGATCATCTGTGGTAAAGACCTGATGGGGGCGTGAAATGTACAGAATAGATCCTTCCTCCTTTCATTCATCCATTACCACACAGATGAGAACTTGAAACTCAGAAGCCTACAGAAAATAAAAAGTCAAAGCATTATGACTATTTTTTTTACCAAATCGTATAATTGAACGATACTTGAATCTAGACCCCGTTGTGTAAATGCATTGGCCACATTTACATTTAAACACTACACACACTTACAGCAAGATGCACAGATATTAAAGACATGGAGAAATTGAAGTAGTGTCAGATCTGGTGAATTCCAGTATATATCACCAGAGAGAAGTCTTTGTAATTTCGCTGGAAGGTCAAGTCTTACTTGATCTTAGTGCTGCGTTCGACACCATAGATCATGACATACTCATAGATCGATTACAAAACTATACAGGTATTCAAGGGCAGGCTCTAAGATGGTTTAGATCCTACCTGTCCGATCGCTACCATTTTGTTTACTTAAATGGGGTGTCATCTCATTTATCATCAGTAAAATATGGAGAGCCACAAGGATCCGTCCTAGGTCCCCTTCTATTTTCAATATACATGTTGCCCCTTGGTAATATTATTAGAAAATACGGAATTAGCTTCCACTGTTATGCTGATGATACTCAGCTATATATCTCAACGAGACCAGATGAAACTTCCCAATTATCTAAGCTAACAGAGTGTGTTAAAAATGTAAAAGATTGGATGACAAATAATTCTCTCCAATTAAATTCGGATAAGGATAGAGATATTAATTATTGGACCAAAAAACACCACACAGAATCTTGTAGATTACAATCTGCAGCTAGACGGATGTACTGTTACTTCCTCTATAGTCAGAAATCTGGGTGTTATATTGGACAGCAATTTGTCTTTTGAAAATCATATTTCCAATGTTACAAAAACTGCATTCTTCCATCTTAGAAACATTGCCAAGCTACGAAACATGTTATCTGTTTCTGATGCAGAAAAGCTAGTTCATGCATTCATGACCTCTAGACTGGACTATTGTAATGCACTTCTAGGTGGTTGTCCTGCTTCGTCAATAAACAACTACAGGTAGTCCAAAATGCAGCAGCTAGAGTCCTTACGAGGTCAAGAAAATATGATCATATTACCCCAATTTTACAGTCTCTGCACTGGCTACCTATTAAGTTCTGTATCAGTTACAAATTATCATTACTTACCTATAAGGCCCTAAATGGTTTAGCTCCTGCGTACCTAACTAGCCTTCTACCACGCTACAACTCATCACGCACCCTAAGGTCACAAAACGCTGGACTTTTGGTAGTTCCTAGGATAGCAAAGTCCACTAAAGGAAGTAGAGCTTTCTCACATTTGGCTCCCAAACTCTGGAATAGCCTTCCTGATAATGTTCGGGGTTCAGACACACTCTCTCTGTTTAAATCTAGATTAAAAACGTATCTCTTTCGCCAAGCATTCGAATAATGTATCTCTTAAATTGTGAGTGTAGTTGCATCTGCATTTTTATTCTTTAGCTTGGGTTAAACTAATTTTACTTTGTTGAATCAGCAGCTATGCTAATGATGTCTCTATTTTGTTTCTATGTTTTGCCACGGGATTTACATCCCGTGGTAACTAGGATTTACACAAGCTCCAGTCTGGATCCAGAACACCTGAGAAGAGATGATGCTGACCCTCAGAGGACCCCAGATGATGCTAACCTTGAATCAACAAACAGAACTAACAATTATTGCTACATGTGTGACTGCATCATATAATTACTATTAATTAATAATATTGATAGTTCATCGTCTAGCTGACTACGTCTTGTATTATTATTATTTTTTTTTATTTTTTCTAAAATCCTGTCAAACGTGCACAAACTACTAGCTACTACTAAATATTGTAGAAACATAATTTTCTGTAAAGTTGCTTTGTAACGATTTGTATTGTAAAAAGCGCTATACAAATAAACTTGAATTGAAAAGTTATCACGAGTTACAAAAAAAAAAAATTCATTTCAAAATATGCATACATGAATCACAATAAGACCTATAAAATGGATTTAGAATTTCCACCATAATTTCATTTGGAATTTCCATTTTTAGCCAACTGATTCTGACCAACAACCAATAAATTGCAGATTCTTAGATAGACATTACACATTAGAGAAACAAGTGCACAGCAATTGTAATAATTTTGTCTTTGATGTTCCATTTTTCTATAGCATCACTATTGAAGAGGAATTCGCTGGTAAAGTGGATTTACTTATTGTAGAATTGTTCAAAGCAGACATCATAATAAACAAGAGAAGACACAAACACAGCACACCCACATGTGCCTCAATCAAAAAAAAATAAAATAAAAAATAAATAAAGCAATTTACATAATGTTTTTAATTGTATAAATGAAAGTCTTTCAGCTTTATGTAAAGAAATGTTATGTGATTTTAACCAAATCTTACGTGAAAAAAGCAATGACCACAAAGGAAGTTGTTTTTCACTCAACCCAACTGCTTCATCAAGCATGAATTCCTAATTTAGAAGCATGTGTTCCTGTGTAAACCTCAGAGCAGGAGGAGACACCTGGCTCGATGCTTTCCTCTCCCCCTGACACTGCAGCTATC
This sequence comes from Carassius carassius, assembly GCF_963082965.1. Classification (NCBI taxonomy): domain Eukaryota; kingdom Metazoa; phylum Chordata; class Actinopteri; order Cypriniformes; family Cyprinidae; genus Carassius; species Carassius carassius. The sequence goes on along the minus strand of NC_081773.1, from coordinate 19,158,849 downwards.
TCACTGTAAGCATCATTAATGCAAGCCTGTGTCCCACCTGCTGGAGGTGTGAGATTGACCTCTCCCCTTGGCCGGCAGTACTGCTGACACAGGCACCTGCCATGGCGCCCTGCCCCACACTGCAGCTCCCTGCGCTGGGCCAAACTTACTCCAACCTGCCCTGGCCGGCCTGGAAGTCAGATCCCACAGTACTTCATTACCTTAGCAGTTAAAGGACAACATCTCCGCTCATCTGCTCTGTTTACTGAATGCCGTTAGAAAGAGATGAGTCATTCCAGATGACCTGAAATGGATCCCAATGATTAGTATTGAACACTGAATGCAACCAAGAAATTATTTAAAAGCAAGCGAGAGAAATGTGCCACAACATAATAATAATAATACTTGAAGTGAGTGGATCTAGAAAATGTCACCATAATCACATAGCTGTGAGTGCAACTGATAGCAATTGACAAGAATGATAAAAGCGCTAGTGAAAAGCCTATAATTTGGCCAAGACGTGGATTCTTTTCTTTGTAGCTTTTTGCTCTATGAACTTTCATATCCTGCTAAAGTGGTGCTATATTCTCGTTTTCTTGCTTTTTAAAAAACTGAACAGTAAGAGAGATCATTTTCATTCAGGCTAATGAATGCAAGTCATTCCATTTGTTGTTAATTGGCTAAATAATATTCAATTTGTTAGTTAGAACCTGTTCCAGCCATTTCGTCCTAATTTCCAGCAGCCCTTCACACCAGGAATTTGGACCACAAACCAACAGTGACAGAATTGTTTTGTGCCAAAGACACTGAGCATCCGAGACTCCATATATGATGCCAGATATCTCATCTTTGACTTGCATTTATCAGTACTAAGAATTTCTCCACAGTTCATTTTCTTTCAGTTATGCTTCAGTTTTATTTCAACGTGAGACAAAAATATTATTTGATTAGAGCTAATTTCAATCATAACACCATATGTTTAGAGGCCTCAGAATGTCATTGCATGCTTTGTTTACAACAGAACTATGCTACTTCAGCAGTTAAATCTCAGAATTACCTTGGTTTAGAAAATCCCTGGAGAGTTTTTTTTTTTTTTTTACACACCTCACCCAAGTTTGTGTTCAAATAATTATGAGCGTTCAATGTTCAAATACTACAAAGTCTCCATGAATTCAAAATGAACAGCTTAGCCACATTATCTCTGGGATTCAACAACAACCCTTCAGACAAACCAATGTACAAATTAGGACTAATGCTACAAGGAACTAATTCTATAGTTTTATTTGCACAACCCTTTGCTACTTAGTAAGACGTAATTAGTGAGCAACAATGATTAAGGCAGGAAGAGGAAAATGATAAAACATATTACTAAGAAAACTCAGATCAAATTACAGCTATCATTAAGCAATAAAGGTGTCAGTCATAGCTGTTTTTGGCTATAAGACTGCAGATACACAATGCAGATGTTCCAAAATATAATGATTAGCTACCTTTTAAAAATGTAAATAAAAATAAGAAATAAAAATAGCTCCATTTACTATTGAAACAAGTTAGGGCAGGACATGATGTCACTGGACTTTTTTTAGACAACTATATCTACATCATCCCTGTGGTTGAGAAATAGTAAATGATGACAGCATTTTTGGGTGATCCATACCTACAACCTAAACACAGAAGAATCAAAGTTTTCCTGTTCTGTATAATATAGAACTCACTGCCTCTCTCTCATTGCAAGACAAAATCAAATCTTCTTGTCCTTCTAAATATCTGCCATGTTTTCCGTGAAGCATGTGGCAGGAATATCCGTGTCTCTTTTAAGAAAATGGCCATGAGCACACAACCATTACAGTAAGAATTGTACTCCTGGCAGCAAGGGTCAGATTAAATGGCTAAAAATTTAAGGAATCACTTTTGATCTGCAAAAACTGGCTTCAGCCCTAAAGGGGAATTGTTGTCTTTCATCTGTCCATGAAATATGCATCCCTTTGAGGCTCACCCAAGTGTAAAGGCAACACTGCAATCACACCATTCTGCAAAAGTCCATACTCACTTTATATTACATTCATTAGTTTGTGTATACATCCATTGCACACAAAGAAAATCCATATGAAAACAACAGAACTGGGGTCCACATTACTCTTAAAGACATAAAAAAGCACATAATTTCTTATATTTTTCACAAGGCCAGAAAAAGACTGTAGAAAGCAGAACGGCCCACAGTGATGCTCAGAGGCAGGCTGCTGGAGGAAATTATGCCTTTGATACAGTATTAAAGAAGCCAGGCTCGGCACACCACAAACCGAAGATCTAGTCTCATTAGCAGTCCATGGACTTGCTGCTCCTGTATGCTGCAACAAAGAGGAAGACAGAGGCAAAGGAGTCAAGATAAATAGTCACACAGCAGCAACAGCAATCCAAAATCTAAAGACACGTTTGTGAGATATAGATGACAGGCTGAAAATGTTAAAGCCAGCTCTACATATGGTCTTTGTCAGAAGCTGTTACCAAAGAGAAAGCTCACAGTTACTGTAGAATAAAAATTCTTGTGCAGCATTTTGTGATAATGCAGAAGTATCATACACTGTAAAAAATAATAGCATGTGCACAATAGAGTAAAACAAGGCTCATCATTGATCTAAAGGCACAGTTGGCGACAGTCTTTTTTGGGATTTTAGGAAGTGCATAAATAAGGGGGCTATAAATGAATCGAATCCAAAAGCACTCTTACAACAATGCGTTTATGTTTTCCTTTTTCCCAAAATATGAATTAGCAAGCCATAAAAAGCAAAGAAAAACACCACTGATACAAATGCTTTCATCTTACACATTAAAGGACACGGGGGTGCAATAAAAACAGGTCTGCTTCCTGTTGGGGCACTGGGAAGGTTATGAGGGTCTCTCCTCACATCTTCAGCCCACGCCTTGTTATGTGTTGGACGTGCCGTGATGTCCATATGCAAATCATCCCAAAGCATTCTTTTGAATTAGTGTTTTCAGAATACTTGGAGGCTGAGTTCACCGCCGTTGATCATTATTCACCTGATATTAAACTTTTATCTCATAAATGCACATCTTTTTTTTTTTTTCAACAGTACATCCAAGTGAACCAAATTACCAAAGGAGGAAAAAAAAATGTAGAGCAGGGACTCTATCCTGTAGGGAGTTGATTGTGGATGTGTGGGGTTTAAGGGGCCTAGATGATTAGTAAAGTCCAGCAAACATCTCCAGGGAAAAGTCAATTTCATTGAAAAACATAAGATACAGAATTTTAATTAAAAATGACAAGGTGAAAAAATATAAGGATGAATCATTTACAATGATCAAAATCATGCATTCATTTCATTTTCAGTTTACCGTAAGATTAACATTCTGGCATTGTTAACAAAACGTCGTCATTTTCTGACTACTTTTTTTGAACTCAATGATAAAAATACTAAAAATTCCAATTAATGATTTTTAAGGATCAAAAAGACGACCTTTATCAAAAGTATCATACATTACATATGTATTACAAGTCTTTTGAATACATACAAATCTTGCCAAAAAAAATAAAAATAGACATGAAAATATGACTTCATGACATGTAATTCTTTTGAGCTGGACATTTTCAGTGAATGAGTGCACAAAATTGAATTTGTTCATGAATCCGACTCCAGTTTTACTCAATAACTGAATAACATAAAAGCTTTTATATAACCTCAGAAGTATTAACACATATGGCCCACTTTTATAATACTTATACAGCGCATTTTTCTCCTTATTGAAGCTAAGAAATCTTAAAGTGTCAGCCCTCAGAATTTCACCTTTTACAACCCACTGAAGAAAAAGTAGTTCCGGTTTAGATCAACATGAGGGTGACTAAATGACAGAACTTTTAGGTAGCTAAACCAATGCAGAACTATATGTTGCTTAAACTAAATACTTAGGTCCGGAAGAAGAGAGCCATGCTTTCATTTGTTAGGTGAAAGGAGGTGCCTCTCCTCTGCTTGGATCTTTCAGAGATGAGAGTAAGCAAAGGACACACTGCGTGAGCCTCATAAAAGACAACTTACTACCAAACCGGCCTTCGGAGGATGCACAGGATGAAAGAGGACTGAGCAGGCTTGGGGGTGCAGACTCGGAGTGGGAAAGCGAAAGAGAGAGAGAGAAGGGCTCCGCTGCATGTAATTAAACATTCTTCACCGGTTTTAGGCACAGGGTTGAGACAGATGAGAGACCCCCTACTTACATACCACACATACACACACACTTCCGAAAACAAACACACTCCCACAAAACGCACACTACGCCCCAAACAGCCGCAGTCCACCTGACAAGTGACAGCCCAATCTGATTAAATGCCAGAGGAGGAGGAGCTAGCCTGGCCTCCATGACAGGCCAAAAGTGATCACCATGGAGATACATAATTATAGCTGTCAACGCGTCCACCGTCCCGCTGGCATTACCCTGATTGCTCACAGCAATAATGATACACAAAGCTTTGCATGCTCTCGCCCGCATCAAAACACAATATAAGCATCCAGCTAACATGCAACGCTCATATGAGCGCACAACAGTGGCATTTTAATTAGTTTTTTTAACCTACCTACTTTCTCTCTCTTTCTACACCACCTATATACCACACCCCCCCCCCCCTTCATGTGGACAGGCCACAAGCGCAAGTGTTATTACATGAAGCTCCCGCTGTAGCATTAATTGAAGAAAGATATGGTGGGACAGAGGCGGTAGGGGGTAGAGCGCGTCCATTATCACTTGTGCCTTCAACAGGTCTCACGTTTGAAAACTGCAAATTGCAAAAACTTGCAAGGGCAAAATGTTTGACATTACTTGATCTGCAACCATATGGTGAAAACCTCCCTAAGAAGAAGAGAAGAAAATAAATGAATAAATATAGGTGGGGGAGGAAGGGTGGGAGAAGATGGAACAAACAAATCCAGTAAATAATTATTTAAATGGTGTAATTAAGGTTTTTTTTTTACTTCAGAGGGGGGAATGTCAAGTGCTCGCGTCTTTTGGCCTCTCCTTTGAGGTTGTCCTTGCCTCCTATACTATATGTGACAGTGACAATAAACATACTAAAGATGTTAAAACTACCTCCTGCAGGACGCTTAGAGGCGTCACACTGGGTGTACACACTTCTTCTTTTTTTCTTGCTGAAGGTTGATTTGAGTTTGTTTCTTTAATTAAGTTGGACTCACATACATATTGGGGAATTAGTTCATCCATTTAATTATTTTCCAGTGCAATTAACAAAGCTCTGTCACCTTATGGTTGCTCTCTTTGGAAGTGAATGTGACCTCAGGTGACAGAACGCATCAAGGCGCCTTTGCCTGTGCCCTTTAATAACACCAACATTTGCAGAAAACAAAAGTGTCACATTTCTTTTGTCTGTACTTTAAAAATGACTGTTCAGCTATATTTATAACTTAAGTATACTGTTAGCTCAACATTTTCTGAGATATTCTACAGATATTCATCCTCTCTTTGATGTCCTTTAAAAACATTGCATATATCAGAGGTCATGAAAACATTGTTTCTTAAAAGATATTTTTTCCTGGCAACCCTTTCACATTCTCTGAATCATATGCTAAAAAAAAAGAAAAAAGAGAAAAAAGAAAGAACAAACAATTTCATAGAGGTCCTTGCAGATGCTGTAAACTTTAAAGGGGACAGTGTATGGAAAATGTTAGAGAAGGATGTTATTGCAGCTGCTCCCATGCTTGATCTTGAAATGTCTACCATTAATTACAGATTTACTTACAGCTGCTTGATGGTTTAAAAGACAAGATAAGAAAGGAGCAGGAAGAGACACCAGCCACTTCAGGCCTTGTTTTCACAAAACTGGACTTTGTATCATGCTGCTTTGTTTATGAAGAGGGGTCTTTGTATTGTTGCATGAAAGGAAAAACAAAATAGTCTTCCTTCCTCTAGTATAATTTAGTTGAAATACTTGCAAACCACAAAACTGTAGATGTCCTTATAGTTCACCCTGATCTCACTAGCGTATATAGGTACATAATGTTTACATCGCATACATTTTTGTACATTTGATATATGACAAAACATCATATTGGCATCTAAAAATGGAATTTATGCTGTAGAAAAAAAAAATAAAGAATCCTTTATTATATTTGTTTTATATAAAAATATATTTGTACAGCACCTAACTACCCCATTCTAAACCTAACCATTTCTCAACAATTTAAAAAAAACATAATAGGCATAAAAAATGTTACAGTAAATTATTAAAATAATATTTCTGATAGTATTTTGATGAGACAAGAATGTTCATTCATTTTAAAGTTTAGGATTGGGTAATCCTTAAAAAAGTGTTGAATAAAGCATCAGAAATCACTAGCTGGATTTCACGGATATTAGTACATATTTTATGAGGTGGCTAATTCGTACTAATTCATACGACCTCACTCGTACAAATTCATATAATTTGTGCTAAATCATACGTATATTACGAGTTGCACAATTTGTAAACCTACCCATCACTGGTGTAGGTTGTTCGAGTGAGGTTGTACGAATTCATACAAATTAGCCATCTCGTAAATTACGTATGAATTGATCGTGAGATAGTGTTGGAAATCACACAACAGAATTAAACAATTATAAAACAAGATAAAGCAAAACTAGATGAACGCTGTGAATAAAGTGATAGTATTTCAATTAGTAATTTAATTACTGTCATTATTTAAAGGGACAGTTCACCCAAAAATAAAAATTCTGTCATCATTTACTCACCTTTAAATAGTTTCAAACCTGTAGGAAGAAAAAGAATAAATTCTAAAGAATGTTAGTAATCAAACAGTTGACAGTTGCCACTGATTTCAATGATATAGAAAAAAAAATACTATGGAAGTCAATGGCTACAGTCAACTGTTTGGTTGTACATCATCTTTTTACATAATCGTCTTCAGTGAAAAAAAAAATAATAATCAGGTTTGAAACAAGTGGAGGGTGAATTTCTTTTTGCGGTGAGCTATCCCTTTAAAAATTCAGTAAAATCAACCTATTAATTCTATGAATTCAATATTTCATAAACCTAAAATGATTTGTCTATGTTTGCATGACTATAAATTCATTTTAGATGCTGTCAATGTAACATTCATCAGACGAGTGCAGACGAGCTCAGGGGCCTATGAATTCACACACTGTAAATGATGCAATGCATGGATACCAGTCTGTGTGTTTTTGCGTGTTGCTGAGGGAGGTGGCAATGCCATTAAGTAGCAGGTAGAACCTTGTAGCCCCTTGAGGCAGAGCTCCTGACAATCAGGGAACAGGGCCGGCACATTTGCAAGGATCCTGAGAGGAAGCAGAAAGCAAAGGAAACATTAACTGTTAAATAAAACACAGGAAGCAGGGTTAACTGCCACTCCTCAGAGCTAAAGCCATTGGTGGGGTCTATTTTTTGCCCAATTATCCTTGGTTAACAGGATTAATTACCACTACCGCTTTCCTTTCGCTTCTTCTCAGTCAGCGACTAATAAATCTACAACTAGCTAGCTCTCACAGACTGGGAAGGCCATCATAATTAGCATAACAAGTCACAAAATCATTACAGGCCTAAATTGCTTACAACCAATCAACACAGGCCTACAGGATGTAGTATGGATGGTTTTTGGGGTGGGGGGCTGTTTAATTGAATAAAAATGTTGTGTGGTGGTCCAAACAGCTAAACCACATGAGGAGGCGGGGCAAATCTGATTGACACAGAGACTTCAGTCGTCAGCCACGCCTACTTCAGACATGAGGCTCCATTAGCAGCAGATGGAGAGTGTTTATGAGAAAGAGAGAAAACCATTTTTGTATGTATGTGCGTGTGACCATTCATTCCCCTGCCAAATTATTTGTCATTTTACTCAAATACAAATGCTAGACTGCAGTTGTCATCTGTTCTCTTTCATGTCCAATGAAGCCTAAAAGTAATTGTGACATGAACAAAAGCCTTCTCAAAAATGATAATGTTATCTGCATAAATATCACAGCTTTTGTGGTACCAGTGATTTTGGTTCATTCATCCAATTTGTCCTGATACTTTGTTTACATACGTCAATGCAGGTACAGATTGACATTCATATGTGACCACAAAACCAGTCTTAAGTGACAATTATTCGAAATACATAATCTGAAAGCTGATCACTGTCAAAAAGCAGTCCAGTTGATCTGAATTCATAATATTGCTTTGAATTTTAGCTAAAAATCTGTACTAAAATCATTTCTAAACGTAAATCAATACCATCATACTTCTTGGAAATTATAAATCATACCATCCTCCCATCCAGGCCTGAATGCGGTCTAAATATGGATGACTGGTTCGCAGTTCTGTTACTACTTCAAAGTGATCACTGGTCTCTTTGTTTTACACAGAGTTAGAGACAACCTTTGCTAGGCAGTGCCTGGGTGGTTTGATTCACTTCCACTTAAATCAACAATGCCCATTGGGACTTTCAAACACTTTAGTGTTGGTTTGTAGTCTTTTAGGCATCTGTTTTGGGTTTTCTCCATGATTTTGAAATAAAAGTTTGAAGGACAGTTATGAAAATGAAGCCTAACATCTCAATTCTAATTTTATTCAAAAAAAAAAAAAAAAAAAGTATGCTTATTTTATGACACAGGGGTAGACACAATCATTTTCCTGTTAGGGCAGTTGTACAAACCCAACAGCTGAAACACAATAAATAATTTTATGAACATTTTCAACCATAATATTATTAAAAGCATGTATATGCGTGTATTTAGAATGAAAATAAATCAAAGAAAATTGCAGAATTAGTGGTTAATTTAATAAAAATAAAACAATTTTTTAACAAATTGCCTCAATTTTTTTTTTTTTTTTACTTTTTACAAAGCCAATATAATTAACTACATTAATATATCTTCTTACCTTGTATGCAAAAACTATAAATGGTTTCTTGATTACATTTTCGCCAGATGATTAATTAAACACTGAACATTTTTCAAGCTAATTTTATTCAAAAACATTTATTACTTTAGAAAATTATTGTCCTTCACCATCAATTTATCTTTATTTCCTCTGACAAAACTAATTATTTGTGTTTATTAGAAAAGAGAATCAATATAATGCAGACAGCAATTAGAAGTGTAGAAGCTTTTGAAAGTAATCAGCATGTTTGTTTAAACAGCTGCATTAATTGTTATGATCAAAAAGTCTTCTTATTTTAAAAGCTCCTTAAGAAATTCTGGAAGTTTTAAGGATCATATTATGAAAATGTTTTCTGAAATAACTACTTGCATCTGTGCTAAAACTCATGGTTCTTGCGTAGATACATTCATGCGAGAAAATAAGCGAGTCTGTTCATAGTCGCAGAAAGCCGTGTCAGCCAGCGCTGGTATTCCTTTGGTGTCAGATTGGCTGGTCTGTGGCCAAGCTGACTGCATGTGGCCTGTGCCAAATCTAACACTATCGAGTCTGGGAGAGGACGCAGCACAGCCAGCAGCTGCCAACCAGTTTAGCTCTAGCCTCCTCCATTCGCCTGCTTTCACTAACCTGTCCTGACAAGTAACCAGATTAGCGTAGTCTTCCATCAGTGCAGAGGAGCAGAAAGAACAGATGGATCTTCCTGTATCGTTCCCCCCTCGGCTCCAAGCTCACCACCGCAGTGCTTAACTCGCACAATGGCTGGGGCCCGGCCCCGTCGCAATCGATGTGCTATGAGTTAATTGTTGCTAACAGCTTTGCATAATGTTGTTCGGGGAATACCGATCTCTGTCTTCATATTCCCCTATCCTCCCGTCTTCTCCCTGCAAACCACCAGCACCTCACAAACCGGGAAAATTGGCAGACGCATTTAGCTGAACGCCCAGGAGAGGGAGATCAGAGACCTGGACGATTAGGAAATGCTAAACAGTTTCAGATGATTGAATTACAGCCATTTATATACATTGCTTGTGTTTACACAACGCCACAACAATGACACACGTACAGCAAACGAGACACAGCAATGCCAAGGAAATAATTGAATGAATAATGTCAGAGGTGGAAAAACGGAGGAAAAGAGAGCAGACGGAGAAAACAAACTGCAATTTATAACACTTGTCATCTGCCGGCAAAAACTGAGCTTGTCTTTTTACAGTTTCTCTGGTATGTATCACTAAGTTTGCTCAAGTGAGCAGATGGGCGCGCTAATTAGCTCAGTTCATGCCGCAAGTTTGTTTATAAAGAGAGAATGGGAAGCAGACATTTTGACACATTTTATTAACATATCATACCTTAAAGCACTGCCTCCTGATACCCAGAAGGCTTTTTAGTGTTTTCCATTTATGCATACACACACACATGCATACAGATGGGCCCCATCACCAAATATACATACACACAGACACACACACACACACACATAGGCTGAACACAGGTCTAGCAGCTATAACCTTTATGGAAGCTTGAAAATGAAACATATATGTGCTATTTACATTCTTGCATTTAGTCAGCGATTTGATTCTAAGCGACTTTGAGTAGACTCAAATATTCCCTGGAAGTGTTGCTAGTGCTGTGCTCTACTAGTGACAGATGTGACATACTTGTCACCTGACAATCCTTCCTCATTCTTTATGCGCACATGGAAGAGATGATGTCACCAGCAGAGAGGCGGAGAGGGAAGCATGGAGTGTGTCTCTCTGATTCCTGCACGCTGTCATATCTGTGTCACCCAGAATCCCCACTGTGTCTCTCTAGCACACTCGTGCTCTGACCGGCCTGCTCTGACTAAACAGATGACATGTTTAATACCATCTCACTCCTAGACGTTTGCACACTAATTACAGTTATTAAAACCATTGAAGACTATGCTGTATTTTCAGATCTGATGTAATAAAACCAATTGAAATAATGTAGTGCAATTAATTATATATAAAAAACAACAACAACAAAAAGTGTGTACATAGACCAAAAATGAAAAAAGAAATAGCAAAAATGCATCCTGTGTGTATGAATGATTGTAAAATAAATTGCTATGGACTGTAGGCCAGTGATGTTCAATGATATGGAAAATAAAAAAATAAAAAAATAAAAAAATAAAATAAAAATAAAAATAAAAATAAAAATATATATTGGTTCTTTGGAAGGCTTGATTCTGATTGGTCAGATGTGACATTCTGAGGTGTGTTTGTCTTGTTGCGCAACAATTGTTTTGTACACTGTAATGTAATTAAAGGAACACGCCACTTTTTCTGAAAATTCACAAAATTTGAATTTGAAATTTGACAAACTTTTTCAACTACACAAACTAGCTGGGGACTATTTTCAGGCACTGTGTAATATCACCCATGGTACGGCAGCAAAGTACCTTGATTATTACGCCAGAATGAGAGTATAGTTCCTAGCCATATCAGCCAAATAATCAAAATTTCATTTTCCTTCAGTCTTAGTACACAATATAATGAAAGAAGAGTCAAGTTTTAAACAATTTTTTGTCTAATCAAATAAGATTCAATGATCAGTCTAATAAGATTCAATGATCAATGCTAAGCTAAGCTTAAAGTGCTACCGCCAGATCCGGAGATCGGCTGAATGGATTCCAAAACGATAATGATAAAACGATAAAGCTCAACTCTAGGAGAGTTGGAAAATGGGCCTACTTAAAAAAAAGAAAAAAAAAGTGGAGTGTTCCTTTAAAATAAAAGATGTTAAAACGCTTTCTTGTCAAATAGCATTAGATGTCCTTATCAATATTTGTGTGGTGAAAAGCTACACAATTAATGATACAAATGTACACTATGCTTTAAATGTCCATCTTGTTTGAACTTTGTTTTGGCTAGGAACTGTTTTTCTTTGGCGAAGCTTTCCATTTGCACATTGTGGTCTTGATCACCATGTCAGGGTTTATTCTGCGTTAACAACCGGCTGCATTTACATTATCACTTACATATCCACCCCCTAAAATTGACTTTTTGTAAAGTGTAATCAAAGATTTACTCTCCTGGCACATTAATGTAATAACTTTGAATTATCTTAATTATGAGGATGTTCTCTGCTATTTGATTACAGTTTGATAAATGAATTGCATATGTAATTAATTTGATTAAAATGTAATTGATGTAATAGATATTTCTTTATAATGCAGTTCTTTAAAAAGTAATCTTATGTGAATTAATTTTTTGTTAATCATCTGCCATCTTGCTGCCTCCACTGCAAACTGCTGCATTTGCTGGTCCTCTTACAGCCATGATACTATAGTGCTGACCAATCACAGAGTAGCATCATGATAATTGTGCTGAGAGAGGAGAAGTCAGGGTCGTAGGTATATATCAACCTGTTTCATCATCCTCTGTATTGAATTACACCCATGTTTCTTTGTTTAAGAATGAGGAAAGATTGAGTTTACTTGAATTGATTACAGGCTACTAAACAGCAGGTGCATTAAAACCATTTCCAGTTTCATATCATAAAAAAATCTAATTTTCTTCTTGATCTTTTGTTTTGAAAGAGTTTACTGCAATATAAAAACACACTGTAACTTTCTGAACTCAAAAGGTACTCCCCCGTCCAAAAAGACCACTAAAAAAAAATTAGAAATCAGAAATGAACATGTCAGTGATTCTGGTTTACTGTTTAGCAACTTGTAATATTCATTTAGTGAGTCATTTGAAGGAAGTGGTAACTTGTTAAGCATTGGTACTTGATTTACATGTGCATAGTACATTTGCACAGAGGAATTGAAGTAAAAGACCTGTTTGATTAGAGCTGGAAAAAAATAAATAATAATGTGATAAAACTAAAATAATATGCCTTGTTCCCTTTAAAGCATGAGTATTGATTTTTTTCCCCAAAAGGTAAGGGAAATAAATTCTAAATGTGACATGCTACACCCCTGCTAAACAAGATGCGACATGCTATGCCTCTGCCAAACATGATGTAACTACATGTAATGTCAATGTTGCTGAGGAGGAAAGCCGAGGTTTTCCAACAACAGTTAAAAACTGTGCTGCCACAAAATGTTACTATTGAAAAATATACTGCAGAGAATTTTGTAAAAGCCAAAAATCCCGTTTTTTTTTTTTTTCCTAATACAATCTAAATGTTGGTAACAGTGGGAAATACCTTTTATTTTATGGTTACTCCATGATAATGACTCTAATTATGAACAATCATATTAACAATCTCAATATTCTGTTTACATGAGATCAGTCACAATCACAATAAAGCATTAATCACATTATAACAGTGAATGTCAATGGATGTTTAAAATATTTTAGTATATTTAATATTTAAATATAAATAGTTTAGTTGCCCCTTGGTAATATTATTAGAAAATACAGAATTAGCTTCCACTGTTATGCTGATGATACTCAGCTATATATCTCAACGAGACCAGATGAAACCTCTAAATTATCTAAGCTAACAGAGTGTGTTAAAAATGTAAAAGATTGGATGACAAATAATTCTCTCCAATTAAATTCGGATAAGACAGAGATATTAATTATTGGACCAAAAAACACTACACAGAATCTTGTAGATTACAATCTGCAGCTAGACGGATGTACTGTTACTTCCTCTACAGTCAGAAATCTGGGTGTTATATTAGACAGCAATTTGTCTTTTGAAAATCATATTTCCAATGTTACAAAAACTGCATTATTCCATCTTAGAAACATTGCCAAGCTACGAAACATGTTATCTGTTTCTGATGCAGAAAAGCTAGTTCATGCATTCATGACCTCTAGACTGGACTATTGTAATGCACTTCTAGGTGGTTGTCCTGCTTCGTCAATAAACAAGCTACAGGTAGTCCAAAATGCAGCAGCTAGAGTCCTCTAAAGGAGGTAGAGCTTTCTCACATTTGGCTCCCAAACTCTGGAATAGCCTTCCTGATAATGTTCGGGGTTCAGACACACTCTCTCTGTTTAAATCTAGATTAAAAACACATCTCTTTCGCCAAGCATACGAATAATGTATCTTTTAAATTGTGAGTGTAGTTGCATCTGATCAAATGTGCATTTTTATTCTTTAGCTTGGGTTAAACTAATTTTACTTTGTTGGATCAGCAGCTATGCTAATGATGTCTCTATTTTGTTTCTATGTTTTGCCACGGGATATACATCCCGTGGTAACTAGGATTTACACAAGCTCCAGTCTGGATCCAGAACACCTGAGAAGAGATGATGCTGACCCTCAGAGGACCCCAGATGATCCTAACCTTGAATCAACAAACATAACTAACAATTATTGCTACATGTGTGACTGCATCATATAATAACTATTAATTAATAATATTGATAGTTCATCGTCTAGCTGACTACGTCTTATATTATTATTATTATTATTTTTTATTTTTTCTAAAATCCTGTCAAACGTGCACAAACTACTTGCTACTACTAAATATTGTAGAAACATAATTTTCTGTAAAGTTGCTTTGTAACGATTTGTATTGTAAAAAGCGCTATACAAATAAACTTGAATTGAATTGAATTGAATTTCCTCAAAGTGTTAACAGTGGAAATTTAAAAGGTTCTGCAAGGTTTCAATATCAGTAACTTTCATGTTGTCTGCATCGCATCAGAACACATCAATAAACATCAGACTGAACACTTCTGAAAAGCCATCTGCTTTCATACCACTTAAAATATCACACCATGCTCACATTTCAAGAAAATGTTCGCTTTAGTGTGATTAACATTTTGAGTTATTACAAAAGTTTAAATGAAACCTGCAAGGCTGCACTGACCGCTTCCAGTGCCTTTTTGTTTCTTTTCATCCCTTTTTTTCTGGTCTTTCTTTCACTCAGCGAGTCAGAGCTATTCAGGAGAAGAAATTACCAAAATCTCAAACTTAACAGCAAAGATTTATTGACTAGTATATCTCAGCTGCTCATGAACAGTTTGGAAGAAAATGAAATCACAGGGTTTGAAATTCACAAGAATATGTCAAGGAACAATGACATGTACTTGTCAAATTGCAATGACAGACTAAAATAAGGCAAACTGTGATAATTGCCATGGTTACAGGGCAGGGAGGGTGTAAGAGATATGCTTTTGTATGCTATTGTAGTTTTTGGTTTTGAGAGCAACAACTGTGAAGGTTTTAAAATGGTAATTGAATTGATCATTAAAATGAGAACAAAAAATAAATAAATACAAATTTCAAATTTGAAACACATTTTACCTGCCTTCCTATTGACACTAACATGGAGCCTGAGTCTGTTTTGATCTTAAAACACAATTCCACACATTCAGTTTTAAACTGTTACAGAGCCCTTGGTTGATTTAAATCTAGAAAAATAAAGTGAAATAAACAATAAAACTATGTGCACTACAAATCAGTGTGTGCATGATTACAGAATGTTTTAGTACAGCTGTAATAACTATGTGTAAGTGGATGACACCAGCAGCTTTGCACACTCAAGTTAAAGAAGGCTGTGATGAGCTTGCATCTCAGGATTGTAAATTCTATAAAAAGAAATTGATTACAGAAAGCTTTAAATGATAATCTCTGTCACTACACACATAGACTGTTACTGCAGGATACCCAATGTGAGGTTCACTAGATCCTCTGCTAGATCCAGCCCCACATCCCATCTCATCTCATCTGTGCTGTGAAGCCATGTCTACTGCCAGCTACAGTCTATAAGAGACACAGAGGAACCCTTCACTGACCGCTGACATGAATTTACTTCTGCCGTCAAAGTTTGTTTTCATTTTTGGTTGATCAATAAACTCCTGTTTCCTTAAGAGAAAATAAATCCAGAAATGGGTAAACAAGTCAAAATGGTTAAATATTTTACAAGTTTAAGACAGAATATTTTTTGAAACAATCAATAAAACTCTGAAAAAGAGAAAAGGGTTTGGAAAGGTTATTGGTTATCATTTTATATTCTTAGTTTGATGGAAGTGGTAGCTTACAGTACATCAGTGTTAGGGGTAAACTAAATAACCGTAAATTGTTTCAGCAGCATTCAAAACAGTGTTTTTTCAATAGAAAAGCTATTTTATCTATGAAGTAGCAGTGCAATGTGCCAAAATGACAGGGTTGTTTTACACAGCCAAAAACTCTACCATGACAATCAGTCACTCTCTTATTATGTCCTCGTTCTCCCTCTCTTATATTTAGTGCTAGAACGCTAGAGTCTGCTGACTGAGTTCATTCAGACAGTTTGAGTAAATTAACTGGTTCAAACAACAATTCAGTGTGGTTTTCCCTTCACATAATTTTCTTTGGAGCACTGTAGGCCTTTTGAAACTATCTATTGTGCTGATTGCCAGTACATTTTTGTGACTTGCATACATAAAAGAATTTACTTGTATTAACCATATTTAATTGTATTAGTGTATTTACACTAACATTCAAAAGTGTGGGGTTGGCAAGATGTTTTTAATGATTCTGAAAGATAACTCATGTCTGTTAATGCTGGACTTACTTGATTAAAAAATACAGTAAAATAATCTGTTAAAATGTTATTTTTGTTATATAATTATTCTATTTATTTTTTATAAATTGTAATTTGTTCAGAAATCATTCTAATGTTTGTTTCTTAAGTGTCAATTTTTCAAAATTGAGATTTATACATCATCTGAAAGCTGAATAAATAGGCTTTCTATTGATGCATGTTTGTTAGGATAGGACAACATTTGGTCAAGATACAACTATTTGAAAATCTGGAATCTGAGGGTGCAAAAAAATCTAAATACTGAGAAAATCACCTTTAAATTTGTCAAAATTAAGCAATGCATATTACTAATCAAAAATTAAGATTTGATATATTTACTGTAGGATATATACAAAATATCTGATCTTTACTTAATATCCTAGTGATTTTTGGAATATATATATATATATATATATATATATATATATATATATATATATATATATGTGGCGTAGTCGGCAGGATTGGCTTTCTTTTTTCGGGAGAGACGTGTACCTGTATATGGTTTGCTCTGTGTACTGTCTGTTGCTTGTTTTTTTTCCCCTAGGACTGAGTTTGTGGTGAAAACATTAAGACGAAGGAAAAACAGCAGCGTATGTCCAGTGAGCACTTTTCTCTTGTGGTAAGTGAGATTTGTAGTTAAATATGAAGGAAGAGTTGCGAGAATTAAGAGAAACAGTAACTCAGTTGAGAGCTGACAATGACAGATTGCGGCAGGAGCAATCATCTGCTCATCCGAGTCCTAGTGGGCCGCCGGCTATGGCTTCTGGCCCCCCTCTTTCCACTCCACAGTCAAGTAATGAGGGCGTTGCCCCACCAGAGAGGTACGTTTTTGTACTACGAGATCGAAGGTGCCCAAAATTTAGTGGCAGGTCTAGTCTTAATATTGAGGAGTGGATTGAGGAGGCCCAGGCTTGTATGCAGGCCCGTTATATGTCTGCATCTGATAAAGCATTCTTCCTCTTTGACCATTTGGAGGGAGAAGCAAGGGAAGAGATTCGCTACCGCTCCGATGATGAACGTAATGATCCAGTAAAATTTTTTCCGGTGCTTAGGGAGTTGTATGGTTGCTCACGGTCATATGTTTCTTTGCAGGAGGCTTTCTTCTCTAGGAGGCAGCAGGAGGGGGAGTCTTTGTTGGAGTTTTCCCTCGCTCTGATCGGCCTCCTGGAGCGAGTGAAGCAAAAGTCGCCTTATGCCATGCCAAATTTTCAAGTTTTGTTGCGTGATCAGTTTATGGAGCACGTGAATGATAATTCTCTTTGGCGAGAGCTTAAACAGTTGGTACGAAGTCAACCTACTCTGACTCTTTTAGACGTACGTTGTGAGGCACTTCGGTGGGAACGGGAGGGCATGCTAGGGGTTTCAAGGGGTCGTAGTCATTCGCTCCCTTCTGCATATGGTATCCAGTATGGGGTGCGGAGTGAGCCTCGTGAGAACACCGTGAGGTCTTCTCAGGAGTCCGAATTGGGGGAAGTTAAAGAAATGTTGCGGTTGCAGCAAGAACAAATTAGTAAACTGACTCAAAGTATCGCCCGGTTACAGGCCCCTCAACCCCGTAGTCAATCCCCTCGTCGTAATCAGACTGTGTGCCGTAGATGTCAGAAATCGGGCCACTTCGCTAGGGAGTGTGATGGAGAACGCGTACTTACCCGTTTCCCTTCAAGTGCTTCATCACTAATGGTTAGTGGACAGCCTGACTCAACTATGTCATCGGGAAACTAATTCCCACCGCGTTGCAAAGCCAAGGTGTGGTTGGGGAAGAAAATGGCTCCAGTACTATTTTATCCCATTTGATGTCGTCATGCCCACACCTGCTTGTTCATATGGGTAGTGTTCCAGTGCCCTGCTTAGTGGACACAGGATCAATGGTATCTACCATTACCGAAAGCTTCCAAACTCATTTCCAATCATGGGGCGTAGACCGTTTAAAGTCGTGCCATTGGCTCCAACTTCGTGCAGCCAATGGCTTGTCAATTCCCTATATTGGCTACATGGAATTGGACATTAAGATGTGTAATCGTTTGATTTCTAAGTGCGGGGTCTTGGTGGTAAGGGATCCTCCTGGAGGCATCTGTACTCAAGTTCCTGGAGTACTGGGAATGAATGTTCTTAGTCGATGCTACCGGGAGCTCTTTGGACAGTATGGCCCTGGCTTATTTGATTCTCCCTCTTCCGTGGAGGCCCCGAAATTTGTCTTACAGGCATTAGAACATTGCCATCTAGTGGGAAACCAGTCTTCTGTGGTGCGTATTGGTAGGGCTAAATTGCGGGGTCGTAAGTCGTGTCGCATTCCAGGTGGTATGCTGAAGCTAGTGCCTGCTACTTGTTCCGAACAATATGTGGATGGAACCGTGTTGTTTGAGCCTCCAGTGTCTGGACTGCCAGCTGGCCTGCTAGCCTCGCCTGCGCTGGTTAGAGTGGTTCGGGGTACAGTTTATTTGCCCATGGTTAATGTGGGGACCGCAGATGTAATGTTGTACGCAGGTGCGACATTGGGAACACTTAATAGTGTTCAAGTGGTAAGCCTGCCAGCTGGGATAACTGAGGTAGAGCCAATGAGGGTCTTAGTGCATTCTCAGGTTGCGGAAATAGTTGCACCAGTTCAAGAACCGATTGATGCAGTTGATCTTTCAGTCCTGTCTCAGAGAGAGCAGGGTGAGGTCAGGGCATTGCTGAAGCGATATCAATCTGTGTTCTCAGCTCATGACGGTGCACCAATTGGGTTGCACCAATTTGATTTCGCATGAGATACCACTGTTGGATACTGTGCCCGTTCGTCAGAGGTATAGGCGGATTCCGCCATCACAATGTGAGGTCGTGAAATCTCATATTAACCAGCTATTAGAAACCAACGTGATCCGAGAAAGCTGTAGCCCGTATGTGTCACCCATTGTGCTGGTTATGAAAAAGGATGGTAGTCTACGCATGTGCGTTGACTACTGTCAGCTAAATGTGAAAACGAGAAAGGATGCTTTTCCCCTCCCGTGCATTGAGGAGTCGCTAGATTTCTTGACGGGGGCTGGATGGTTTTCCACCATGGATTTGGCTAGTGGCTATAACCAGATCCCCGTCAATGAAAAAGACAGATCGAAGACCGCATTTTGTACACCATTTGGCCTATTTGAATTTAACCGCATGCCCTTTGGGCTCTGTAATGCTCCAAGCACCTTCCAGCGTCTGATGGAACGGATGTTTGGAGATCAACAGGGTAGCTCGTTACTGCTGTATCTAGATGATATTGTAGTATTCTCCTCTCCTGTTTCACAGCATCTGGAGCGTTTGGAGGTTGTGCTGGGTCGCTTGGAGCGTGAGGGTTTAAAGGCCAAATTGGCAAAATGCGCGTTCTTCCAGAAAGAGGTCAAGTATCTTGGTCACATGATTTCGGCTCAGGGCGTATCCACAGATTCCAGCAAGATAGAGGCGGTGTCACAGTGGCGGTGTCCTACCGGGGCATCAGAACTGCGCTCATTCTTGGGGTTTGCCAGTTATTACCGCCGTTTCGTCCAGGGATTCGCGAAACTGGCAGCCCCCCTGCACCATGTTGTGGCTGAGTGTACTACTGGTAGGCCCCGGGTACGGGCTGGTAAGAGCTTTGCTGATGCCTGGTTGGAACAGTGCCAACAGAGCTTTAAAGAATTAAAGGTGAGGCTTACAACAGCACCGGTGTTGGCATACGCAGATTTCTCCCTTCCTTTTATCCTGGAGGTGGACGCTAGTTATGGTGGTTTGGGAGCAGTCCTCTCTCAGGAGCAGAATGGGAGAGTAAGACCTATTGCGTATGCCAGCCACAGTCTTAGGCCCACTGAGCGCAACATGGTTAACTATAGCTCCATGAAATTGGAGTTTTTGGCGCTCAAGTGGGCCATGACTGAAAAATTTCGCGAATATCTGTTAGGGCACAAGTGTATCGTTTACACTGACAATAATCATTTTAGCCATCTGTTGACCGCTAAGCTTGCTGCTACTGAGCAACGCTGGGCTGCCCAGCTGGCAGCGTTTGATTTTACCATCAGGTATTGCTCGGGTAGGAACAATAGAAATGCGGATGTCCTCTCCAGACAGGACCCCTCTGGGCAGTGTGAGATGAATGCACTCTTGTTGGGAACTGAAGTGCCAGCCACTGTTAAGCAGGTGTTTGTGGCAGAATCGCGTCCACAAGCAACTCAAACTGTAGTCTCCGTGTTGCCTGGTTTTGAGGGCAACATGGGCGCTTGTCACCAAGCCGACCCCGTAATTGGTCAGATTCTAAAGTTTTGGAGACAAGGTGTTCCCCCTTCCCCAGCAGAGCGGAGACAGCTGACTAAAGCTGCCCTCGTGTTACTCCGCCAATGGGATCGGCTGGTGGATAGAGCGGGTGTATTGCATCGCCGTGTCTTTCGCTCAGATGGAGGTGAGGAGGGTTTTCAGTTGGTTCTTCCAATTACTTTGCGACGTGAGGACTTGGCCCAGGTTCATCAAGGGCATGGGCACCAGGGCATTGACCGCACCACTGAGCTGGTTCGACAGCGCTGTTATTGGCCAGGCCTTACAGCTGATGTAGCTCAGTGGTGCCGTGAATGTGAGAGATGCCAGGCTGCCAAGGACACCCAGCCTGTAGTTCAGAGTTTTATGGGTCACCTCTTGGCAGAAAGGCCAAATCAGATCTTGGCCATTGATTTCACCTTGCTTGAGCCCTCACGTTCGGGAATAAAGAACGTATTGGTAATGACTGACGTCTTTACTAAATTTACGCAGGCAGTCCCTACCCGGAACCAGCGAGCTGAAACCGTAGCCCAGGTACTTGTGTCTGAGTGGTTTTGTAAGTTTGGCGTTCCTGCCCGCATCCACTCAGACCAAGGCCGTAGTTTTGAGTCCTCCCTTATCCAGCAGTTGTGTTGCTTATACCAGGTGGAGAAGTCTCGCACTACCCCGTGGCATCCTGCCGGCAATGGGCAGTGTGAGCGCTTTAACAGGACCCTGCACAATCTCCTGCGAATCTCCCTATTTTCTCATGTTTGGACAGGAACCACGACTACCTGTAGATTTTCTGTTGGGTCGTGGTCAGGAGAGGGGTCCTGATAGTGTTAACAGTTGGGTGTTGGAGCATCAAACGAGACTGCAGGTGGCCTTTGAAGGGGCCCGGGAACAGCTGCGTCTAGCTGCAGAGCGCCGCAAGGAGATGCATGACTCTCATGTCCGGGACGCACCCTTGAGTGAAGGCCAGTTAGTCTATCTCCATAACTATGGTCTAAAGGGTCGTCACAAGATCCAGGACCATTGGAGTGCAGTGGTGTATCAGGTACTGAAAGCACCTGGAATAGGAGGCTCAGTATACACCATTGCACCGGTCAACGATGTGAGTAGGGTGAGGCATGTTCATCGCTCTCTGTTGAAGGCCAGAATAGGGCGGGAGCCCTTGGCACCCCCCCCCCCCCCCAGAGAATAGGGCGTCGGTTGCCGAGGAACCACTGTTGGAGGATCCTTCCTCAATGGAGGAAGTTGACCTTTTTAGGGTCGTACCTGAGACTTTGCCGGCTGCTATGGAGTCAGGGAGTCAGGGCCCCGTTTTGGCGGACTCCAGTTCACTAGAGCCTGTGGTGGATGTGGAGGTTGAGGCTCCTGTGGTTCCTGGACCATCAGGGCAGGGCACCGTAAGTCAATTACCCTTGACTGATTTTGGTCCCTTTGGTCCATCTTATGTGAATGGGGCAGTGAGGCGTACTAGGCGAACTACTGCTGGTCATCATTCTAATCGTAACCATCTTCCTAGGGCTGTAGGGAGGGTGGCAGGTTTGGAGGCTGTTGAGGCCTCAGCCGGTTCTATATCTGCATTGTTTAGACCTTGGGATAAGGGTTATTGGAATAATCGGCGGGGCGACGATTCAAGAGCTGGGGGTAGATTGTGGCAAGGTGGGTGACGTAGTTTAGTTTCATTGGCTCATTGGTGCATGATTGTCACCCACCATAGCCTATTGGAGGTGGCGCTGATGGTATTTTAAGGCTGGAGTTAGATCGCCTGGGGTGCGTCACGACTGGTACCGCCCATACTGAGTGTGTCGGTGCAGATGTGCATTTTATGCCCGGTTGGGTCACAGGTTGTCCACTGCATGTCAGGTATGTGCGTGATTTCTTTTTTTTTACCTACTGTTATTTTGGCGTCGGGTGATTATTTATCTGTTTAACTCTTAGCCATGAAATCAGTGAAAAGTCTTCCTGCATGTTAATTCATTATGAGCTGTGAGCGACTATACACTTCATGTGGCACGAGGAATTGCTTTGGGTAAGCGTGATCAATCTGCTTCCTCTTTTTCGCAAGACAAGTATTTAATTAAGAATTCTTCTTTCTTAGTGTGCTGAGCTGTCTCTCCCGTCGCGTTTCTTGAAGGCGGAAGTTTATACCCGTCGTTAAAGGAGGATGCGCTGCTGTTTTTCTTTTCCTGCTTTTTGGGCTGGTTTACATCTAGGGCATTATTAGTGTCATCGCTCGTGCCCTGATAAGTGTTTCCACGCTAGTGTTGGGGAACTCTGATTCTGGGACCTGCTCGATTTGGACTGTTGCATTCATTTCATTTTGTGTGGTGTTTATATCGTTGTTTATTAGTATTTTGTCTTGTATACTTTCAATATTTTAAGTTTGATATTGTAATAGTGTTTCTTGATAAATGTTTTTGTTTACTTTGATGGAAATATTTCCACTGTATTACTGAATTTAATTTGTTTTCTTTGTTTTGGTTTATTCTAGGCACTGCTGGCCCGGGGCTGGGAGGCTAGCTAGCTAGTTTGGAGTATTACAGGTTGTGGTGCAGTTGTGTGGAGTGCAGTGCTGCTTGGAT
Organism: Carassius carassius; assembly: GCF_963082965.1. Lineage (NCBI taxonomy): Eukaryota > Metazoa > Chordata > Actinopteri > Cypriniformes > Cyprinidae > Carassius > Carassius carassius. Next base: position 19,135,664 of record NC_081773.1, on the reverse strand, counting down.
TCACCTCTCACTGTGTGTGTGTGTGCATGTGTGTGTTACACGAATCCACAGATAGGGTCTTCACTCCATTTAGCCTGCCCCCTGCCACTGGAAAGCCGGTGTCTTTTATTATTTTTTTTGTTTATTCTTTTGTTGTATTTTCAAATTGATATTTTTATTTTGTCCAGTACACAGAGTTTCTGATTGTGACAGTGTTTGATGGTGACCTGACAATTGACATTGATTATCATTGACGTTTTAACTAATTATGGTGATTTGAATAAAGTCTTTTGTACATTGTTCACACGCCTCTCTCGGATTACTTCAGCCTACGAACCTGTGTCCCTTATTTTTGGTTATTTCCCCGTTTCTTTACGGGGTGGCGTAGTCGGATTGTATTTGGGTGTGTTCAAATTTATTTCCAACGTTCCCCCCTCCTTCAGCATTGCCATATATATATATATATATATATATATATATATATAATATTTATATATATATATTATATATATTATATCCTCAATACATTTTTTAAGAAGTTTTATGGAAAGGTTAAAAAAAATACTGTACACAAACGTTTAAACGGTACACAACATTTATAACATGATAAATATAATTAGATTATAAACAGATATATACTGATCTGATTGTTAAAATAAATATTAAAACAAAATTACAGAGTAGAGGAATAGGGCCCAGTTTAATAGCTTAAATATAGTTAGCTTCTTTGGATAGTAGCTTTCTTAAAATGTCTCTTGGCTGTAGAGTAACTACATTCAATTACTCCAATTCAGGTAACCTGAAAACAGCTTCCTCAACACTGCAGTATTTAATAACATGATGCGTGAACGCAGAACTGTTACGTTGAATATTATAAACCAGATGTACATGACCTCTCTGCATCGTCTTTCTGAACACCTTCCTAGAGCAAGTTGGACATTCCCCTGGCAGAACAAGAGAGAGGTCAGCCGTACCAACCCTGCAGGCATGGCGCTGGTCCAAACTCTACACTGCTTAAGTGTGAACCCGGGGAGGGCTGATGGGGGTGCAGAAACCCAGATTTCCAGCCGTCCCTTTACGTGCCAAAGCTATCTCACAAATATGATTACATATTCCCTCTTCCAACCACCATTATGATTATATTAGATCTTAAATGGGCCAAATGCACACTACACTTGAAACATACTGAAACACACATGTGCACACACATTCAGGGCTCTTTAGCTTACCCCTGCTGTGCCCCTCCCCTTCAAAGCTAGAGGGGATTCACACAAACCAAAAAAAAATGCTGATCCTTCACAAAAGCACTGGGCAGAAGGAAAGGTCATCCACAACAGGCCGGGAAAATGCATGCCATCCCAGCTTTCCCTCTAATACCCTAAAACCCCCTCACATTCCGGCCTAACCTACCTTTCCTCTAATGTACAGATTCTTCCGTGTGAGATTGCTGGTTTTCTGGACATCAACCAATAGAAGCACATAATGCGTGTTATCAGTGCCCTTCAGGCAATGCCACATTGAGGAGTGTGTGACCAAGAGCTTGGGATGACGAGCTAAGCCGCTAACCACACCTTTGACCACTGCTGCTCCCTGCGAGTCAACGGAACAGGCGAGATGGCTGATAATGTTTTCACAGGGAAAATCTAAACACAAAATACAACAAAAGACCATGTTTAGAGAGTATTCATACATGTCACAGCTTTTGGCATATAACTGCCCTCAAGGATATCTGGCACAAACAGACTATATATATATATATATATATATATACTGTATATATAGAAATTACATATATACATATATAGATATAGATTCATTCACCTCACTGTAGGTTCTCACAGAGCCTTGAGCCTTTCTGTGCAGGATTGTGGCATCTTTCGAATATTCAGTGATAATGGTGAATGGCGTCCATTTGACCACTAGAATATGGCAGACGGCTTACATATAGCGGCCAATAGAAACAGTCACTAATGAGGCGTCTATGTAAGTCTATGTTTCAAGCCATGCTCTTTTGTTTGCAGTCAAACGGTTGACCACTGCCGTGTGTGTGTATGCTGTCGCAAAATGTGGTGAAACATCCTATACGACGGTAATAATGTGATTTTGTGTATAGATGTGTATTCCTAACTGACTGCTTCAAATGTGAATAACATGATTTATCTTTTAAACAGGAAATACTGGGTCACACGTGTTCAGTGCTGTCAGAGAAAATGTTTCTCAGGTCCATATAACTTTATTTCCGGAGTCCTTTTATTTCCATGTGTAACCTTTTAAAATTTGATGGGGTAAAGGTTTACAGTTTGTTCCATACATACAGAAACAGCAGCCAAGCTGATGTGTTGTTCGGTCCTGATGGTGAATAATATTACATTTAAATGTTTTAAGGAGATTTCTATTCAATCTTGGATAATAACTTTGATGGTAGCCACTTTATGCGCTCACATCTATATTTGATTTTTTGTTTTACACACATACAGATATAAAATACAGAGGCATGCAATTTTATCCCACCCTCTAACAGATCAAGCCCAAAGAAAAGACTTTACAAAAGTGCGTTAATAATCTCTGCAGAAACAACATTTCACATCATGTGTGAAAGCCACATCGTCCCAGGCTGGGGCTTTGGAAAAATAAATCAATAAAAAACAAAATAAAGAAGGAAAAGAGGGAAGAGAATGAGAAAGTGAGAAAGAAAGAGGTGTAGAAGAGAGAGAGAAAATGGGTGGACCGCTGTTCTACAAATATTTGGAGATGTGGTGCTGTTTTCATTGCTGACATCAACATAAATTTGTGCAACGGGGCCCAAGATGCTCAGCAGGTATCAGTTTCTGTGAAAGGAGTAGAAAGAGAAGTAGAAGGTGGAAAGAAAGGTTTTGAGGGTGGGAATGGAATGAGAGCGGTGGAAGACAATGACCTTTGCCCTTCTGAACTGTGCTTTCCCACCCTCAGAGAAGAGTGGGTCATCAGCGCTCAACCCTCGGCCTTTACCACCTCATACTGCAGTGCTTTCCTTCTGTAGCCATCTCATCTGCCAAACCTAGAAACAAATCCACAGTTCTGAACGCAACATACACACAAACAGGCAGAAAGAAAAGGAAAACACACACACTAACTTCACAGGAGGCAGTGGTTCTCTTTCCAAGAGGCTCAAGCAACACATTCAAATCCCCATAAAAAAAAAATAAAACTACATACAGACATAAAACCTTTTTTAATGGCATCAAGTGACCATTTACCATGTGAACAGATGTGGCACATATGGCAGATGTGTGTGTGTGTGTGTGTGTGTGTGTGTGTGTGTGTATATAAGACTTGGCACATTTTAATTTGTGAAAAACATTGATATAGCCTACTGAAATACAAATACAAGTCAGTTATAATATGCTGCTGTACTGTGTGTGTGTTTGTGTGTGTGTGTGTATATATATATATATATATATATATATATATATACTGTATAGCTATACCTTATAGATAACAAATCATTCTAATATGCAACTTTGCTGACCAAGAAACATTTCTTATTATTAATCCATGATACATTATTTCCAGGATTCTTTGATGAATGAAAAGTTCAAAGAACAGCATTTCTATTTGGAACTCTTTTGTCATATTATAAATAACTTATTTAATGCATGGTTGCTGGAAAATAATAATAATAATAATTTCTTTAAATAAATAAATAAATATATGATATTTCATAACGTTTTTTAATGTAACATCATGATAAAACCGGTAGCATCTATGGCAGATATGGTTAGGTATGATTCCCGTCATAAACTAAGACCAGATACAGAATATCTCCCACCATTCGGAGTATCGACCAGACCTGTTGATTCATTCTTTCTAACATTGCTTCCACACACATTATTTATTCAGCCATCTTGTCCAAGTCCCTGGACACTTCCTGGGTCAGGACTTCCTGGGCAGCAGTAGCTGAGTCAGCGGCCAATCAGACAGCCCCACTGGGGCTCGCCGTGTTCAGAGGTATGCTTCCTGTTTTTGTCAGCGCTTGTCAGGAGCCACCTGGCCAGTGCCGACCAAAGAGGGTAAGTTTGCTCGGGGCTCTGTCCCTGAAGGGAGTTCAGGGGGTCAGGGAATGGGAAAAAGTGAACCAGAATGACACACAGCGTAGCCACGATGCCACACATGAAGCGTGACCTGTTTAGCTGCAGCATAGCAAAGGCAGCGAGGCTTAATCCAGTTTGTTCCAACATTCCCCGGGTCATCTATACAATGACAATTAATATACACAATTGAATCCCACTGGATCTTAAGTAAACCACGCACATGTTCAAAATAGCCCTGCAGCAGTCATAATGGAAACAAATCTGGCCTCCATTCACAGCTGCTTCAGTCAATCACTCACAAAGCCACAATTTCACCGCATAAAAGATCATTGTGCAAAAGTGCAGGAGCAACGGAGCAGTAAATAACACAGCAATTAGCACAGGTTGCGGCAGTGGTTAATAACTGTTCTGGCTCTGGGTCATGCCTGCTCCTCTGTGCAAGCGCAGAATGGAGGTTCAGGTTCCTGCTCCCCACAGCAGTCTGGACCTTTCCACTTCACCTCCTCCTAAAAGATGCCCCACAATGGCCTACGGCTCTAATGAGTTGGCTTTTTGCTTGGACTCTAGCACAGCGAACAGGTGCAACTGGGACTGGAGGCGTGGGGAGAATGGGAAGAGGTCTCTGTTTGTCCCTCCAGTGTCTGCCAGATAAACAGACCGACCAGCAGAGCAACCTTAAATTCTTTCAGGGAATAGGTGAAAGACTCTGCAGCTGGAGGGCTTGAATGGACCCTGCCACACTCCACCAAACTCTCTAATGAGCAAAAGCTTGGCACAGGCTATTCGAAAGGACAAAACAAAAAGCCACTGTGGAGCTAAAATGTGAAAGAAAGGAAGAAAGACATACCACATGGGTCATTATTGGGATATTCTGAAGGACGAAGACATTGGGATGGGTAGTTCAGGATGTATGGATGCCAACACGGCTTGGCGTAATTAAAAAGCTTTTCTGGGAGAAAAGACTGTTCCTGCTCACTCAACCACTGAGAAGCATCATCTGAGTCTGAACCAAGTCAAGAGACAATGGACATTAGTCAATAGATAGGGTGCTTATTTTCGATGAACACTAATGCAATTTAAATGAGTGTGTGTTGGAGTAGCAGACATGACAGGGTGCTCATTGTGTCTCTTTAGTAGTAGTGGGTGGCGGAAGCTTTAAAATAATGCAATTAAACACTGACCTCTTGGATGCGCTAACACACTCATCTGGGTAGGAATTGTCAATCAAGTGTGACAAGAGAGCGTTCGTAGTTTCATTCTGACTTTTAAATGGAATTCCATTTAAAGGTAAACACCAAAGTATCCATCCTCAGGCACCACATTCCATGTCTTTCCCCACATGCCAAATAAATAAATGAAAAATGAAATAAAATATTTATACTACCTCTCAAAAGTTTAGGACTGATTTTCTAATGCTTCTGAAGATGTCACTTATGCTCACCAGTGTTGTATTTATTTGATTAAAAATACAATAAAAACAGTTATATTGTGAAATGTTATTGCATTTTAAATTAAATGTCTCTGTTTAATATTTTATAATATAACTTATATTATTGTGATGGTAAAGCTGAGTTTTCAGCAGCCCTTACTCCAGTCTTCACACAAGACCCTTCACATGATCCTTCAGAAATAATTTGGGCGCTGATTTGGTGCTCAAGTAAACTTTATTCTTATTATAAAAGTAAAAAAGTCTTTACTGTCACTTGAATTTAGTGCATCCTTGCTGAATACAAGTATTAATTTCTTTAAAAAAAAATACAATAAAAATGTTGATGACCGCCAAGTTGTCAATGTTTAAACATTTTTTAACATAATACAGATTTAAACATATATTAGCTTATGTTTTTGATTTCTCTCTATTGTCTTGCTCCTTGATATACTTTTGAATATATAAGATAAAACAAAGAATCTTTTTATTTCATTGTAGCAAAATTAATTTCCTAAGCACCAGTTTCAGATCTACATGTATCAAAATACAGTAAATAAACAGATAGTATATAAACTCTTTTTATTATTATTGATTTATTTTGTTAAACTTACACATCCAGTGTTATATAAAACAGCAGTTGAAAAAAAAAAGTATACCAAAACTATGGTGAGACTGAGGGAATATATCTTTTCACAAAGACCTCCAGAGCAGCTATGCAGACTAAACAGTGCATTAGCATTATGCTAACATAGCCCTGGATTAAGGAACATGAAAAGCAGCAAAGACTTGGTAAGATGGTCTTCAGCAGTCGGCAGATGGAGAAATCGATGTGAGAAGCACACGCAACAAATCTATTTGAGTCACTCCAGCAGGAAGAAGAACAGGTTTGGGCCACACAGAAAGAGAATGTCCCTCTTCTTAAAACACTTTATTGCAACACCAACACAACATAACCGCTAGCTTGGAAGAATCTCAAAAAAAAAAAAAAGAAGAAGCAGCTAATAGTCCTGCCTCTGATAAATCAAAACAAAGAAATACATTACAGTGATTGGCTACCATTCAGCGTTTATCACCTTTGAAGTATTTCATAATTTTTGGATGCTCTTAACACTTTCTTCACTCTGCTTTAAATCAATCCTCTGCAGGAGATTCCTGCTCAGCTTTTGTAGAGAAAGAACTGAAAACACCCGCTTATTTCTGCATATATTTATATTAACTGTATATTAACTATATTAAATTTATATTATGTTTGCATACTGAAATAAATTTTAATTTCAGTGATGCGAAAGTGTCTCCTCATATTTATGTTTTATGCCCCCTCCCACCCAAAAAAAAGACGAGCATGGCCTGGCTGCACTATTGAGACAAGTGCACGGCACATAAAAGCGGGTCACCCACTGACGCGCCTACAGCACCAAACATTCCTGCACCTTCCTGCCCATCTAAACAACATAAATCAATCACGTTAAAAACCCACACAGAAAAAACCATGTCAACACTTGGCCTGATATAGGATGGATCGTAATTTACAATTTCATGTTACATCCTTGGCCATTACAACAGAACACAAATACAGTGGTGAGCTTTGATCACAGCATGGTGAAAAATTTATGAGGAACAAGATGGCTGAGGGAGACCAGATCGAGGTATCAGTAGATAGGACAGAAGGTTCTTGGATGTGTGCAAAAACGTGCCGTCACAATCAACTGCTGCCAAGAGAGACGAAGGGCTCCCAAAAACCTTCACATCACAAGCTGTAGAAATAAGACATTTGAGACAATAAATACCTTAACACAATGAGGACATTAGAAATCTGACTCATTTCACATCTAAATCAACATTTTTTTTTTTTATTATTATTTATTATTATTTTATTATTTATCTTATTTTAAATATGGATTTTTTTATTATTTGCTTATTTATTTTGCATTCCTTGGAAAAAAATTTACATCGGGAATGAAAGTGTTATACACTTACAATAAAGTTTGTGATTTGGGTCAGACTAAAACAAACAAGAAAAAAAATGGAGGTTATTGGAGATTTTGAGTTGATGAGCAGCTCTCATGCATTCAGTTCCACTTGGTTCCACACAGATAAGACCGGAATTTTAACACACTCAAGCGTGGACTAATTAAAACCCCACACTCTGTGTTGCCAGAACAGGAATCAATATGCTTATTTAATTAATCTATACATCACACAAGCGCACACAAGATCAGTCCCAAACCAGCTCACTTGGCTCAAGAAAAAAAAAACTGAAACAAAAAAGAAGACAAATTTTGCTCTTCATTTGTGCTTGACGATAACATTAAATGTTTGAACGGGCTAAAAGTTTGCTCCTCGAGGGCTTACAAAGTCAATTACATACAGAAACACACTGTATGCAGCACATGCAATAGTCACAAACATGGGCACTTTTCACTAATTGAATCGAGTTCAATGGCATTAACAAAAGAATCTCATTATCTAGACTTCTCCAAATGCTCTGCCCTCTGGAACTCTTTCACACTTTAGGCTGCTCCGAAAACTCAGCTTTATAAAGCAGGTCCCAGGCCTGTGAGAAGTGCTAATTTGTAAATGTGTCTGTGAAAGCGAACAGAAGTTTATTAATAATTCCCTTGACCTTGTTCGAATCAGATATCACAATGAAGGGTAATGTTCAATCATTTATTTACTCTCTCTTTAAGAATGGTGATTTTTAAACGTGCCGACAGTTTTGCTCTAGCCGAGCGAAACTGTATTATTACGGGATACTGGCAAAGACCGGTTGACATTTAAAACCGAATGTGGGCTTACTTTTCTTGAGGCCTGGATTTTATATTCAAAAGTGCCATTTCTGGCAAATTGCACTGAAACCCCTGCAGGGGTCTTGAGGGGGTGTTCTAAATTTTGTGTCATTTAAAATTCAAAATGTATCAGTTATATATAAAACATTGAAAACGTCACAAGCTGATGTGCTTATGAACTTCAGACAAAACTGCAGCAATGATTTAGACTGGATCTCTTCATCTCTCATAGAGGGTTCCTTGGCAAATGACGAGATGCTCATGTTTTGTCATTAAAATGAAATTAAAAAAAAAATATGTGAATTTAAAGCGAAATGAGAGAAAATACTCATTTGGGAAGAGTTTAGGAATGTTCCTAAAGTGTTTTATATGTTGATTGTAATTGGAAATATAAAGTTATATATAAAGAGTTATCTCGAGCCAAAATGGCAGTGCATGTATTTGTGAACTAGAGGCAAAATGGCGTCTTGCATGTAAAACATGAGGTTACTGTGAAGCTAAATGCAAGATTCATTTATGTCACAGTGTGAAAACGGAATTAGTGTTCATGAGGATCTGAAAACATGTGAAAACAGTAGCAGGTCAAAGTATTGTGATTGTGTTGCAGAACAACTCAATATAGACAAAAGTAATTTAGGAAAAAGTCTTTATTGAAAAGTTTTTTTTTAATGGAATGTGTTACAAAGAAACAATTGTTATGAAATGTGAATGTGAATGTTGTGAATACATTGAGAACTAAGAAAAATGAGAGAGTTAATTAAACTTTGCCGGAGCTTTCAGCCAGTACTCCTGTCTCACAGCGTTTAATTTATCATTCTACAGAGCCGGCAGAATTGGGTTATTCACCTCACCCATTCAGGCTTCCCAGCCCTGATACGGGTAACATTTGCACATCAAGACTTTGTTTGGTTTTTCATACCACATGAGACTAATAGAGTATATTTCTAAGCGTTTCCAGTAAAAAAAAAAAACAAATGTATTCTGTTCTATTTTTCCTCGTATGTCATTGACCCTCCTACATCAGTTTTGACCCCAAACGAAGATCTCGACTGATCTTTTCTCTCTCCTCAGCTCTGACTACAGTTCACTCCCCTTTCACTTTATCAATTCAATCTTTCTCTGTTATCTAACCCTCGTTTCTTTTATTTCTCCTTTTGTTTTTGGCTTCAAAATCCAATTAGGCTTCATCTGAAACACCAGCAGTGTGGGAACTTTATCCATTCATGAGGGGAGATAACTAAACTAATTAAGCCTAGGTTCCTCTCTGAAGCTCGCTTGAATGTGCAAATTAAAAATGCAGACACAGCCTAGATTGGATTAGATAGGCCTTGTAAATAGGGGGAGGACTTTATCTTTAAATGCCACTAAATTGTTTTCTGCTCTCTCTCTCTCGGCACCCGTTTTTTACACCTCCCGCTCACAGACACTTTTAATGACGCCATGGCGCAGGGAGGGAGGGGAGAGGGCAGAAACAGTGAGAGATCTGGAAAGCGGGGCCATCTGGGCACACTGGCTGGGTGTTAGTAGTGCCAAACAGGAGTGAATGAAGGTTGGGGTGATTTTCAGCAACATGTGAAGAAACGCTGGCTGTTTGCTCTAATGGCCTCCTCTCCAGCAGAGTAAACACAAACACTAAGCCTGCTGAGTCCTGTTTACTCCAGTTAGCTGCCCTCTCTGGCCCACAGGACCACCCTGTGCTCCCTAACACACCCACATGCTGCAGCCAGGCCCAAATAAGCTCCCTCTTGGGGCTCACAATGCAGACAATCAATGGACGGAGGTCTGGACAGAATGTCCGAGTCATCGTACCATCACGCTTTAGATACAGCATTGTGCTCATCAGTCAGTGTGTAAAATTATTCCATTATAATACATCGCACAATGTGTATTTGAGTATTTGAAAGATGAAACACGTTCAGGCATCACCTCCGTTTTTCAGAGCAAAGCCCACAGTGCCAGGGAAAAGTGTAGTCTGATTAATATTTACACAGTTCTGTTTAAAACTTAGTGGTTGGTAAGATTCACCAAGGTCGCATTTATTTCATTAAACATACAGCAAAAAGTCTTTCAGAAATCATTCTAATGCTGGTTTGCTGTGCAAGAAACATTCCTTACTAATATCAAATTTGAAAACAGTTGTGCTGCAAAATATTTTTTTGGGAGTCATGAATTTTTTTTTTTTTTTTTTTAGATTCTTTGACTACAAAATAAAAGCATTTATTTAAAAAAAGTTTTTTTTTCCCTACATTACAAATGTCTTTACCATCAATTTATATCAATTTAATGCATCCTTGCTGAATTAAGTTAATATATATATATATATATATATAACTTGAACCCAAAGTTTTAAAATGCAGGATGAAGCTAGTTGTTTTTTTTTTTTTTTTTTTTAAATACTGAGTATAAAAAGGCACACATTGGACAAACTGTGAAAATATGAATGGGAGTTTTATACATTTTTACATCTTTAGAACTACTTATAGGCTATTGTCTTGTTTTTCAGCACTGTTTGCTAGAGAATTCTGGGAAAATTCTAATTAATGGATTTAGAAATTTTCGTTACACACATTATCACAACACATACTAAAAGCACAGCCTACCAGCAGAGAGCAACTTCATATGAAGCTTTGATCAAGTAAAATTAAGAGTATGACAACTGACCATATTTAAAATTATGTGGGATACATGCTACCACAGTGCCTAAAAAAGTTCAAGCATGATCAGATGAACGCAAAGTAACATGAAGACTCTGTAGGCTGTCAAACATGGGAATAGTGCGTTTCAGAGGCGGATGATTGAGTTCAATGGGACTTGATGACAAGGTGATTACAGTTATTATGTTGGCACGCTGAAACATTTCCAACAGGAGATTGAATTAAGCAAGCATCAGTACAAGTTAATTTAACCCACAAGCGTAGAGCTACGCAGCCGAAACGCAGCACCTGCATCCAAAGGCCTCCCAGATGGGTTTCCATCTCGCCACTAGCCTAACAGCCCTCCTTGACAGACCTCTGCTCATGTCAGCCACTGCCAAACAGGTACCATCGTCACTGCTTCACTGCGGAGAGAGAGAGAGAAATAGGGATAAAGTAGAGAAAATGTGAGGTGTGATGTGTGCCATTGGAAGAGGTGAGGGAAGAGGAAGTTGTAGCGTGGGACAGGCAGCAGGGGGAGCAGCTCTTCTATTGATTGGAAGCAGAGATAGAAGAGGCTTCAAACCTGCTGTGGGGCTGCCGGGCGAGACCAGCCAACATACCCAACTACGGCTTCACTTCAGCGGGCTCTGGAGGGGCCGTCTACCCGAGTCTCCTCACTGCTCTTATGTGGAAATCATCGGCTTTGTTGCTATGAAGGGAACAGCTGACAGCGGTGTAAATAAACTTCATCCTGTATCGTCGTCTACTAAAATGAGTAAGCAAACAGATTGCAGTTTAAGTTGAGAATAGACACCAGGACTGTGAACAGTAATCAATCAAGGACACTTACTAATGATATTAGCAACTCAAAAGCTGTATTGTTAAAAAAGGATGTACATGAAAGTGAAATGAAAAAAAAATTTCAGTATCAGACACCTCTTTAAAACGTTAAAGTGGGCAATAAGTCTTGGAAAGCAGGTCAAGCAAGATGTAAATGTTACCATCTGACTGCAGTTAATACCGGACTCGTGCGCTTCCCAGAAATAATGAAACGTAGGAAAGATGTATCAGTTTATTTAGAACAAAATAAAAATATCTGTCATTTTAAATCGCAACATAAAAAAGCACCTGAATGGAAGGGGGAAATTGGCAGAAAAGGTCATTTCCTTTCATTAACTCGTCTGCTCTGCTAAGCGCTTGTTAAATTTAGGGTTCACCAGATCACACTGAGGTGTGTGTGTGTTGTGGCCAAAAACATCTGCTAATGAGAGATTCCTGATGGAAAATTGGCTGGCGGACAGAACTAGGCGCAGCTAAAATCTCAAAATTTCTCGGTGGGAAATTTTCTCTTGGCATGTTTAATTCGGTCACTATGGATTTTTTTATATATTTGCATGCTTGTGTGTGTGTGTGTGTGTGTGTGTGTGTGTGTGTGTTTTCTGCATCTAGGCCTTTCTTTTGTCCCCAAAAGCTATGCAAAGACATTCAAGTGAGGCCACTCAAGTCAGGAAGTGTTAAACTTGCCAAATGCAGACAATTAAGTGCTCTCGAGACAAAATGGAGAAGTGAGAAATCGCTCGGGCTGCTATTGAAGGAGCTTTAATACTCTTTACTTTAAAAACACATGCATACGGCACGGTTGTTCACCTCCTCATCTTTGTGTTAGCCTCTAACCCCAATATTTTAACAACAGGAATGCAAGAATTAAATTGGGTGAAACAATTTTTCCACAGCCTCGAACCATCTTAAATCACAGCCCCCGGAAAAGGCTTTGCTCTTGCAGCAGCATCATTAGGGCTCTAAATGTTTTCAAAACATCCCTCATTAGCAACGGCCCTTCCTACTACACGCACACATTTCCATCCACAAACAACAAGTTCCTGGATCGCATTCCGAGGTAAGATTTTGCCACAGTGGCAACACATAAAAAAATACCTGATTTGTTATTCCCAGAGCTGACAGCTCACTGACAACACCGAGTCTTTATAAACACACACATCAGTGTTGATGCCCTCGTGACGGTATGACAGACGTGAGATGAGTCATTTGAGGTGGCTGAAAGAATAGACGCGTGTCTGCTGCTCACCTTGACCAGCCCACGCGTATAGGGGCACAACACTGACCTTGGCATCTTGGCGATTAATTTGCCCCTGATCTTGTCTCCCATGGTTTGAGTAGCATGTGTGTCAGGTCCGATGAAGGTGACACCTTCTGCTGCCTGCCGAGATAATAAAGGCTTTACCTTTACAGCTCAAGCATATCAGGTATAGAAGCCGAGCATGTTCACTCTTGTGTAAGTAAGCATGTTTGAGAGAAAGACAGTGTAGGTGGGCAAAAAAGAAGCTATGCATGTGGATTCCTACCCATTTTCTTAAAAGCAGCTCATCGTCATGTAATTTTCTGGAAACAGTGTTGTGGGTACCATGGCAGATCTCTGGGCCCGTCTAGCTCGAAGCACAGCTCAGGTAAGACTGCGGTAGCAAAGGGAATGTTTAATTACAGCCTCACACCTCGAAGAGACCCAGAGATTAGCGGGAAGGCAGAGCGGAACAAGACGCAGGTCTGGAGGAAATGTGATCTGCACACTGCAGACGAAACTGTAGGGAATATAATATCTGTCTGCTGATTTCTGCTTGGTTAACCCTGCACTCGGACATTCCCACTACATTTCGGAAGTCATACCAGATTTATTTTTGTTGACCAGTGAAGTGATTTCAGAACTTATATCATTACACATTCTCTTGAATAGATTACTCACAGTAGGAAATTAATGCAGTGTTTATATTTACTGCGCAAATTCATAGGAATCTCAGCTATATATTAATTTTTCAAATGAATAAATCACATAATATTATTTTTCAAATATTATCAATATTTAACCATTATTAATATTAGTATTAAAAAAAATTATTTATAGATGTAATATTTCATTAAATAATATATATGTAATATATATGTGATAATATGTGACCCTGGACCACAAAACTTAAGCTGCACAGGTATATTTGTAGCAATAGCCAACAAAACACTGATCAATAAATCACAAATCAAATAAATCATTGACTAATAATCAAAACACAATACAATAAATCACATAATACTATTTTAAAAATATTATAAATATTTAAGCATTATTATTATTATTATTATGTTAAAATATTAATTAATTTAATATTTAATAATTTATTAATATATAAAATATGATATTTATACATTTCATATAATATATAAACATATATATATATATATTTTTTAAACAATAAAAAAAATGAAGTAAATAATAACAAATAAATAATAAGGTATAGATAAAATAACCAGATCATTATTTAGTGTGCTTCTCTGAAAGCCTCCCTGGTTAACAGTGCAGATATAAGCCAACTGTGATCTCTGTCGTGACATCTTACAAATTAAGCACAATTTAAAGTTCAAGCTCTCCCAGATGTCACTCACTTTCCCTTCACATGTCTCTATTTACCAAAAACAAACCGAGGGCTAGAGAGGGTGACAGAAGCTATTCTTCCACTGAAAACAGGTGTTTCACCTCCAATTGCCGTGAACAACCTCACTGCAGCACACTCTGACATTTGTGTGTGTGTGTGTGTGTGAGTGTTTGTGTGTGTGTAAACTATGTCCAATGTAGCTGTTATCATGCCATTGAGGCCCTGCAGAGAAGGATACGTGCCCCCACCCAACACACAAACTTTACTTTACCTCACTTTTACCTCCATCACCATTTACTAAAGGATCTTAACATAATAAAGGGAACCTGGAGAACTAATCCTCAGAAATCTGCTTTCCTCTCGCCTGTTCCTTCAGGCAATACAGCACGAGAAAACACTTCATTTGAATTCTTAAACTGTACAAACTGTGAATGAGCTCCTTTTAACTGCAAATGTCATTACATCTCCATTTCCAGGGGAGAGCAGTGGGGGAAAAGAGGCTCTCTCACATTCATGACAAACCCTTTTAAATAGGGCACAATGGGGCAAGGGGGCTGTTGACCCCCCCCCCCCCCCCCCCCAAAGGCAGGGGCCATAATATGAAATGCATTTACCTGGCACTTATGTTTCGAATGGAGGTCTTTGCTCTTATTCCACAAAACAAATATACACACACTTGAGAGGCGGTGACCTTTTAGAACACAATGGTACCACTGTTCCTTAAAGGATTTAAAGGGATAGTTCACCTTAATATGAAAATTCCGTCATAATTTGCTCACAATTATGTGTATTTCTGAAAATGTATGACTGACTTTCTTCTGTGGAACATAAAAAAGATATATCGTTTTTGTTTTTCTTCCAAATGACTTCTACAAAATATCTTAATATGTGTTTCACAGAAGAACTACAGTAAGTCCTTCAGGTTTGGAATGACACGAGAGTGATTAAATGATCACAGAGTTTTCATTTTGGAATGAACTATCTCTTTAAGGTACGAATTGTGTCATGTTTGAAAATAAACAAAATTAGTGGAAACTCTCTGAAATGTACATGGCATTTTGTTTCACTGCTGAAAGTCTTTATTCTTAAGAAATGGCCCATTCAAGACTGGCATATTGTCAGAATGACTCGTGAGGTGTCTGTCTGGATTCACAAACAGCAGTGAGAAGCATTGAACATGACATAAGAGGAATCTTGACAATTCTGAAAAGCCGCAAAACACAAGCACAACATCTTGCGGGAAACCAGCCAAACCAAACATGGCATATGGCAGCCATTAAAGTGATCCGGCATCAGAGCCGACTTCAGCCATTAAAAAAGCCACACACAGTATTTCTGCTTGATCATGTCACTTTAGCAGATCTAATTGGCTGCGTTCTGTCCATGTTTCACAGCAACAGTAAACCACACTACCCAGCCGGTCTCTTTCATCTCAGCAGAATTACATTAGCGCAGCTGTGTTCGACAGAGGCCGCAACACATCATGACAGCTACAACACTCGGAATGATTAGAAAAGCAATAAATCCCAGCTTTCACGAGCCGTGCATTAGCACATTATGATATTTAAAATCACAGCCTCACCACTGTCAGTGGTCAGAAAGCATTTGAATATAAAGGTGAGGATTCTGAAAAGGATGAAATGTGAAATTTGAGGCTCAGATTTTCCGATATTTTCTGAGCTACGTTGTGAATTAGCAGGTGCTAGCAGGCAGCCAGTAGCAGAGACGACTAGCGCTGCATTGATATTCCCGGAGTGTGCGTCCATTCACGACTTCACTCTGTTCACCCGGGTAGCGTTCGGATCAAAGGAAACTTTCCTCGAAGCACATCTGATCAAACTCAGCCATTTCTCACTCAAATACACAGCCACATTTGAATTCCCACAGTGCATTCTGCTCAAAGATGTTATTTACAGTGCTACAAGAAGCAGTCCACTGTTACATGTGGATTGAAGTAAACCAACATAATTGTATGACTTAAAAACAAGGATTGTTTGTACTTTGACTCGTTTTTAGATCTAAATTGCCATATAGCCAGTCATTAAGTATCCACAGCATAATGCCACCTTGGTTATACCTCTTTTTCCTGTTCACAGAGCCATCTACATTGACTTGTGATGAAACTACTGACGTGGGGTGGGGGGGCACAAGCATTCTGAATAGTGCAAACACGCACACACACACACGCACATTTGACTACCACTGTGTCTGGCAAAAAAAAGGAGAAAAAAATGGCAAAGATTAACTTATTGAGGTCTCCATTGCCATAGCAACACAGAATAGTTTTGATGCGTCTCCCTTCACAGTCAATGAGGTTTGAACGTATCACGGAGCAGATAGCTTTTCTGTGGCTCGCTACCAAGGGGGCTATTTAATGCAGATACTGCTGTGCGTCTGAGCACAGATGGCTGAATACTCGAGCATGGCCACTTTGAAGAGAACTCCCGTCCACATTTTCAGGGGGCCGCTTTGCAACATTGATCTGAAAGGGGGAACGGTTGTTAATAATGAATAAATCAACAATGGGGAGAATAGCCCAGGCAGAAGCAGTTAAAATGGAATAGCGTATGACTCTGGAGTGATGCAGCGGATTAAAACATGATCGTTGTCATCGCTCGCCGTACGATTAGGCCGTCGTGATATGACACACCAGAATCAAGTAAATATGGGTTTGGGAGAGATTCTAATCAAGCGGACATCATCTTAATTGAGCTGTCAGTCAAACTGAATACTGCTGTTCTGCTTTCGTCTTGGCATATTTCTGTATTACTCATGGATGCATGCTTGTACTGGACAGCGTAACTGCTTCGTTTAGTCACTCTGGCGTGGAGGAACATGCTGCTGGTTTGGACCATTCAAAAACCTAGCTGTCACAAAATCATAGTTGAATTTTTTATTTCCTCTTTTTGCAGTTTATTTTTTTATATTTTATGAGGAGAGAGAAATACAAGAAAAATCTCCCTCACATTTTTGAGTAAACAACGTGCTCATTAACATGCCAATTTTCTCAGCAGGAATATGAAAAGTTGTGCAAAATATACTCCATTTGCAAAAACACTTCCGTCCTCACAAAAATTTAATTACGCAGTAGGACACGAGCCATTCAGTGCCCACCGGCAACACCAAGATGAAACAGACAGACTCTAAGCATATATACTAAACACCTGCCCTTGCTGAAAATCCCCACACCTGTGAATGTTGCTGTGTGAACATCCATGTTTGACACGTTTTCCGCAGTTGTTCATACAGGCACCTGAAGATATCGTTGACCCTGTGGCAGTGCCGCCACCCCTTTCCTGTCACCCAGGTCTATCCCCCTGATGCTGAAGGACATGGCAGACAGGTGAGTGTAAACAATTCATCACTACTGTGACACCTCCACATCTGCCAGGCACAACAGGGCCAGGGAAGCTGTCAGTCACCTTCGCCAGCCTAACTCCCCTCAGCCTCACTGGAGCAGGACCACTATTACAAGCAGATGTTTCCTTTTATGAAAGCCGCATGCAAGACTTTCAGACACCTTGGAGACCTGAGAGATAATACCAAATATCATGATTGCATAGATTTACACAAAACATCCACAAAAATAAAGTAAGAACTACAATGTATAAAATGTTTTGTTTGAATATACTGTTTCTTAGATAGCAGATAAATTTTTCTTGATTTAGGGTGGTGTCATTTGTGTGTGTGTCTGTGGAAATGAAAAAAAAGAATATATATATATTATATATATATATATATATATATATATATATATATATATATATATATATATATATATATATATATATATATATATATATATATATATATATATGTATATATATATATATATGTATATATGTGTGTGTGTGTATATATATTCTTGTATTTATTTTATTAATGTTGCATAAATTGTATATTTTTGGCTGAACTATACCAGTTCCATTTATTATTTAATACTTTAGAATAATTTATAGACAATAATATAAATGATTCTAAAGTATTAAATAATAAATGGAACTCATCAAGTAACATTCAGTTTGTCTAGAACTTCAGTGGATCAGTGGGCGGTTGTATCTCTGAAAGACATCCACCTCTGCTTGATATGAAAAGCTCTCAATTACAAGTGTCACTTAGTGATGGCCACCATTGTCTAAATAAACATACAGGCCTGGAGGGAAAAGCACCTACAGTGCTGGAACCGTGGCAGGGTGGTATTTTCATACGAATGAGGCTGACTACCAGGTGATGAGTGTCAGACCCTCAAGTGGCCCATTGTCACACAGAACAAGGACAATATGAAGCCGAGTTGTTTCGTGCCCTCTCCAGCAGGGGCTGGGATCATGTGTGACCACAGCCATCCATCACCCAAGCTTTAACAATACCGCAGGACTGTGTCTCCCCATGTACATGTACTGACCCCAAACCCCTTAAATACACACTGATATAAAATAAGCAAACTAATACAATTACAGGACATCACAGATATAGATCATCCAGCTGAAACATTTGCCAACTTAATTAATCGGCATATTTTAATGTGGCTTTTTATCAGTTTTGATGTAAATCAACCCCACATGGTGGCACAACTCAAACAAGATCACCTACTTAAGTGCCATACATCAGATTAACAAAACCATCAGCATCAAGGTCTTACAGGTTGAGAAACAGGCGCAAGAGCAAATACTCACAGGGGACTCAATAACAATGCTGGGGTCCTGGTGGGTCACAAAGCCCATCGAGGCCTTTTGTTTCTAGAGGGGGGCTTGCATGACAATCGAAGACTGACAGGCAGCGCAGGGGGTCAGAGGAACCTGGGACAGGGCCGTATTGTTCCTCTCCCTGTGCACAAGGTGCACCTCCTTCATACCGACAGGAAACAGAGACCCGACTAAGAATAATCTTGGCAGGCCAGAGGGTTTTCAAACCAAATTACAACTGAAAAAAGACCTTCATTTAACAGTAGAGCTTACCTGTTGTGGTTGGGGTGGAGAGTGGAGGAAGGACAGAATGAGGCAGGGAGTAAGGGAGAAAGAAACAAAAAGATAGAGAAAGCCACCGTGTGAATTAACCCGCCATTTTCCTACTCTTTAAAAGGTAATAATTATGGAAGCAGCTGGAAACTTTTGGGGCTAGAATTAAGAGCTAAAAGCATAGCTCCCATTTGATTTCTGATTGTTCTGCAGTGAACGGCCATTGGCTGGCCAGCGGAGTGGTTTTAGTGGTTGCAAGGGGACTGCTCTTCTGTTGTTGTTGTTTTTTTTTCATGGCTCAATTTTTTTTCTTTTTTTTATCTAACACATACAAATTGAAGCAAAAGGAAAGACATGTAAATGTTGTGACATATGGAGAGAACTGCGAGTAAACAGAGGTAGGTGAAAATTGGGCAGGGTGGGGTAAAATCCCCTCAGGTAACAGGGGCAAAGATACCCCTCCCCTTTTTTGATAGATTCGCCCCCTTTTCAACAAGCTCGACAAAATAGCAATTGCGCATACAAAAAAGTAGCCCACGCAGTTGGCATTGATGGTGACTGTCTGATTATTAACATAAAAGCCAGAGATAACAAGGTAACAACCGTGACCAGAAAACACAAAAGAGCCTCTAATACCTGGATGTTTACAGTTATTTACATCTACAGAGAGTCCTTTCCTTCTGCTTTACTCTGGACAATAGATGAAATGGCCTTTTAACATGTCAAGAGCAGCGGTGAGGATTTCCACTACTAAACTGCTAAGGGCTTGACCTGAGTCCAGGTTTTCTTTAGACTGCTGGGAGGTTGGATGGCACACTTGGTTAAGACATGGGAAGCCAGACCAAATTAACCTACAAGTCGGGCCATCGGCCAAAGACTGCAGCTGCAGATGTACAGGTGTCTCAGTCAGGGTTGTGCATCATTCAGAATTAAATTCAGAATGCCTTGAATTTGATAGCAAATTGGACATAGAATTGCCATTTTAACTAGAAAAGCTTCCACGTATCAAAGTTTAGGCTGTTCAGACAGAGACAGCAATGATAATTTTGCAGAATCCTATATAAGATTTGTTTCACAGCAAACTTAAACTTGACTGAACAATCTAAATTATGCGTTAACCAAGAAAGACAAAAGCATGCATTCTAATACGAATGCAATAAAGAGTACTTACATTAATATAATTAATGGATCAGATTCAATAACATGGTATTTTGGGGCAGACAATATCTGCCAGTCATTTTGCAACTGCCAGACCTTTGGGAAAATTTCTTTCATATGAATAATTTGTTTAAGCCAGAGACTTTCCATATTGAAATACTTTCCATTGTACTCACAGTTTGACAAATCCACTTTCAAAAGCTGTGCTTGCCTCATTTCATAAGTTAGCCACAATGCTAATCTCAAACTTGTGGAACTGGGCAAAAGCAGAGCCAAGTAAGGGGATTGGCTTGGCATTAAGACCCTGATTATTCCAACATTTATGCTATTTTATGCTCCACAAATGCTATTTGATCCAAAGCAACGGTTTCTTCTAAATCTCTCCAAAACTGAGATATAATGTGGATAGTGTAGTGGATAGTAGTTCAGACTTCTCTACCATTCCTAAAGTAAATTTTGGTCTTCTTGTGTGAAGCCGTGGGTGAAAAAGTTTGGGTGTAGTATTTGATGAAACTTTTGAAATTTGAGAGGCAAATAAATTTAGTTGTGAAATCCTGCTTTTTTCAGCTAAGACTATTATCAAAAGTAAAGACATTTATTTCTTTGAAAATTTTTGAAAAAGTAATACATGTATTCATTTCTTCAAGGCTAGATTACTGCAATTATCTCTACATTGGGATTAGTCATGGAGCAATGTCGCGATTACAATTAGTACAAATTGCGGCAGCTAGACTTTTGACGGGTGCAAAAAATCTGAATAATATCACGCCAATTTTACGTTCTTTACACTGGTTGCCAGTGCATTATAGAGTGGAGTTTAAATTTTTTTTCTTTTTGTTTATAAATCTTTAAATGGCCTGGCTCCACCTTACTTGTCTGCTCTATTGACTTAGCATCATCCATCTAGATCACTCAGTATGAGTGATTCTGATCATCAAATCAGAGACTCCTGTCTATCCCAAAGTCAAAATTGAAGTGTAGGGGGGACCGTGCCTTCTCTTTAGTTGCCCCTAAATTATGGAATGACTTACCCATTTCAATTAGAGTAGCCTCATCGTTACTTGTTTTTAAATCCAAGTTAAAAACATTTTTGTTTGATAAGGCATTCAACACATGCTGATGCACCATTCCATTGTATTTTATTATCAAATTGGTGAAGCTTTTATTTTACTTATTTTATTTTATTTTATGATATTTTATTCAAATCTATATTTGCACTGTGGTTTTATTGTTGTTAGTTTAGGATTTTTTATTAATACTGTAAAGCACATTGGACAATGTAAATTGTATTTAATTGTGCTATATAAATAAATTGCCATTGCCATAGTGTAAATGCCTTCATTGCGCTACCAAGATCACTATTCCTAAATTAAAAACAGAATCCTGTCTTTTAAATCCCCATCTGCTGAGGGTAGCATATATTAAAGGGGTAATAACAGACCCATCTGTTAATGATTTTCCACAAAATAATTTTTTTCACAAAGTAAACTTTTTTACTGTTTAGATTTATAATGGGTGAAGCCCGATTTGTTAAATGCTTTAGTTTCTCAGGCATGAAATGAGAAATGTTTATTTTTTATAGTTTTGGCTACCTTTTAATTCCACAAAATATATTCCGAAGATTTGGTGTGGATACATTAGCCGAATAATGAAAAAGGCCTGTGGCAGTACTGTCATAGGTTAAAATCCAGGTCAATCAGATATTGCATCAGGAGTTGTCTCTCACTTTCTATGGCTCCCAAATATACTTACATTTTCATCTCACTACAAATGTAAAGTTTTGGATGGAATACTCATTATTATTTTAATCTAACAGCTTAGTTTAGTTCAGTGTGCATTTTTTTTTTTTTCATTTAGCAAGTGCTTTTATCCAAAGCTAACGATCTCTACATGTAAATGCCAGACATAACCAGAATGTTCCATAAAGTTTTCCAACTGTTGTGGTCAAAAAAATGATTATAATGATGATTATTATCTTTCTTAGCACAGCGGTTGGTTGATACATGAGTAGGTGGCCCTTCACTCTGATTATGAATGTTTTGGACCCTGTTTACACCTGTAGTTAACTTAGCACTGACCACTTGAGATTGGACCACTCAAGATGGATATTAATACTAGATGGAAATTGGCCTAAACCACTAGTTTGTTTTTCCAAACCTATTATTCAACATTTGAAAGCAAGCTTTGGGGAGTTTTACCACCACATAGTGCTTGTAATCTAAACAACTGAACCACATATGCACACACAGTCCATTTTGAAAAGGTTTGACCATTTCATATGTTAAACTATCGTGTGGCCTTGTATGTGATTAGGACAATTGCCATTACAATCAAGCTTGATTTCATTAACATAAGAACTGAGCCGACATTCTCATTTCATATGTGCATTTGATTTTTTTTTTTAATTGGACTGTACTTGTCTCTGTCTCTTTCCAGAATAACCCTCAAAAAAGATGCCTAGATTAAGTATGTCATTTATTGGGTATAGCCACAGCTAAACGTTAAACAGAATGACTCATGGGAAAGCATAAAAATAAGTCTGCTATTCTAGAGAGGGATGCCACATCTGCAGGTCATCGGAAGAAAGAAGCACCGGTGAGCTCTGAGATAAAAGATAAAGATGACAGAGCTCTTTAGTGCCCTGTTAAAAAGTAAAGAGAACAAGATGCCACTCATCCTCACCAGGCCAGATTCATTTGCTTAATGGCACACAGCTTGAGTAGGGCCAGCTCCCCTAATAATGATCTAACAGTGCAACAAGGCGAGAACTAAGATATGGAAATATTGAAATTCATATAGGCAGGCTGAAAGCATCTCAGCATTGATCTAGTCTCAGCATGGGTAAAAAGCAGCGCTCCTTTAATCAGGGCAGGCCAGGAGCCTTTGGCTACACAGAGGTCCCTCTCAAGATAAGCCTGTCCTACAGCACAGCTAGCTGAGATGAGGGGGAGAGAGAGAGTGAAGCCTGGGGGCCTGAGCAGAGAGAAGAACCAGGACTGAATCTCAAATCAACTCATTATTCCCTACCTGCTGCACCTTTGTCGTGCATGGAGAGTGCATCTGAATTCAAGCACCACTGCAGGATCAGGGTTACTGTTTTTTTTTTTTTCTAACCAGGGACCCAATTTGATGTTCTTTGTGTTCTGTGTCAGTGGTGTGACACTAATATTCTTTTTGTCTTACCTATTCATTAATTAATCTTGTATTTTCGTAATGGCTAAAATATACAACTTATGCGAGGATCGTTTTTACATTTTCTTAAATAAAAGTAATTTAGATATTTTTTGTTAGACAAATTCCAAATGTCAGGGTGATACAACTATCCTTCTATCATAATATAGGGGGGAAAGCCTCATTAAAGGAGTTCTGGTTATAAAATGTCATGTGGTGCAACTCCCCAATGAGGGAAGAAATTTTAATGTATATTATTAATTGATGATAAAATTTGCAATTTACACTATACATTTTGCTAATTTTTTACATAATAGTTTTAAATAATAAATGTTGATTTTAAAATTAAGCTGTTTTTAAGTATTCGGTAGATAGATTTTTTTCTTGCAGCGAAAAACTCGAAACCATATAAAAACCTAAATGAATACAATTGGCCTACATTTTTATTTGAACTTGACACACGTTAAACAATATTTCCTCCATTTTAAAAGATTTTTATGTGGCATTGACCTCTGTGCCCTCGCAAATCTCTGTTAGTTTGCACTAGGCCTAATTGTTCTATCTGTTCCCCATATGACCCTTCCTATTTCTTTTTTTCCCTCTGCATATGTGCAAATTAAGTTTTCACCCTGGCAGTCGCACTTTTAATTAAATCAAAACAAAAGGTGCTAAGGCTGTTGATCGTCAAGACAGGAGGAAAGAGTTACAGAATGCAATGAATATCAATGTGTGATGAATGACTGGTTTCCCCCAGCTGTCATCCAAATGAACGTGAATATTCAACTCTTTCCCCTCCACTTAGCTTCCATTTAGCTCTGATGATATTTCATTAGCTTGTCCCATGGTGCTGCGAAACGATAAGTGATCCGCAGAAAGCTGTTTCGCCTTCATGTTTATTCTAAAACAATACTTACTGCATTCTGCCATGCATTTCCTTTTCTTTCTCATTTTTGGCGTACATCCCCACAACCAGCACGGATCAAAGTGTGTGTAATTTTGGTGAGTGTTTTAATTTGTATTGAACCCGATTAGCCGAACAGGCCTGCCACTCTGTGCCTACAACTTTGAATTGTAATATGTGTGGTGTTCTGGTATCCAGAGTTTCACTACGCATGGAAAAAGTAGTTTCATCAGATATCATATTGTGAGATGGTATTAGTTCATTTCATCTTTTGCACCAGTGTTTGCACACAAAAATAAACAAGTGACTCTTATGAACCAATTCTTTTTTTTTTTTTCTTTTTTTTTTCGTCAGTGCAAAAGATTTGAACTGGTGAGTTAGCGGTTTAGAATCAGTGGCATGTATCTATATCTATATCTATATATTTTGTCTAGATCTATGAGTTATATAGACATCTATCTTTCGCAGATGCGATGTCTGCTTGAAAGAGCAGCAAACCGTCTTCTTTCCCTTTTTCCTTCACCTGCTCTTAGACTATCCGCTCCACCACACCAATGTCAACACATCCTCTTCATGTCAAGACAGATTGGTGTGTTAGCCCGATGCTAGGCCTTGCATTTCAATCATTGCTTTCCCATTCCTGCACCACGTATTGATTTTGATGAAAACAACTTGCTAATCCAAATAAACAACATGTCAGTGAGCCATTCAAGCTAACAGAAATATTAGCACAGCATGATCCCTTGGCTGGGCAAGCCCAGGGTCTACCAGAGCTCCTGACCTGGCAGGGGGTTGCAGTGGAGGGAGGGGGCAGTTGTGTGTGAGTGTGTTTGAGGGGGATGCTTTTGCATGAACATCAAACCAGCAGTCGCGGTACATTCCACTTCATTTATGCACTATGATTCAATGACTGTCAAATTTGCACATACATTTCTTGGAAATATTTTTTCAAGCTGTGAATTCAATTCACAGTCGCCTGAAATAAAGGGATAGTTCACCCAAAAAAAGAAAATTCATCATTATACTCACTCTCTCAATGTTATTCCAGACTTTCTTTCCTCTGTGGAAAAGAATAGATAATCTGAGGAATGTCTAATTGGTTTTTGCCATTACAGTAAGAGTCAATAAGGTAAAATTTTTTTTAAAAAGACAAAGAAAAAGCCCTGGACTATTCTCTTTTACTGTATGGGCACAAAATATTTATTTGTTTTCCACATTATAACTAAACACATACAGGTTTAAAACAACATGAAGGTAAGTAAACGATGAAATAATTTTAATTTTTTAAATAAACTCATCCTCTACTACAATCCCACACTGAAATAAAGCTGAGCCAAAACTAGCCTGATTTGGCCACTCATTGCCATCTTAAGACAACATTTATAAACTGTGATAGACCTACATAATCCTCACTGCTAGATTCATTTTAATTATTATAGAATTATAGAATAAATTTTAAGTCTAGACATTCAAGGCCTCCCAGAAGCCCTAAGCTGCCCTAGTGACCCCTGGGCTGGTTCCACTCACAGCTGCGGGGGAGCGTGTCAGCTTGGGGGCCATCTCGATCACCCCAGCATGCCATGGGGCAGGCAAGGCTCTGCACAGCATGGCCAAGAGAGCGTCCGTGCCGGTTTTAAGGTCATGCTAATTGCCACACTCTTCCGTCATGCCGTCACTTAGCGGCAGAGGCTGCATTCAGAGCATGGTGCAGGTGTTGGGTGCCCTTTAAACCTTTAATTAAATATTACTGTAAAAGGTTAATGCAGAGAGCCAGGTATTACATCCTGTAATGAACGTGCAACCGTAAAAATCTATTTGAGTCTGTTAACATGTGAAGGATTGACCTGATGGATATTTTATCAAACAAAACGGCGAGTCAGAATATTTCTGATATTGTGTGATATTCAACTGCAATATTTAAAACAACGGTTTTAATCTAAAACACAAAACCATGTTTGAATAAACTATCGACTGCACACTTAGTTCAAACATTCCCAGCTCAAACGTGTCAACTGGAGCATTTGTGTGATTAAGACTAAATATTTTTGTCACTATATAAAGAACAATTGTCACCTTTTGACAATCTAATCAGGATTTTGAGTGACCCTTGATAATGAGACCCATCTGCCGGTGGCTTATAATGATGCAAGCAAGGAAAAAAAAAAAGTATACAAATGCAATGCAACTTCTTTCATTTTAAGCTGAAAAGAGACTTTACCAATTAAGTACATATTTAAAATGTGACAGAAAGCAATGTCACACAATTATGATTTACCAAACCTTCAAAAGGACCATCAATTGCAGACTAAGCAAAGAGAGGAGAGACAAAAATGTAGTATGTGAGTGAGGAATGATTTGGAAATGTGGCCAACAATTCTTACATTTTTAGATTCCATCCAGCCACAAATCAACTCGATGGTGCGTACTGTGGAAATATTTGGATATATTAGCAAAATATGTCTCTGCCCAAATTCTAAGCTGTGATATGAGACTTTATAAATATTTACAGAGGAAATTTTAGTCAATGAAGTCAAATGTTGTTTTTGAGTTTTAGAATATGAAACATTCTTCAAAATATTTTAATTTGTTGGTGGCATGAAGGTAAGTAAATAATTACAGAATTTTCATTTTTTTTTGGATGAATTAAACAGCAGCTTTTCAAATTCACAATTTTAGGATAAAGATAGAAATTATGTTAATTAAGTTATTAAACCACTAAATTAAATTCATAAGCCATATTATTATGCTCAGAATTTATTAAACTCTTTTTTTCTCTCTCTTTGGAAAGGCATAATCATAAGTATCTTAGCACAGGGTATTCAAGCATCTGGAAGCGTCAGCCATTTTCATATGGTATTTTCATATTATATTTCAGCAAGGCAGAATAATCTAACTTAACATAAGAACGGTCCTTCTCTCTGGTGCACTGCATTGCCCCCTGCTGTGGTTTTGTTGTTTCTAGTTTTGTTAAATAATTAATTCTTCCTCACAATTCCTTCCATAATCTATAGCTCACCATAACCAGGAGTAACTGTGCCAGAGTCTTATCCGTGACAATAAAAAATATAGACGCTGTGTGAGCAGTATAAAGTGTTGAATAGTACAGAGTATACAAATGTTAGCGCCTTCATCTTAATTTTTGAGTTCTCTTTTGTGGCTTTTGGTTTTTCGAGGGTTCTTTTGTAGCCCAGTAGATCAGGGCATGAGGAACCCAGTAATTGAATTCTCTTGCCATCCTTCTCCCAGCCCAACCTCCGGACCACAGCTTCTCTCGGTCTCTTGTTTTCTTTTCAAGCCTGTATTTGCCTTCTCCCTCATTCTCTTTCTCTATCTCTCTCTGGGCTGAGGCTGGACTGAGCTGCCTCCCCGTGGTGAGGGTTGAATCCAGGGGCCACCTGCAGCAGCCGCCGCTAGCGCAGCCAGACGCCGTCGGCCCCGTTTGAAATCTGTGCAGCAGCCACCCCAGCCACATTTACGCCCACGCACCAGCCGCAGAAACCACCAGCTAATGTGGGATATCAAACAAGAGTCGCCTTCTCTTTCTCGCCCGCTTTTTTGTCTCACTCTCTCTCTCTTCAGCCTTCATTCTCTGTTTCTCCTTCTCTTTTTCCGGGGGTTTGAATTTGGAGTATGTTTAAGCCGCCACACCAGCCGAGCTCAGGCCCTTTCAGAGGCACAGCTTGGGCTCCTCGTCTGGCCCATGGCCTCTGTGGCCGCCTCTATATTACACTGGCTTTTGTTAGCGACGGCCCAGCCAAACAGGACCAGCCATAGGCTGCCATTTTCACCACCACCTGAGAAGAGATGAGAAACCGGGGAAACACACACTCGCGCACACAATGAAATGAGCCGCATTTTTCAAGTGAGCTCGTCAGGGAAACCAAAGCGAAGATGAAAAGAGTAAGGAGGGACGAAGAATAAAACAGAAAAGACTACTATACACATCTTACCAAATGCTAACAATGGTATACAAAATTAAAAAGAAATGAAAAGGCATTCTACCTACTGCAACATGTTACCCATGTGTGACCGTATGAGGCTCCCCACCCAACACCCCCCGCACTATATATGTTAACAGTAAGTGACTGAATTGAAAAGCTAGGAAATATAGTTTGGTCACGTCTGACAACGTTTACATTTTTCAGAGCGAGGACGCTACATTCATGCCGGGATTCTAGCAGGCACCCCAGGAAGACTGCGATAATTAAATGAATTGACTAAAAGGATGCAATGAATTTCCCCGCACAGCATCAGGTTAAAGTCGATAAAATTGAAGTCCAATCTAAAGAGTTTCAAATCAATTTACTTGAACAGTAGAACGCACATCAACTGACACTGTGCTTCATTTCGGTTTGCAATGTATATGTACTACGCATGGTTATCCAACCATTAGACGCAGTACATTCTCTATGAAGGCCGCCTTCTTAAATTAACACAAAAAGCAACAATAACAGCACAGCGTTTAGTTTAAGATGCTATTCATTTGACAACCGACAACAGAATAAAAACACTATCAGGGTCCTCGACAATACACAGACGTGTGGGTATGCTCCTCGGCCTATTACACATAAACAAAAACATCAACACGCTAAAAAATAAACAATGAACAAGTGCTATGTGTACAAACACCAACTTACAAAGACACTTACACACCAGAGCAAACGCACACACACCTGAGGAACATGTGGTGCTAAACTTAAGCTAATTATGTGACAGACAATTGCACTCAGGGGAGACATTCCTCGGAATCACTATCAACAACTGGATCAACATGGCAGAGAAGAGAAGGTGTTTATTAGCCAGTTGTTCGTACTTTGCTTCGCACTAAAGTGTTAAAATGGATCATTTCGGAGAGGTGTCACGAGGAATGTTTGATATTAGATTCAAGAAGGGTTTAAGTGGAATAATAATTATATTAAAGGTACAGTTTACCCAAAAATAAAAATGTTGTTATTCCAAATCTTTATGGCTTTATTTTATTTTATTTCATTTCATTTCAGGGGAATACGAAGATACTTTAACGAATTTTGGTAACAAAATAGTTTTGGTTACTATTGTAAGCTTTCATTGTATGGTTAAAAAACACTTTTATCATTTATCAAAATATCTTCTTTCATGTTCCACAGTAGAAAAAAAAATACAGGTTTGGAAC
Organism: Carassius carassius; assembly: GCF_963082965.1. Taxonomy (NCBI): domain Eukaryota; kingdom Metazoa; phylum Chordata; class Actinopteri; order Cypriniformes; family Cyprinidae; genus Carassius; species Carassius carassius. Next base: position 19,105,987 of record NC_081773.1, on the reverse strand, counting down.
TATGAGTAAATGAAGACCGAATTATCATTTTTGGGTGAAAAACGTCTCAGATTACGAATGTAACCATGGTTCCCTGAGAGGGAACGAGACACTGCGTCCTCTGAGGGGACACTATGGGGAACACCTCGTCGTGACCCGTGTCTGAAGCATACTTTGAAAAACGCCAACGTGTTGGCCGGCGACAGCCTCTGACGTCACTACCAGCGCGACTATAAATACGCGCCCGTAGGACCCGTCACTATCTTCTTCGTGAAGCTTGCGTCCGAAGCATGGCAGGGAGCTAGAGGACGCAGTGTCTCGTTCCCTCTCAGGGAACCATGGTTACATTCGTAACCTGAGACGTTCCCTTTCAAGGGAACTTCGAACTGCGTCCTCTGAGGGGACACTATGGGGAACAGTTTACCCACGCCGCCATGCTGAGGGGAGTGCAGACCAGAATCATGGCAAACACTAAGTACCAATTCTACCACTTTTCTCTTCACCGGGAGTCGCCCCTGGGACGGTCTGACGGCTGCCTTATGACATTATCCCTTACGGCCAAAGGCCTAAGCTACATACCCAACTTATCCTGTAGGGCCCTGGCCCGGGGTAGAGCTAAAGGCTTGGAATCACAGAGATTCCTTTAAAGGGATACGGCGAAGAGCCTTGCACTTTCCTCTACCAAGTCTTTGCCTGTCACACAGGGGCTACTGCTAGCTTTCGCAAAACTTGCCGAAAGGGCTGTCCACACAGCACTCTAGTAGCGGCGCCCTGTTCTAGATAGGCATCCGAGGATACCTAGGTGGAGTGGTGCCCAAGATGAACGGGGCTTAAACCAACTCAAGAAAGGGCACGAAGCAGTAGCGCGAAGCCCTTACCATCTCGGGTTTTTAGAAAGAACGCAGAGACTAGCGTACAAACTTACCACAATGTGGATTTCAGAAAGTGCGCAAAGACTCCACGTGCACACTTACCATAACATGGACTTACAAATACTGTTCTAAGGAGGGGCTCTCGTGGAACTCTGTCAGAGCAGCTCGCAGAAGAGTGGCCCGGGAGCAGAGCAATTGGAGGCCTCAGCCCCTGCCTCAGCAGGATGCCTGCTCTCACAGAGCGTCTCAAACAGTATGTGGTACTGGAGCGCTCTGAAGAACCGGGAATCAGTCTCCCAAGAGAGGAAGACTCCGAGCTCCGAGCAGCATGCTCATAGGTGACCCTTTCAGAAAAGGGGAGCGCTGCTGAACTACCCGAGAATTGCCCACACAGCCCCCCCAAGTTGAGGGGGCTTGGGGTGTACAATAAGTACACACCGGTTGGATGAAGCCCAAGGAACACCGGGGCGAATCATCCCAAGAAAGGGAACGAAGCAGAGCGCGTAACCCTTACCATACAGGATTTTAGAAAGTGCACAGAGTCTTGCGTGCACACTTACCACTTTACGTGGATTTCAGAAAGTGCGCAGAGTCTTGCGTGCACACTTAACACTTTACGTGGATTTCAGACAGTGTGCAAAGCGTTAACGTGCACACTGACCACCATGTGGATTTGGCAAGCGTGTGTACTAAAAGGTTACCTGACAACCACAGTATGTGGGAGCTCACATTCAGAGAGGCCTGTGAAGCCTGCTACCTGATAACCACAATATGTGGGAGTTCACCTACAGAGAGGCCTAGAGAGGCCTACTATCTGTTACCAGATGAAAACTGAAACTGAAAGCAATATGGAACTCGACTCCAGGGAGGCCTGGTGAGGCCTACTACCTGACAACCACAAATCGCGGGAGCTCGTTTTTTAGGAAACGCACAGTATGTGGGAGCTAAATCTCCAGGGAGGCCTGGTGAGGCCTACTACCTGGCAACCACAGTATGTGGGAGCTCATCTTCAGAGAGACCTGATGAAGCCTACTATCTGAAAACCACAATGTGCTATTTAGTGGAACGCACAATATGTGGGAGCTAAATCTCCAGGGAGGCCTGGTGAGGCCTACTACCTGGCAACCACAGTATGTGGGAGCTCGTCTTCAGAGAGACCTGATGAAGCCTACTATCTGAAAACCACAATGTGCTATTCCGTAGAAACACATAGTATGTGGGAGCTAAATCTCCAGGGAGGCCTGGTGAGGCCTACTACCTGGCAACCACAGTATGTGGGAGCTCGTCTTCAGAGAGACCTGGTGAAGCCTACTATCTGAAAAAACCACAATATGCTACCCCATGGAAACGCATAGTATGTGGGAGCTAAATCTCCAGGGAGGCCTGGTGAGGCCTACTACCTGGCGACCACCGAACGTGGGAGCTCACCTTCAGAGAGACCTGGTGAAGTCTACTATCTGAAAAAACCACAATATGCTATTTAGTGGAGACGCACAGTGTGTGGGAGCTAAATCTCCAGGGAGGCCTGGTGAGGCCTACTACCTGGCAACCACAGTATGTGGGAGCTCACCATCAGGGAGGCCTGATGAAGCCTACCACCTGATAACCACAATATGTGGGAGTCCACCCAGCCCTTCATGTCTGAGGGAAGCGATGCTTGAGGTGTATAACAAATACACACTGGTTGAATGAAGCCCATGGAACCCAGGGCTAATCATCATAAGAAAGGGAACGAAGCGAAGCGCGTAACCCCTACCGTAAAGGTTTTTGCATCGCAGAGGCGCTGGATCGCACGGGAGCGGTGAGCTCCAACCCTCTTTTCTAGGCGAGGGGAGCATCACCTGAGGCAGTAAATACAGAGCTTCTTGCCGTAACCACCACCTCCCCGGATGCGCCAAGCGGCCAGGCGGCCCCTCAGGGTGACCTGGCCGGACATCTATGGAATTCCCTGCAGTGCTGTGCCAATTCTTTGGCCACCTAGCTACTGTAAAGGAAACTCACAGAGATTGTTAGTAGACATATAACCACCAGCAACATAATGTCCATAAACAGGTAGAGCAGGGTTACGTACTCACCCACCCTCCTGTACTGGAGTCCCGCTTGCGGGGCGCCCCCTGCTGGTCCGGACCGTCAATAAGGTGGTTGCTATGAACATAGACCCAACCAAAAACATCATCGGTCCAGGTAGGAGACTGTTATGTGAGAGACTGTCCACCTAACCTCGATCAGGTGGAAAGCTGGTGGCTACAGGGGAATTAGGCAGGGGAGGACAATAAACAGAGGTTAAAACAGAGGTTAAAACATCCGGAGCTACTAGGTCTTCCTACCGCTCTGACCCGGGCGAGGACGCAGCCTCGTCTGAATCACGTCCCTCAGACCCTGCTTACCACACCGTGACCCGCGGTTCCTCTTGCCCCTGCCCGTAGGCGGGGGAGGAGCGCAAGCCGCAACACTAGCCTTCTGCGCCCATCTAAGATCCTCAGATCGAGATGGGCCAGGACCCCTGTGTTGTTCGGGCTCGGACCTGGACTCCTTTCTTTCGACGGTATCTAGGTCCTTCAGCAGGCCAGACTGATAAGCCTGAAGCACTGCCATCGTGTGCAACGAAGCCACCGCCTGACCTGCTGCTGCGTATGTTTTGCCATTTAAGCGGGATCTAAAAAAGGGGGAATTGAGAGAGGACGTTTCCCCCACAGAGAGATAGCTAGCCAGCATCTCCCTACAGGGGGCATCCTCTCATAGCCGCTTTCGTGCATGCCCCCGATATCAGCATAACTTGTATGCTGAAACCGACGGATGTGAGAGAAAAATGGCCTCTTCCATTCCCTTTCGACTTCTGCAGCTAACAGCTCCCCATACGCAGGGCAGGAGGATTGAGAAAGGCTCAGCCTCAGCTTCTTCTCCACTCTCAGACATCTCCTGCTCTTCCTGGGAAAAAACCCAGCAGAGCACTAACTTCAGTACAAGAAAGGGTTAATGACAACGCATCTTCCTCCCGAAGTTCACTCTCGTTTGCCACCGGAGAGTGTGAAAGGAAAAAAGTCCCTCTCTACACTCCTCAGCGAGATCCACCTGTAATCCCCCCGAGCTCATCCTCCTCCGTGCCTCGGCAACGGTGGGTCCTGAGCCGCGGGATCCAGATGGCTGTCCCTCTTTCCTCGAAAAGAGAGGCAAACGAGAGAGGAGCTTTTTCACCGAAAAACGCTCGCAGTGCACGCAGATTGCCCCCTCGAGGACATCACGCGCGTGCTCTCCGCCCAAACAAGAGACGCAAAGAGTGTGTGTGCCGTATAACACTGACACGGATGTACACACTGTTTAAACGCTTGCTAGTGGATGCCATGACAACAATAATAGATCGCTCTTACCGTTTTGGTCGTTTCTCAGATGCATGCTTCAAACAAAACAGTCAATGAAGACGAAGAAGATAGTGACGGGGCCTACGGGCGCGTATTTATAGTCGCGCTGGTAGTGACGTCAGAGGCTGTCGCCGGCCAACACGTTGGCGTTTTTCAAAGTATGCTTCAGACACGGGTCACGACGAGGTGTTCCCCATAGTGTCCCCTCAGAGGACGCAGTTCGAAGTTCCCTTGAAAGGGAACTCTTTCAACTCTTGCAAATCTAGAAATAGATAATAAATACATTTTGTATCTGCAAACAGTTCGATTACAGTGTTTTTGGATATGTATAACTATTAACAATATTTGGATTTGTGACCTTTTTTAATAAGTTTACATTATAAATATGTTTATGATTTATCTCCTGTCTGATTGTAAGAGTATATTTTTCTACAAAAGGTGCAGTTAATATTGCCTTTTTCAATCTGTTACCCAGTGTATTTTCAGGTTGTAGATTGAACAATCATGCTTAACATGTAATTTTGTAAATGTTGTAATTGGGGGAAAAAGGAAGGTAGACATTAAACGAGGGGTATCTGATGCATGAAAGTAGAATATAATTCTGTCAAAGCGGGAAAAGTAAACATACACTGACATCATGAAACATTATCACCAGAGATTTAAGGAGGCATCCAGATATCAAATGCCTGTCAAATCTGTTAAGATCTGCAAACGTCTGATAAAAGCACACACTTCTGTTGCTAAAAAAGTCTATCAAAAACAATAAATGTTCATTCTGCTGCTATCTCCCAGATAGATCCTAGATAGATGCAGATCCATTGTGCTACACAGGAGGAGTTTGGAACGCTCTGTGGTTATGGCTCTAATGGCTAGTCGTTAGTAATGCTCAATGATTATCATTAGGAAAACTCGTGGCTGAGTGTGGAAAAGCATATTATAATACACACCAGGCTGGGTGAAATACAGAATAAGGCACAAATGTCTCACAAAGGAACTTAATGTTTTATAGACATAATGATAAAGTATTTTATGGATATCTATGGAAGGTGTTTGACATTTTCTGTGGCCCACAATGGGTTGTTCGAAAGCGAACAACGAAGAGCCCTCTCTGAGTGCTGTGTTCCAGTCACTTCACCTTGAACAAGCATGCGAATGTGCTGTCTATTGTTGTAGACTGTCTTTAAACGCTGTGGAAACCCTAAACTGTCCCACTAAAAGCCCATTACTAAGACATGGCCATGGCAAAATGGATGAAATTCTAAGATAATATGTAAAGGGTTGTAGATTATAGCACAGGAAGTGTTTAAGCCTGCCATTCTACATATGTAACATATAGATACATGCAACATATGTCTTGTTTTGGTCACAGACATTATCAGTGTCATTGTAGAATATTTCAAATCTCCATATGAAGTACATTGAGATGATTAATCTACTATGTTATGATTCGATTCTTTCACGGGTCCATGCACGTGTGGCTTTTCATGTCAATGCTTAACAATATAGTGCTAGCATAACTAAACAAAGTAGGTTTAAACTAGAAAGAGCATGCAGCAGTTTAGAGCATGTCAACTTTTCCTAGGGTCTGCAAAGGTTAAACTCAAGTGGCTGGTAACAACTCTATTATGTGGTGAGTCTCTGGTTGGCAAACAGAAGCGTTGCATGTAAAACTGCATTGGAGGCCTGTCCCTGGAGACCCTTGTGCACAGCAGGTTAACCTGTCAGTGCTTTTTTAAGGCCTGATTGCTAAGCCCCCTGTAGCTCGAGGTAAACTGACAATTTTCCATCAGCAGGGAGGTTGGCTTTATTAGTGATAGGGTGAAAAAAAAAGTAAATTCAAGCGCAAAGGGTATTGTTCCCTCCAATGGAGGATTAACATATGAGAGGTTCGATCAATTAGCTTGACGCTAAGAAACACATGAGCCTGGCTAATGAAGAGACATTAAAAAAACTGAATGTGCAGACATTAAAGAACAAAACATGGTAAACATGTTTACAATTGATATATTCCGGTTAGTTCCACTGAAAAGGTAATTCATGGATTATGAAATCAACTGAATTGCACGGAAATCATAACTAAATAACTGGTTGTTAATGATGATGTTTTCATTTTTGTCTGAACTATGCCTTTGACTCAAAGTCACTGTTTTGCACATAGAGAAGTGTTAGCATATGATGGATGTGAATTGTTGATGAGGCACCAAGCAATGAATAATTCAAGCACACACACACACACACACACACACACATGTGTGTGTGTACATACACATCCATAAGTCCATAAGTCACTGAAGTAGTGGCTGACCCTAATAAGAAGACGTTGACACGGGAAGCTGGGGGTAGCTTGCTGACAGCATGGGAGCCATTTAATCTAGTCCTTGATTAACTCATCGTCTGTCCACTTGTCCTACAGACATGTGCTAACATGTCATAATCGTCATAATTCTCATCAGCCTCCACTCGCTCCCCAGCTTCCTGATTAGGACCCTTTTCCCAGAAGGCCCCTGGTTAAAGCTTAATAATTCCCCTTAGCCTCACCCCAGTGTACCGTGGGCCCTTCAATTAAATACAGAATATCTAGCACATGCATACTGACTCAGGATGGACCCTACCTCCAGCTATATGCCATGCTGACAAGCTGCACTGTTCTTCGGTTTGCAGCAATTAGTGCCCTCTTATCAAACCCCTGGCACAGAGTGTGCTCTCCAAATGTGCTTGCTTGTTTTATTTTGTGAAGTGCCACCACAGCGCTTTGTGGATGGGGAGGAGGGATTTGTGCGGCACCGAATTCGGCATTAAAAACACAGCTTGTTGCTCACTGCACCTTCAAATAGCTTTCCTCCCCTTTGTTTTATGTGCTTTTTGTGTACGACAGAGCAATATCTGTCAGGAGTGCCACTCTTTTAATGCAATTCCCTTTCTTCAACATCATTGTGAACAGCTGTCAACAGTGTTTCCCATTTATTTGTCAAGTGCTAGAAGGATGGGGGCCTAGCAGAATCCCCCAGTTCGTCAGCAAGCCCACTGGGGACCATCTTCGCTCAGACTTCACATGCGAGCTATGCATGAGGTGGGAAGTAAATGCACTCGTTTCCCTTCCAGCTAGGCGCTGTTTACTTTTCAACACCTCCTTTGAGGGCCGCATCCCAGAGACCAGACAGCCAAGATATGGGCGGGATGTCGCTACACAACACCAATTTGTGGAGTAGTGGGTTCGGCTCTCCATGTTTATAAAGTCGTCCTCTGCCTCAGGAGCGTCCGTGTGATGATGAGATGTGCCGCCTCAAATAAGAACACCTCTGTGTTCTGTCCTTCTCACCATAAATATGACTGTCAGGAGTTTGGGGATGAGCAGTGTTTCTCATTTTTTTTGCCACTTGTGATTTGTCAAGAAATCAATATACTCATTATCACCGTAGCTGCATGAGAGTAGCACAAGAATGTATGTCAGATGCAGAGAGGGAGATGCACATGGCTGACACATAAAAAAGCGGGAGTGTTAAGATGACACCTGTGTATAAGATCGGGAATGACATCACCAATGCATGTGAGTGTAGATGACTCAGTCAACCTGGACTCTACTGATGTTAAATTGTGGCAATTAAAGGGACAGTTCATCCAAAAATTTTAATTCCGTTATTCTCTCACCCTCATGTCCAAACCACATTGAATCACACATTTAATTGTATGGACAAACAACACTGAGACATTTATTTATTTTTTTAAATATATTATTTGTGTTTAAAAAAAAATTAGGAAATTCATACTGGTTTGGAACAACGGGGAGGTTAAGTAAACGATGACAAAACTTACATTTTAAATGCATTAATATTAATTAGATTTATTGCAAGTATTCGAAAATAATTACATGTATTATGCAATAAAACATTTAAAATGCAAACATATGCATTTTATCATAATGTTACTGTTATTTTTTAACGGTTCTAGCTGAAAATATTTCACATCATTTTTGCAATTTTTTATTAAATGACAAATAAATCAATATTAATATTAAATATATTTAGTTTTTAATATACAAATATCTTACATATTATAGTATTTGATATATAAAATACTTATATTTAAATATTACATATACTTAATTTGATGAATATAAATAAATTGTTTTTATTGAGGTCTTTATTTAACTTATTTTATTTATTTAATGGACAGTAAAAAGGAACAGGAAATTAAAGTAAGAATGAAGGCTGTGACATGACCTGTGCCAGACTTGAACCTGGGCCCCCATGAGCATAACAACAGCTTCAAGACATATTGGAGACAGAATCTTGTTGAAAAAGTAAAAACTTCTATGGAGTCAAAAAGTCCTATTAAATTATTTAGACAATTATAGAGAATATAATTTCTGTTCTGTTTAAAATGTAAATGCGTGGGGGATTAGCTTCAGGTTTTATCATGTTATGCTGCCAATTTAGCAATGAGATGACTGTTATGAACATAATGTTCTTTCTGGTGAATAGCAACATCATTGTTCTTCTGAAATAACACGTCCAAACACATTGACTTTGTTTGAGCTGAGGTCACGAAGGAATCATTAAGATCAGAACTGTCATTACGATACATATTTGCGCACATAAATCTAAATCTGCCCCATTCATTCAAATCACCATCACTTTGGGCATTAGCTAACGTTAGCGTGTATTGTTGTTCTAGACATTGACATATGTCAGGTGCTACCTGACTAGCCACTGATGAGCTCACTGACCATGATCGTCGAGACTGTCAGGGGACCCTGGACCTCCAGCATGGAAACTTGACGTTCAGAGTCAATCAAATGAACTCCTTCCAGTCCACTAGCCTGAGCAATGAACAAGCCGCCCAAACCCAATAGCTCGGAGCTGACGACATCGATGGAGCGATCCCACATGCACCTCATGGGGTAAGACATACATTGATAAATATGAACAATGCCATTGAAAGAATAAAAGTAAGTTCAGCATAATGACGATAAGTCAGAGATATGCTTTTTTTTCTCAGTGCCTTGAGCATTGTTTTGAAGCGAAGGTATCAAATTGGACTAATATTTGCAAGAGACAGATATGTTATTGTAGTATTCAGAGAGCTCCACAGGCGCACGGCCTCCTCATGTGACGACCAGACAAAAAAAGGATCAGTTCTACAACTTACGGCACAGGAATCCATTCTGCACAGACTGCTACTGTTTTGATGTTCATCTTCAACCATTCCTGGTGTTTTAATAACCTGTGGAGGGCCACTTGTAAACTCTTGATGTGGGCAAAGTCAAAAACTTGTAAGATATTAGATATGCACAGTAATATCAAACCAAATCCTCGGAGCACCAAGGTTTTTTGCTTTCACATTTGCTTTTAAGATTTAGTCAAAGGTGCTCAATGAGAAAAGTACGAAAGAGACAGCTGGGAAGAAGCTTATCTGCGATGGAAGAGAGGGTATCTGTATGCACCTTGATATTTTGAAAAGAGCCATCAATATTCATTTCTGTCAGCTCGTGTGAATTCTCCTGAATGGCGTTTGCCTGCTCTAAGTATCATTATACGCAAGAATAACAGCAGGAGAGAGACGTTGGGAGTCTCAGATACAGCTTATCGAAAGTACGAATTTTCAGAAGACTTTGACTGTCTCCATTAACCAGTTGAATTAAGTGCTAAAACTAATTCATTTTGACAAAAAAAAAATCATACTTTTCCTCTATGTTTTAGTACAACCCGAATTCCGGAAAAGTTGGGACGTTTTTTAAATTTTAATAAAATGAAAACTAAAGGAATTTCAAATCACTTGAGCCAATATTTTATTCACAATAGAACATAGATAACGTAGCAAATGTTTAAACTGAGAAATTTTAGACTTTTATCCACTTAATTAGCTCATTTAAAATTTAATGCCTGCTACAGGTCTCAATAAAGTTGGCACGGGGACAACAAATGGCTAAAAAAGCAAGCAGTTTTGAAAAGATTCAGCTGGGAGAACATCTAGTGATTAATTAAGTTAATTGATATCAGGTCTGTAACATGATTAGCTATAAAAGCTTTGTCTTAGAGAAGCAGAGTCTCTCAGAAGTAAAGATGGGCAGAGGCTCTCCAATCTGTGAAAGACTGCGTAAAGAAATTGTGGAAAACTTTAAAAACAATGTTCCTCAACGTCAAATTGCAAAGGCTTTGCAAATCTCATCATCTACAGTGCATAACATCATCAAAAGATTCAGAGAAACTGGAGAAATCTCTGTGCGTAAGGGACAAGGCCGGTATTGGATGCCCGTGGTCTTCGGGCTCTCAGACGACACTGCATCACTCATCGGCATGATTGTGTCAATGACATTACTAAATGGGCCCAGGAATACTTTCAGAAACCACTGTCGGTAAACACAATCCGCCGTGCAATCAGCAGATGCCAACTAAAGCTCTATCATGCAAAAAGGAAGCCATATGTGAACATGGTCCAGACGCGCCGTCGTGTCCTGTGGGCCAAGGCTCATTTAAAATGGACTATTTCAAAGTGGAATAGTGTTTTATGGTCAGACGAGTCCAAATTTGACATTCTTGTTGGAAATCACGGACGCCGTGTCCTCCGGGCTAAAGAGGAGGGAGACCTTCCAGCATGTTATCAGCATTCAGTTCAAAAGCCAGCATCTCTGATGGTATGGGGGTGCATAAGTGCATACGGTATGGGCAGCTTGCATGTTTTGAAAGGCTCTGTGAATGCTGAAAGGTATATAAAGGTTTTAGAGCAACATATGCTTCCCTCCAAACAACGTCTATTTCAGGGAAGGCCTTGTTTATTTCAGCAGGACAATGCAAAACCACATACTGCAGCTATAACAACAGCATGGCTTCGTCGTAGAAGAGTCCGGGGGCTAACCTGGCCTGCCTGCAGTCCAGATCTTTCACCTATAGAGAACATTTGCCGCATCATTAAACGAAAAATACGTCAAAGACGACCACGAACTCTTCAGCAGCTGGAAATCTATATAAGGCAAGAATGGGACCAAATTTCAACAGCAAAACTCCAGCAACTCATAGCCTCAATGCCCAGACGTCTTCAAACTGTTTTGAAATGAAAAGGAGATGCTACACCATGGTAAACATGCCCCGTCCCAACTATTTTGAGACCTGTAGCAGAAATCAAAATTGAAATGAGCTCATTTTGTGCATAAAATTGTAAACTTGCTCAGTTTAAACATTTGCTATGTTATCTATGTTCTATTGTGAATAAAATATTGGCTCATGTGATTGTCTTTTAGTTTTCATTTTATTAAAATTTAAAAAACGTCCCAACTTTTCCGGAATTCGGGTCGTATCTCACGGTTTTTTGAGTTTGGCAGAGTTTAGGTTTTTTTTTATTTGGTGAGAGCAGCTTGTCGAGTCCAATTACCCTCTCCTTTTTAAAGATGCACCGTAACTTTTTTTGGTTAACAATGATCCAAAATCAATATTTGAGAAAGTACATAACCAGCCAGTGTTCGAAACTATCACCTTGCTTTACCCCTATTCACAACAATTAGGTTACAATAATGTTTTCTAATTTGAGTGGTACTGGTAGGTTTTCGCGGGAAATTAGAGTATGCTGCTGAGTCATTACGTCACGTATGTAAACATAAAGAAGTTGTCCCGGCTACTAGGCTATCGCGTGTGAGGACCCTGCAGGTGGCGGAATTTAAATATACACACTAATACACACTATATATACATAGTCACGCAATGCTGATGTTGTTAACATTAATAATTTGAGAATAAAGTATAACAATAATAATATTTTGCACAGTTTGATGTGATATGAGCTATCAAAATTTTAGATTAAATCACCATTGGTAGCATGATTTACAGCAATTTTTTTCCCTCAGTTGGTCAGAACAAATGTGGCAGACTTGTTACTTAACTGACTGCCACACATACTTCTCAAAACATTAGATTCTTTCGAGATAGAGCCGTGCTGGCGCACAACACAGCAAGGAAGATAATTCCGCAAACAGCTGCATTTGCAGGTTTTCAAACAGATATGGCGACAAAGAGGTAAAACTTACAGACTGCAGCTGTAAGACTGATAAAAATGCTGAAATAAACAGGTAACTCCAAACCTTATGCCGGTTTCCATGACAAACACAACATAAAGGTGGAGAACATGTGGGGCTCTGTTCCATTAAGTCATTAAGTCCTTATAAAACCAAAGTCTGAGAGCATCTTTAGCCCTGCTGCTGCCCTCGGGCAGAGAACCGCTATGTTTGAAGATCAAAGTCGTAGAGGTGTGACTCTAGGTTTATATGTGCAAAGAAATTGAAGATTTCCCTAAACTGGAGGGGTCAGAATAAAAAATAAAAATAAAATAAAAAATAGGCCGCAGTCCAGTCATGGTTTTCAAAAACAGGAGCTGCACCTGTTTTAGCAGCGTTCTCCGGGCTGAATGATAAAAAGTGCATCTTTCGAATCAAGTTTTTGGGAATTAATGACTTTCATCATTAAACTTCAATTAGTGACTCAAATTTGATGTCCATCTGTATGTGTGTGTGTGTGTGTGTGTGTGTGTGTGTGTGTGTGTGTGTGTGTGTGTGAGAGAGAGAGAGAGAGAGAGAGAGCGAGAAATCCACCTACAACCATCAATGAACCATTACAGAAAATAGAAAAAAAAAAAGCTACCATGTAGTGGTGTATTTTTCTATTCATAAACTTATATACAATAATTAGCCTACTGAAATAATTTTTACTGAATACTCTACTTTGAAGAGAGATGTAACCAGCCATTTCCCAAAAGCTCTTAATAGTGTAATACTGGAATGTCAGATTTATTTAGATCTAGCAAAACATCATGTGGCTCATGGTGTTTGCAGTAGCATGACTGTACTTCCTAATTCACACTCCACTCCACTTGTGTGACTCACACTAACAAAATGACTCCCATGAGTGAAAAAAACTCTTTCAAAGTGATCGTATATAAAAGGGAAAGTGTTTAGCAGGGGAGGTTTTCAATAGCTCGGTCATGTTTGTCCTGAATAGGCGGTGCCAGCTTGGATTTCCTCCAGGAATTAGGCTTTTTGTTTGTGTCTATAGGCCAGAAGTGACAGCTATTCCTGCTTGCTCAAAGTAAGCTTATACATTTGTCGTGAGAAAGGCTGTGTCTACGTCCACTCCTCATGACATGAAAGTCTCGCTTTTGTAACAGGAAGCTCAACTGTACATAGACTTCCACATAAACATAAGAGAGGGGTGGTCTGAACAGCCAGGCAGATAGAGAAAGGAAGAGAAAAGGCCTGAGCTCTGCTTTAAGAAGAATTATATACAGTGTGATGCTCTTGAAGAAAAGTCTTAATTAAATTAAATGTATTTTGTTGTGTTCATTTGCTTTTTAATTGCTTACAAACCTATTTAGAAACCAGATAAATCTTGCACACTGACAAACTTTACACCTTTCTGTAACAATGTTTTTTTTTTTTTACATAAAGCAGAATGTCTATCAATAAAACAATTCAATTAGCAGGTTTCCATGCCTTAAACCTGTGTCTAATTTATTAAGTTCTCAGTTCATGTGTGTGGAATGGAATGTAAACTGGTCATGATGAATGAAATAATAATAATATTAATTAGATATGGGTCGTTTCAGTTAAAGGACAAAAGCTATTATACGAAATTGCTAAAGGATCAATGAATGTCTCCGTTTATTTACATGATTAACGTCACTACTGCCTGGTTTCTCGAAACTTAAAGTTAAAAGTGAATCTATACGCTTAGTTTATTTCTCCAAACAATATTTTTTTCTTGTGCGTAAAACGTCTGTAAATTAACGTGAACCTTGAACCACTGGCTAATTCGTTACGTGTAACTTTTCTAGTTTTCCCCCCACTTTATCAGTGAAAAATGTACACAAAAGTGTCGACATTAATGCATTTACATCATTAAAAAAGGTGGGGGGGGGTATTTGTTAAAAAATAATATAATAAATAAATATAAATATAAAAAATCTAATATAAAAAATAATAAAAATTTTTTTTTTAAATTTTAGTTTTAAAACTACATTCCGCCATGGCGCGTGACAGGTCTGAATGACAGACACATTAAAACATGGTACTAGCAGACATTTATAAGCTAATGGAAATGTTCATTTTAATCGAGGTATGGCATATAACAATTTATTCTTAATAGAGATATTAAAACAACGTTTCACGTTTAAATAAATTAGTTAGTTAACACATGGGATTTAAGTGAGCATTTTCTAATAGAGCGCCTGCCACTTTCTCTTCATCCTTTCCATCCTCTTCTTTCTCCAATGGCGAGTTTAAATGTATACATTGCAAACATGTTTACATATAACATGTTACATAAAGCTATAGCACTCCAATGATCTATGAACATGACAAGTGTCTATCAATATTTTGACTACTTTGTGTGTTCAGCATTGGCCGTCAGTAATGTATGTTTGAAGCTTTCGCAATCTTTCAAAAGCCATAATGTTTTTATATTTTTATATTCAGCTAAATCAGTCTGGATTTTGTCAGCTCTGTGTTTTTTTTTTCAATTTACTGATTTATTTTACTCGCTATAGACTAGTAATATTATATTATTAATAATAAAACACAAACTCTATTGCCCGAAGAAGAAAAAAAAATACAGGCCTATATATATATATATATATATATATATATATATATATATATATATATATATACCTTTGTGTGTGTGTGTGTGTGTGTGTGTGGAAGTTATTTATTTTGCATTTGATTTATTCATTGGACTGAAATATTTAATATTTTCCAAAAAATTGCTTTTTTTTCTCACAATACAAACGTTTTATATTGTTTAACTCTTGCATCAGCTGTTTTACAGCAGTCAAAGAAAATGTAGTCAGTTATAACATTTGCTCTATTTTTGACGCCTGGTACACCTGAACATGAGCCCCAGGAAAATTATTCGTTTATTTGTCTGTAAATTCGTTATGTTCAATCGCATACATTTCAGATGGTTCGAATTTAATCACCATTTAATAACAATTATATATAGGCCTATATATATATATATATATATATATATATATATATATATATATATATATATATATATATATATATATATATATATATATATATATATATATATATATATATATAGAAAATACTGAATAAACTGTAGCTTTGGCAATCTGAGTGAGGATCTCGATTAGAGAGACCGTGTAGAGTTGCGGCAGGTCACATAAGGTTACATGGACTCTCTGTGTTCCATAGGCCATGTTGTTCACAACTTGTCTTCATATCACTCAACCCAGCGGCGCAAAATAGATTGATATACATTTGAAATTTAGAAATGTTGAAATGTTGAAATGTGTGTTTATGTTTTTATGTGTCACCTACTGTTATCAAAGCACTTTCATTTCACGTTTTTCTGTTCTTCGCTTTGGCAATAACTAATTAATATTTAAATAAATCAAATCATTAATACCATAGCTCGGTGGAATACACTGCCAAATCATTTTTGCTTAGCTAGACATGGTTACTCAGAGTTAAACGTCAATCACAAGAACAACCACTAGATTTTTACAAGCCCGTATAGGTTTGATTTGATGCAAGATGGCACTTAGGCAATTATAATAATATTAATAATATAAATAAAACCTTTCTATAAAACTTAGAACTGCACTGATCATTTATTTTTACTATCATATATTATCTTTGATCTGCGCACACGTTATTAACTAAAACGTCCGACCTGATTATCTTCTATCTTTCCTGATTTAAATAGGTAGCTGCAATGACTGTTTCATAAACATTATAATGTTTTTGAAACATTATTCTAGTTGCTTAACGAGACTATAACTCAAGGCACATTTGGCACATAGCCTATACGTCTGATACATTTTTGTCGTACAATAATCAAAATAGACTATTATGTAGGCTATGTACAAATGCGTAAATACTAAGTTGAATACGAATAAAATCATTTATAATTAATTTTATAAAAGAAACTATAATTACAACTGATAAAGACAGGGGTATATTATACGGCGAAATAATATGATCCCAAAACGTCTTTCGAACTGGTGTTCCAAATTAATTAGGCTATAATAAAAAGAGAAGCATTAGAATAAAGGTTTGGAGAAAATCTGCCATAGTTCACTGTTATTTCATTCTGTGTGTGTGAGAAAACCAGTGGGACTTCTGTGTGTGTGCGTGTGGGGGGGGGGGGGGGGGGGCTGACGGGTAGGAGAGAAGGACACTGCGCATACATGTCTGCGCATATTCCGCAGGTGTGGATTAAATCGGCTGGAAAATGAAGGCAGCCATTGCTCTAATCATTGAGAGTGAGGTTATTTCCACCGCCTAGGAACAATTACAGCTCTTGGTTAACATTTTAGTGTTATTTAGTAACATTTTCTAACGTTATAAAATCTAACATAAACTATATTTATTTTTGTTATTATTTGTTTTTTTACTTAAATGTAAATGGTGAATTTTAGAAAGAGAGAGAAAAAAATAATAATAATAGTCTTAGCCAGTGTATTGTTTGTAGGTGGACCCTATCATATCCCTCTGGTCTGTTAAATGGTAGCTCCGTTGTATGAGCTCTACAAGCGGGAGTTGGCAGCCCTCACCAGTCTCATAAAAATGTTATAAATAAATAAACAATGATTTAAAAAAAAAAGGTAAATAACTTTTGAAGCATATAAGGTAAATGCATTTTCAAGCACACGATGAAACCATTATTATTATTATTATTAGCCTATTATTGTTTTCTTTCCTATATTTGTTTCATTTATACATTTAACTGTTAAAAAATCCTATAAAATAATGATTTGAATCAAAATACCTTTTGAATTTTCAGGTGAACTTAGAAGAAATTCAGAAACATTGCGTTTTAAAAATAATAATAAAGTCTGTTTGAAATTGGAATGTCTTGAACAGTAGGCCTACTTTTTTCCGTGGGCAGGTTTTTCTACACGGATCAATATCAGAGCAGCATGCGCTGTGAAGGAAACGCCATCCAAGCTCCGCAGGACCCTGACCTTTCACTCTTCCTACAGGTCACACCATTCTCCCCTAAACAGGTCAACACACCAACACACAACTAGGCTATGTCAAAGCATGACTTTACAGAGAATATTTATATCCGGCGGATAACCAACACAAGCCAACGAGTGGGCGATTCAATCAACAGCAATAAAGCAAGAAAAGATTGTACCCTTCAGCCCATAGGCAACTGCACATTAATAATCAGTGTTCTGGTGATTTCTGAACGGACCAACTGGTTTCTTGTGGGTGGCTCCAAGTTGTATTTCCCGTGAATAAAATATGTAGGGTATGTTCATGTGCCCATCTCAAAACACACTGTGGCACTGGGTGGTGATTTTACAGTCAAAAACAATAGGAAAAGCGTCTAACAGACTATCCCTTCCCCCAGGATTTACACACATGAATAATAATTTGATTCTTCACCATCTAAAGTTTTACACATTACTCTAGAGCTTTAACACAGATAGTGTCACGGATACGATCGCTCTCGAGTATACCTCCAGTCTATTCATTACTCATGCTGGAGGATTGTTTTCTTGCTGTCTGTCAGTGATATCACCATACACACACACACACACACACAATAATAATAATAATAATAATAATAATAATAATAATAATAATAATAAATAGCCTGCGACAAAATTATTTGATAATATCATATGCCCCTGTTAAATGTATTTTAAATTTTAAATGTATTCCGTTTTCTTATTCTCTCATCTAATTGTGTTTATGCATCCTCTGAGCACCGAGAAAAGCACTCTAAATTAAATAGAAAATCCGGGTTACAATCGAGTGAACAAGTCGCACGGACTGCCAGTCCCCTCTTAATTTTGCAGGAAAAAGTCACCCCCTGTCCCCCAAAGCTTGACAAGAGTGCCAGAGTCAAGTTCAAGTTCACGGCCACTTGATTTCAAACATTTTATCCCAAGTGTGGAAGGAAGGGCGACTGCGGCATTATCCAAAATTAAACACATGCGTCTTAAAAGAAAAAAAAACGGAGCACTCAAACAGCGGAAAGGTTTATATTAATAGTAGCCTAGGCATACTGATTATAAAAGTCTGATCAGGTCTCCTGTGTACAGGTTTTTTTTTTTTTTTTGCATACTGCTCTCGGTATTCCTGTGTATTGTTGCGAATTTTCTATTAAAATGCTATTTTCTTTTAAAATGCTGAAATATGTCCTTCAGTGCTTGAAAGCATTAATGTTTGAAGCGTCGAACTGTGTGTGGAAAGATATTTCACCACTATCTACCCAACCAGCTGAATGCCTCTTTTGCTTTCAAACCACTGTGTAAAATTTGATTTCAAGTCTAATTAGCCTTAAAAAAGGGCCTAAAAGTTATCAAAGTTTATCTATATAATGAGTAGACAACATGGAAAGAACATGACGCGTTGTAAAGATTGTACACTTGCACCACGTTTTATTATATCTGTATGCAGTAAAATTTTTATCACAATAATGGAGAAAACACTTCTCAAACTTTGAACAAAAACACATAGGCTATAACAAAACAACTGCCCCTGTTCAGCCCATAATTGTACATATTTATAGTAAAGAAACATTCTTTATAAATATTGTTTCATCTGTAGCAAGTAAATACCATAATTTAATTACAAATGGATAAATATGGCAGTCGATATTTACAAAAAGAAGGGTGTAGTTACAGATATTTAACGGCACGACATTAATTTGCCCCACAATCTTCCAAATATATTTCACAATTCAAACTTGCAAAGCACAAAACATCACAAGTTAAGCCCAGCAAACTAAGATATACATTCACAAGCAAATATTGTGTCTGTCTTCGTTAAATGTTGACTTTGGCACTCTTTCCAGTTAATAGTTGTTTAGTTTACAATCAGTTTGCCCTAATGGAATCACAATATTCATTATGATAATACAACTTTATGGTAATATGTGCACTAAAAAGTCCAGTTAGAGAAATAGCTACCATTGAAGGAACATCTATACACCAAAAAAACGACAAAATCTATCACAACCATTGGGAAAGAGAGCGCGTAGTATGTACAAAAAGAGGGCGTTTGGTGCTTTTGCGCACGGTTCTTCTGTTGATGTGGGAATGTTAATCCTGCTGGACAAGCGCATAATATAGGAGCGTTCGTTTTGTACAAGCTGTATACGGATCTCCTGGTTTTCTGAAATGATTCCTCCTGGGATGGCACAGTCTTAAACATACCATTCACTGAAATTGGACGATAAACTGCTGTGGTTGTTGGAACTGTGGACCGCTGAGGAAGGCGACAGATTGTTGTTGCTTTGGGTCTCAGTGGAGGGGGACACCAGACCAGGGGGTGTTGAGGACTCATAACCAGAACTTGCCGCTGGCGACGAGTCAGATGCAGGTGGGGATGACTCGTGAACCTAATACACACACACACACAATAAATAATTAATGATCTTTGGAATGAATCATGAATAGCGTGTAGCCTATTAGAAAACTGTTCAAGGGTAAATTCTAGACAAATCAGTAGCTCGTTCCAATATGACAATAGGCTATATGAGTGAAAATTTGACGTCAGTTCTTACTTTTTCAATATGCATTAGCTAATGATCTGCTATGCATTTTGAAATTGAATTGTGTTTGCTAGTGTTATTTTAATTGTGATTAAATTAATTACTGCTATAAGTACACAAAGTGGCTCGAAGCAAACATTTTGTGACATAATGCATATCTCATTATGTATTCTAGAGGAATCTGGAGGAATTACCTTCATATGCTTTCGAAGAGAGCTGGGATGAGTGTAGGACTTGTCACACATTTTGCAAAGATACGGTTTGTCTGACGTGTGAACGTGCATGTGCTTCTTTCGGTCACTGCTGTTCGCGAAGCGCCGATCACATCCTTCAAACTCACACTGAAATGGTTTCTCCCCTGAGAAGAAAAAACGTTTAAACATTTAAAGTTTAATTCCGCTTTTAAAACAGTGCACATCACTGCCATCCTAGTACACTTAAAAATAACATTTATATGTATTTATATACATAAACAATTCGACTAAATACTAAAAATAAAATAAAATGCTCAGCATTCTAAATAAACTTCAATGAAATCACTCAAGAGGTTATCATATGCACGTAGTTGTAAAGCAGAGATGCCTTACAACGACACAGGGGGTCACACAACCACATCTACAAATATGACCAGCGTAGAGGTTACGCTATAAACACATATAAAATCTAATTTTCCTGATAACTACGTTTGCGATAATTTACTTTATTTAGCAATCTGTACAAACAAAACCTAGTTAAAATAAGGGGGAAATCAGTAACATAACACCATTTTCTATTTTTAACGTTCAGCTTTTTTTTCAGCCCCACACAAAACTTCGCCATTTGCTTAGAAATAATCAAAATGCAATTAACACCTCGACAAACAGGAGGCTCAATACCTCCGTGTATTCTAAAGAGGAAATTGCTTAAATGTGCAACACTGGTAATGGCCTGTCTAACACGACTGTCAATGCAATGGAAAGAATAACAAAAGGCCAACATATCGCCCATTCCTAAAGTAGGAAATGTATTCTTATTTTTATGTATTCCTTTTTGAATTGGTAATGATCTGTATTCATTTTGTAATCCCGATGTAGCCTACGTGTGTGTATATACGTCTGGCTGTATGGTCTTGTAGCTAATCGTTGTGTTTTAATGGTTTCATGAATATAAAGTGTATCACTGTTCATGTGGATATATGCATGGTTTCTAATTTTAACAATTAAAATACCCCATAACGTGGTCAAAAACATGCACAAACTGGAGTAATTTCAAAATCCTGACGTAGTCACCCGAGTGCTCGGGCATTGGTCCACGCAAACGTTAAACCGGTTGGAGAGATTTACGGCTGCTCTGCGCACGCGATGAGCCCTAGAGTCGCCTTTGACCCGTTTAAAGTTTATGAACCACAAACCCTCGACAGTCTCGTACATAATTCAGCACATTGTTGCAAAACATCGCATTTACCAGGCACAACAGTTTTCAGCCGCGTTCACTGACACGAATTGTAGGCTTTGCTTACGGCATCCGTTTTCTTTTAAAGAAGTCGATTTTCTTTAAGCGTCGATCTAAATATGTGCTCTCAACGTCTAAAAATACACCAAATTAGCTTATTTTTCTTAGAAAGATTATTTGCGATTCTATATTGGATGGTTATAAATAAGACCACTGTAGATCCAAAACAAATGCAAGACTTACAGATAGGCTATTAACGTGGCAAGCGCGAGCAGAAATAAATATCATAATTACCTGTGTGTGTTCTCTTGTGAATCTTCAGGTTTTCTGATCTCGCGAAGACTTTGCCACATCCAGGGAACGGGCAGGGGAACGGCTTTTCTCCCGTGTGCACGCGTATGTGATTGACCAGTTTATATTTGGCTTTAAAAGGCTTGCTTTCCCGGGGACATTCTTCCCAAAAGCAGATGTGGTTGCTCTGCTCGGGTCCTCCAACGTGCTCGACCGAGACGTGTGTGACCAGCTCATGCATGGTGCTGAAAGTTTTATTGCAACTCTTCTTCGGATTGCTGAGCTGCTCCGGATCGATCCACTTACAGATGAGCTCTTGCTTAATACACTGCTGCCTCATGTACCGAAAGAAGGCACCGGGGTGATGGTGATGCGCTGCCATATTCATCCCCATGTTCATATTCATGGAGCCGTACTGGTTGTGCAGCTGAGCGGCTGAGTAAGGGTCGGTCCTCGGGCTGGAGACCTGGTGGTACTGGTCTGATCGCCCGAAAACCTCCCCCGGTAGTCCGAGTCGCATTTGCCCGTTGAGCACGTTTGGGGAGCCGTGAGATCCATGCTGCTCGTGAATGCCAGGGAACAGAATGTGGCCTTGGCTGTCTGTGTGAGAGTGATGGAGCGAGCCGGCAGTGGGGCCGAAGAGTGCGTGCTGGCCTCCCGCCGGTGACGATTCCCCGAATCCACGGCTGCGAAAGAGAAAGTCCCGCGTGGAGTTAAACGGGGAGCTCGCGTATGGTGTGACATGAGCCGCGTGCGCACCCAGAGCCGCGGCGGGGTAGCCTGGCGCTTGGCTCGTGAATGCAGAACTCTGTCCGGGCGAGAGATCGTGGTTCAGTTTAAATGCGCCCATGTGCGCCGAGTCGACGAAGCTGTTCTGAGCTAAACTCAAGTCTCTGTCCTGCATCTCACTGGAGGAGTGGTGATGCCTGGCAAAGGTGCCCACTCCCAAACCAGGGAATTGATGCCCAGTGTCCAGTAACATGCTTTCGTTGAGCAAAACCAGTTCTCGTTCAAGCAGTCTATGCGCGTCGCTTCAACAAAACATATAACGAAATAAAATCGAATGAGCTACAGGAATATTAACTTCCAGATTTGAGAACAGGACATAAGGCGATGAAGTTCGATCCGCTCATAGGGAAAAATAGCTTTGCGGGTTAAGTTAGACTATATTATTTGTGGATAACTTGTTACTCAAAATCCCCAAATGCAGCGAAATGAAAAGATTCCTTTGCGCGTTGCCTTTCAAATTGAGTCGTTGTCGTAATTTGCGGATTACACGAAAATACAAGTTATTATCTTACTGAGTCTTCCTTGTTCTTGAAGCATCTCGAATTGGAATGTTTATTTCTTTCGCTTGTCTATGTTTATCTCGGAGGGTCCCTCTTTCTCAGTGGACTGGCACTACCTCCTCTTACGCCCCCTTTAACTGGAGCCCGGTCATTCATTTGACGCGCTCTCATTGGCCGCCGCTCCTCATCAATCCCAGGTGCCCCTCCAATCGAACGCACTCCTTTGGCAACTAATCTCTGATCGCCATCTTCCACCGACAATTACCGCCTACTTTTCGGAGAGCCTTTCGGGCAAAAGGTAGAAGGGGAGCAAAAACACTCGCGTTTAATCAGACCGCTTAAAAAATCTAAATCATTTGCCACGCGGGCTCATAAGAGTAAGTGTAACCCATAATTCTTTGATGAACTTCGCTACTACAGTTTTCATAATTACTTAATGACTTAAAATGTGCAATATATTTTGGTTCTAGCGAAATCTAGTTAGTTACTATCGCATAGTGTAGGCTAATCCAACAAACAGGCAGGGTTAACGTGCATGAAAAGCAAACTCACAAACCTCGCTTGAGGTGCCTTCTCAATCTGCACGTGAGTATGACAACACATTATGATTTAAAACACTAGATCGCATCTAGTTTGAGACTATGTGGTGCTCAGCATTTGAATAAAGGACGTGCTCATGTCGCCCTGAGTGTTGATGGACACATCAAAAACAGAGGCGTAGTAATACATAGCCACATATTTTCAGCATTATCCTATTGAGATATAAAGTAGCCTACTAAAAATATATTAACTGACATGAAAAATAAAAGGAAGGTTGTCGCAATGTAGCCTATACACCATCGTCATTGGCATCAGCATCACCTTTACATTTAATAGGCTGCTTTAATTAATTTACTGCATTAAAAACGCATTAATTCGTAGCCAAAACGCCGTTAGACCTACTCTGAACCATACAGTGTTTCCTCTATAACAGAACCATAAACTCCACATAAGGTTTGAAACACGGTAAATACAACAACAACAAACATTAAATAATTATTGTAAGCTATGGTACCATCTACATTTTTCCTATCAGTAAGTCTCATTTTTAGGCACATATAATGCGCATACAGAGTATTCTTAACATTTTAGCACATAAAAAATACAAATAATTTGAATATAGCCATTTAGATGAGATTGCATTCCCATGTCAAAAAACACAATATGATATACCTTTAATTAAAAAATAAATAAAAAATAAATAAACAGTGACGTCACGGACCGAGAGCCTGGTCTTTCTGCGAGAATAAGGTATAAGGAATAAGGTAACCTGCATTATTTAAAATCAAATTTAGCCGCTTTTTGTGGTCGCGGAACAGGCGTATTCGAGCTTTTCCTCGCTTATGTAGACTACACTGTACACTCCCTGACAAAAACCAAACCGCCCAACTGAAGTTATCCTAGCACATGTGGATGGGCCGGGGTTACTGCATTACGGATTCCAGGCCAATGTCCATAAACCAATTCAGGGTCTATTTCCAATCTAAGAAAACGTCCTACGTGCAGCATGTTTATTAAATGTTAACATAATGAGGTTTACTTACAATTTAATTGAACCTATAGTCCCATGAAGTCTTGTTCCAACGCACAACACACTTTGTCTTGTCTTTCCTCTCCTCCGAACGCTTTAAGCTGTAAATAATAGGGCGGAGGATGTATAAAACTTTGGGAATTCTGTGTGCCTCAGCTCAAAGCCATGCTGTTTGAACGTTATGTACCATTCTTCTAAGACTATTTCTACCCTCTCCACAGGAAACACAGGATCTGATCCAAGTTCAAAGTCACGTCGGCCGACCTCTCTAAGAAGTTCTTTATTTCTCCAGAAAACCACAAAAACCTTTTCCCTTTTCAATGGACAGGGAGAAGAAAGAGAAATTAGACTGAGAGTGCAGTCGGCCTGGAACACATAGCCGCAGCTTTTGTTCTTCTTTTCTCATGTAGCAAGGAAGGGAAAAAGTTCGATATATATATATATGCGTCACTACCTAAATATTAATCTTGATTTTTTTTTCTCTACATGTAAAAGCAAAAAATCCCAAATAACCTTTAAATTAAAATAAATGAATAACAATACCCCTACATTTACATCAATTATGGCTTTCCATTAATGTGTAAGGCTCTTAGACGAAGGCATTTCTTTTAATTTTGACATTGTCAATATGGTGACGCATTGTTGGTTACTTTTAGTGACCTTGGCTATTTCAGGGGTGTTCGACCTTCGAACCGTGGAGGCCACATGTGCTACCCTTTGGACTTATTAAGAAATCCTCACTGTTCAAAGGTTGTAATAAAACAACTCTGTTACATCGTTTAATAAATAACATGCAACGAAAATTCACATTCACTCACAACGATGTAAACATTAATTAAACATTTATTATTTATGACTTTTAAAGATTCTCTTGAACACGGTCTGTTCGTCCAACACAATTCGTTGGGATGTCGTAAATCTCAATTAGAAAGCATAAATTGTAATGCTTCCGTCACATTAACCGGCATACATCGTGGTTCATTCCAAATTAAGACCCTTGACAAAGCTGACAGGCATGATGGCTTATGCAGGAAATCACAACACTTTCAGATACTCCAGGTACAGAAGAGATACGCGAGGAGAGATACACATGCTTTATATACATAAAAATTATTATTTTTTCCTTCTTCAAGGTTTGAGAAATTTGGGTATGCAGTTTTACCAGAAATGTCTGACCACTGAAGTTGATAAATTTCAAATGTATTTAGGATGTTTTAAATTGTATATTTTAGTGTTAGAAAAGCATGTGACTTCAAAATTGTAAGCAGAATTGTTCATTTTTGTTGAGGTTTAAGGGTGGGGCTGTTTAACCTTCTTCTGTACTTTGGTAATTAGTTTTTAAAATAATTATTTGGAATATGGTAACAACTGCCCTGAAGCATTTTAAAAGATGTATTTGAATTAAGACATTAAATCAATGGCATACACTTCCTGCTGAGTTTAACATGGACTCTAAAAGGGCGTGGACGTGCTACATGACACACTCGTAAAGCACACACAAACATACATAAAATTAAATGTCAAATCATATGAAAAGTAATATGTTTCTCATACAGTATTCTTAAAAAGAAAAATAAACTTGAGGAAAAAATAGGATTATATATAACATTATAAAGAGTTATGTAACAGAACGCTTTTTGGAAAGATTATTGACCTTTTTTTTTTTCTAAAATATGTCAAGGGTCACTTCTCTTCTGTACTTTCTGTACTGGAATATACCTGTTTCTGACAGCGCCCATTGGACCGAAGATCTAATGGTCAAAATTGCGTTTTTAAGCACAGATAACCTGTAAAAAAATTAAAATAAAAAAAATGTAAACAATTGTTGCATTTCAATATAATCTGTAAAAAAATGTTGATAATGTTGATTAAGATTATATTACGATAAACCTATCTGGATATAGCAGGTTAAAAATTCCATGAACGTAGGCCTTTGCAATTTCTGTTTATAAGCCTAAACGTTTGTTTGGTTGAATAAAAACCACTTGTAAGATTTTGTTTTATGTATCTAACAATTTCGTTTTACCTATATGCATGCACTGCAACAATTAGAAACAAATAAGTTTGGTATAGCATGCGTTTGTTTGTACTTGTACTTTTATTGCCATTGTCCCAATTTTATCCTTAGTCTGTTCTATCTGTCAGCATAATGAAACGATTTATTCGACCGAAGAAAATTAATTGTATTTTTTGCTGAGTTCCTGCTTGACAACGTTTATTTATTTATTTAATTATATGATTTCTAAATATATTTCAAACGATGTGTGGGGGTGTTGCACAATATGCTCTGCGTGTGTAGTGCCACTGTTTTGTGCAAAGAGAAAAACAACATCCTTCCACGTGTGTGTGCGTGCGTGTGTGTGCCTCGGTAAACAGATTTGCCTGTAACTTTGTGAGCACAACTTTCTGGAGTGAACAGTGATGAAGAGAGTGAGGGGGCGGAACCCCGCTGAGCCTCTGCGCTGAAAGACAGCCAATCGCTTCGTTCTCTTAACTGCCAGTCACCGAAATCTGTCCAATACCCGCAGTGCCATTTCTAAACTCTATTCCCCACTGTGTCCTCCAACTGTTGTATGTTCTGCCAATCGCTTGAGGACAGAGTGGGAAAAGGAGCAAGCAGAGTTAGAGGCAGGACAAAAGAAGTTCTATAGACGGCCATATACATATATTTTAATAGTTTCAGAAGGCCCGTAGTTGGCGAAAACAATAGCGTTGAGCGTGGACATGTCAGCGTAGTGATGGAGCCCCCTTTAAGCAAGAGGAATTCGGCGATAAGATTAGCGGATTTGGCATCGACTCAAGCCCTTCCTCATCAGAATATGACAGGCTTCCCGGGGATAGGGGGGCATCACCCGCACTCCCACCATGCCCACCTCCACCCTGGGGAGATGGGCAACGACCCCGGAGTGGCTCTCACTCCATTTGGACCCGAGCACATGGCACAGACCAATGCTCTCAAACTTAGTCCCTCTCAGCCTGTTCAAAGCCATCCCGAAGCCCAGACTGCGGCGTCTTTCACGTCTTCTCAGACCACAGTTGGTTTCCCCGTGGCTCACCCCCACACAGGCTACACCACCAGCAGGGACTTCATCCTCAGGAGAGAGCTCTCAGCCTCTGCTATGCATGCACTTGGCGACCAGCATAGTTCCGCCTCCTCCCCTCATCACCATGGCATGTTCATTTCCCCAACAGGTGCTTATGGGCACGCGGAAGGTGGTGCCCATCCACTTTTCTCTGGACTGCACGAGCAAGCGGCCCCAGGTGCCCACCACCACCATCATGCCCTCAACGGGCAGATGCGTCTGGGTCTACCGGGGGACATCTACGGCAGGCCAGAGCACTTCGGCCACAGGCCCGAGCACTATGGATCTTCTTCTCTGCACAGCTACAACTCCATGAACTTAAATGTGAACCTCGCCACAGCTCCTCACGGAGCCACGGGGGCGTTTTTGCGATACATGCGGCAGCCCATCAAGCAAGAGCTCATCTGCAAGTGGGTTGATCAGGAGCAGACGTCCAAGAAGCCCTGCTCCAAAACTTTCAGCACCATGCACGAGCTCGTCAACCATGTCACGGTGGAGCACGTCGGGGGACCGGAGCAGAGCAGTCACGTCTGCTTCTGGGAAGAGTGTCCGCGCGAGGGAAAGGCGTTTAAAGCCAAGTACAAACTAATCAATCACATCCGCGTGCACACGGGCGAGAAGCCGTTCCCGTGCCCCTTTCCCGGTTGTGGCAAAGTATTCGCGCGCTCGGAAAATCTCAAGATTCACAAGAGGACACACACAGGTTAGTGAAAGTCTACCGATTCTTTGAAAAACTTTAGTGGTCTGTTATTGAACGTGTTTGCGCAACTTGTCGGGTAATCGAATTATTTTGCTATGTAGACTACCAAACGTTATTTAGCCTACTACGGAGGGGAAAAACACTTTTTGTCTCCCGGCCTCATGCACAAATATTCTCCATTCATACAGAAACAAGGTTAAGGATGTTGTTTGTTTACAGTGCCTATTTGCCAAGCAAAAGTATCCATTGGTGTCGCTAAGCGTCATAAACTTAGGCTACTTTTGAAAATTCAGCGAGAGATCAACGTGCATGTTGTTGCTGCTTGTACATATGGAAAAAGCACTCCCAACACTACGCTGCTTTGAGCAGACCCGTGTTTTTGCGTATTTTTTCTTTGATGCATGCAATTTTATATCAAAGAGAGATGCAAAGACTTTATGGGTGAAGACATCAGGCTGCAATTGCATTTGAATGATACGTGTTTAAAGTAAAAAATAACGAGCAAAACAGGGAAAGTACGAATTGTTTTATAGACTCCAGATAAAATAGTAACGCGAAGTTTTCGGCACGTGTTTGTCTCCTTTAAAGCCACAGGGAATTACAAACAGAGTCTGGATAGATCCATACTAAAGTAAATATGGAGAATAGGTCAGATATGGGGCATTTACTACACTGTGATTAACCAAACTATGGTGATATCTTAGTAGAGCAAAGGAGGCCTATACTTCTGATGTTCTTCTAATGTATTCTAACAAAATGATATGCGTGTGTGCTGTGCATTATATTAAAATATATATTTAATCTTATTGTAGGCCTATTTAATAGACATAAGTATGTTCTTCCAGGTACTGAAATATGCACTCACTTGACAGTTTGTTATTGCAAGTTGTTAAAAAGTTGCAGGTATTGTTTAGGTTATTTTACTGTATAACTGTATCACGTTATGCTCTCATTACGTGCTGACGTAAATTGCCCCCTGAATATGTAGGCTAGCGTGTCAAACCCACCTCGAGTGTATTTATAAGGGTCGTAACATGGTGGTATCTTAAATAATCATTGAATATGTGTAACAGTCACCTATGGTATTTTTTTGTAACAAGTCCCGGAATGACACAGTGGATCAGTGCAACGTGTAATGTAATTTTGACACAATTTGGATATCTTATAAAGCCGGGTCAGCTCTTTTACTCCAAGCAATCTGATGCATATGGCCGGCCGAAATATTTTCAGTAGTTGACTAAGTTGCATATTAAGTAAAAATAATACTAAAAAAGAGTTTTGGCAAGCTTCAGTCAGAGAAAATGAGAGCGTTTACAGAGTGGTTGCACAAGTCATGTGGTGCGCCTGAACATTCTATAGGCTATGTAACAGCAGAAAATAAGTACTGTGGGGTTACAGTGATAATGTTGTGATTTTCAAAACGACACCATCTATAGCTAGTTCTTGCTGAGAATGGATTATCCATTAACTATTATTCTCATGTTAACAAGAAAATGTAAAATATATATGGGTGATTTAATATCCAATTGCTTTTTCTGATTTGCCAGGTGAGAAGCCGTTCAAATGTGAGTTTGATGGCTGTGACAGGAAATTCGCCAACAGCAGTGACAGGAAGAAGCACTCACACGTCCACACGAGCGATAAGCCTTACTTCTGTAAAGTGAGGGGCTGTGACAAGTCGTACACACACCCGAGCTCCCTGCG
This sequence comes from Carassius carassius, assembly GCF_963082965.1. Classification (NCBI taxonomy): domain Eukaryota; kingdom Metazoa; phylum Chordata; class Actinopteri; order Cypriniformes; family Cyprinidae; genus Carassius; species Carassius carassius. The sequence continues at coordinate 19,076,185 of NC_081773.1, read as the reverse complement.
CAAACACATGAAGGTTCACTGCAAGTCTCCTCCGCCCCCTTCCGCCAACACGGGCTCCTCTTACCATCCCTCGTCCACGACGATCGGTGATGCCCTCTCACCAAACCTGGAGCCCCACAGGAACCGTTCGTCCAACCTTTCGCCTCAGGTGACCAACCTAAACGAATGGTACGTGTGCCAAGGGAGTGCTGGACCAAACAATCTACACACCCCCTCCAGTGATGTGCCAACGTCGGAATCCGACGACGAGGACTCTTTCAGACACACAGATCCAAGGGCAATGCTCTGATGTGAACTGCAAGGAATACATTCATTATAAACGGTCCACATGAAAACAAAAATAATAAAAAGAAAACTTTAAATTCAAGGGTTGCAATTCGAAGAAGTGGAACACCTATGGATGTCAGTGGTTGAAGAGATTTTGCCCCCCGTTTTGCCCTTAAAACATGCTCAGAGCAATGATGCAATTTATGTTTCATATGATAAGCAGTTGTAACTTGCCACATGAAAAATCGACTTGTACATTTTTTTTTAAAGATTTTACCTGACTTGTCGAGGTCACATAACATGAGCTCAAAAGATTTATCAATTATGTTTAGGCTGTTTTTTAATATCACACCCATTTTGTTGCACAGAAATCTTTTTATACAGAATCGTTTTACACGTTAAATGTCTGAGGGGCAAAAATTGCAGTGACAATAATTTTAAGTTTTTACTTGTATATTGTGAGTGTCCAAAAGTGAATGGGTGGAGTCTTTGTTAAATTTTATACACTAACTGTGGTCAGGACGGTTTTTGTGATATTTAAAATATTTAAACCTATATTTTATGCAAAATCAATGTAACTCTGATTAAAGAGTATGAGATAAGTCCACTGAGACCCTAAATAATGTATCGTTGACAGGCCATCCCTGACCGATTTGTAAATAGTATGTGGTATTGATGCTTGTGAATGTTTTCGTAGCGTCTCATCAAGTTTTGTACATTGTAATTTATTTGCTGGTATTAATGTTGGTCTGGAAGTACAGATACACCAAAGAATAATATAATTTTGGTGAAAAGAAGTGATGTTTTTTATCGTGTTCTGTAAAAAGGTCTTACTTGAATAGGCTGTATATTGTGAAGAATATTTCGCATGAACCGTGTAGTAACTCTTTCTGTTGAGGTGCATGATGGTGTTGATGGAAAAAAAACGTAAGAAGGTCGTGAAGAAATGTGATGTTTGTGTATAGATATATGGAAGACTTGAATAAAAGGCAGGAGGTGTAAATATGGTCTTTTCAGTAAAAAAGGCCTTGATTCATTATTTGATCAGTGTGCGTATTTCATGCAATCAATCAATATTTTTTAAATTTAGTTTTCTGTAAAAATCGGGACAGTAAAGCTAACCAAACGAAACAGCAAAGTTCAACAAAACACTTTCTAAACATTTCTTTCTTTCTATTCTCCTGAATGAAAATATTCCTTGGCCATTCATTGTCATTTCAAAATGGAACCATCACCTAACTAATAGTGCACGTTATGAAAAGCAGAACAGCACAAAGCCATCAATGCATGAATCATTCATGGGAAAATAAAACATAAAAGCCGCCCGACAATAAGAAGAAAGTTGTATGGAGAATATGAAACAAAGTCCCCGTCTTATTTCCTTCATTAAAACGCACAATAACAGTTTCAAAGTGCCCCTTTCCCAGACTATAGTCTCAGAATTGACCAGCGCAAGTTCTGCACCACTTCAAAGAGTTCCACAACAGAACGGAAGACTGCACGGCGCGTTAGGATTTCTATGGGTCTCATTTGAATATTTATGGTAGAAAAACTAACTGCCGCTAAATGGTCAATCATCAAAGCAGAAACCTCTTCCACGAACCGTCTTGTTCCTTAAAATTGGCGAGTTCGACATGTTATATCAACGCAGATACAGGCATCCTGGACATTTCGTAAGGTGGGAGGAAAATGTGTGCGAAGAAAGTTCTAAAACGTCTCCTAAAGAAAGTTGCATTTTTATGTTCATGCTTATGAATATCACTCTAACCTCTACGGAATAAAGCACACAAGTTGGTCACTCGTTGGAGATTGTAAATCTAACGTTTTGTGTCAGTGAAACGCCCCACAAACAGTGTGAAGTTCAAGGGCGCTTCATAAAGCGCGTGTGTGTTTATCGGGCACTGGAAAAAAGGCCACTTCAATTGGAAACACTCTATTAAGATACAGTCGCACTGACCTTTAGTTTCATGCTACGTTAGAGCAGTCAATTCGCTCTTGATCGGAATCGCTCATATTTTTGTTTCCAAATCTTTGAAATCCCTCGCGCGCATTAACGTTTAATTCGGAAATAAGTGCGCGCTCTGCCCAGCTTTTGTCCACGAACTATTATTTGCTCAAGGAAAGAATGATCTTCTATTTATTTAAAAACAAGTGCCCTTTGAATGGTGCAAAATAAACACGGTGAAAAATAACCAAAGAGATAGTCCCCTCGGACTGAAAAGGGGGGACTTCATAAAAGCTGCAGCAGTCACAGCTGAATGGGAGACACTTTGAAGTAGAACTTATTATCTGAGGAATACTTTTCGGTCGTCCTAACGACGCTATTGAATCGAAAAGCTACCCCCTTTGTCAGCGATTTGTTCTCCTTTAGTGCAATGCCCGTGGAAATCACTTACATGGTCTACCTTAACATGCAGCCTGCAAATCAGTAACTCCAAGAGTCAGACTCTCAGACGCCACTTTTCAAAAGACAAAGAAGAAGTCAGTGTGAAAACGCAGCGAGTTCTCTCCCGTTTTGCCTTTATTGGACAGAATGATCACATCAGAGGAGGCTGTTTACTACAGTCTAGTCAGATTTCACACCGTCAGCTTCTCATTATGCGTTTGACGAGGGTTCAAAGTACCCGAGTCATTGTGCACCCCGTTTAAGCGATGCACCAAGAGCATGTGAAGCACTTGCAATGAAAAGAAAACATTGCATTTTGCCATACTTTCTCCATTTGCAAAAGTGCGCTTCACTTGATCTTGATCTGTTTGAACGTTGCACATACACTCTTAGAAATAAAAGTGCTTCACGATGCCATAGAATAAACTTTTTGTCTAAACGGTTCCACAAAGAACCTTTAACATCTGAAGAACCTTTCTGTTTCACAAAAATGTACTTTGTGGGGAAATAAGGTACTTCTGATTACAAAAAGGTAAGAAAGAGATGGTTCTTTAAAGATCCTTTGACTGAATGGTTCTTCTATGGCATCAGTGTGAAAAACCATTCGAAGCACCTTTATTTTGAAGAGTATATGTTCAACTCACACTGCAAGATTTTATCTGCGAGATTGCAAAGTCTCAAAGGTAAATTACTGCACTAATGGAATATTTGCCATGCTGTTTGATTGTCTGCAGGGAGGGAGAGATAGAGATGAATGAAATGAATTGCACACGGTTGTTACAATTCCTCTTTTAGTTTGGTCAATCTCCAAGCTAAGGATAATTAAAATTGTACACTTGTCAACCAGGTGCAAGATTAAATCTATTGTTTTTTTTATCAGGGTAAAAAAAGAATCTGATGTTTTCTTGTTTAAACTATCCTTAAATATTGTGAAATACAATTATAATCATTTTTTAAAGTTAAATAAAACCATAACTGAGCATAACATTTTTATTTATAAAACTATGTGACCTTTTATAACTTATTTAGCTGTTTAAACTTAACTTTAAGTGACATTATTAAATCAAAACGGAGCCATTGTTAAAATATTAGTCTAATATTAAGTCATTCGGACTCTTTAAAGAAAACGAGAGAAAAAAAAAGGTGCACTAATAAACATTTTAAAAGAACTCAACTAAACCCCTCCGAACCATTTCAAAATAATAACAACTGGAAGAATGCGAGGTATTATAAACATCCGTGTTTTACCACAGAATGCTTTGAAGAGCAAGAAAACTGGGCACATATTCATTCTCCAGGCACTCTGCCAAACTCTTCCAAGCACCCTACCTGCCTACTATCTTAAGTTTCCCGAATAAGTGAGAAAACACAATCCAGTTGCAGCTGCAGGGCTGCATGTTTCCTCCCTGCACTCCGAGACTGAACTCTAAAACACGGACAAGAAAACTTTTGACGCATGGGCGAAAACTCATGGGGTGTTTATACAGTGCAACGTGAGTACATGTTTTATGAGCTTTTTTAGCGCACTTATTGATTAGGTGTTGTGCTTGTCCTTCGTGCATGCGTCTAAAGAAGAGGCTGTTGAGAAAGTTTGCCGTCCCATTAAGTTAGAGGCCGGATGAGTAGTTGTTTGCTATTTGCTCTGAAAGCTCGAGGCCGAGTCAGACAGCTGTGAGTTCACCTATTACCCCCGATGTCTTTCCCAAAAGATTGCTTGAGTTAAACATCTGACATGAGCGCTCAGGGGTGCCGCTCGCCTGACCTCCACTCGCTTGTAATAGTTTCATAGGAACTTCATTAAATCAATTACTCCACGAGCCCATCATCATTTATTCGTACTTATCGCTCAAAACATTATTTGCTAACACTTTCACGAAGAAGTAATTAACAAACATGATCACAAAACTCCTTACAGGTCGGCTAGTAATAAAAATGTAAAAAAATACACGAATCAAAGTTGGAGACATTTCTAATGATTTGTTTGGCAATAGAACGATGTTTTTAAATATTATATTCATACAATTAAAATTATTATAACGAGTTACACATTTTTGCGACAGCATGATTATCCTACATACATTTTTTTTAAACATGTAGGTCTATTATTATTATTATTATTATTATTATTATTATTATTATTATTATTATTATTATTATTATTAAAGAGTTTGTAAGGTCTGTAATGCAGGATTTGTTTGCTACACTCAGGACATTTACTTTCACGGTTAAGATCTAATTTTGTGTAGCTCGTAAAAAAAATATTTTATTAGTGAGATATGCATGACCGGTTCTACTAGTAACATGTCTTAATATTCCGGTAAATTTAGAGGAAAAAAATTAAAATAACAGAGTATAATTTTGGATTAACCAACAGCAAAGTATCAATGTGAACTGACTGCAAAGGTTTGTTTTAAAAATACATATTGTAAGAAATTAGTCAATACTTGTTTCTTAGTATAGTTAAAATAATGATCATAAAAAAATATGTGTAAGTAAACTGACAGCCATGTAGTAAAGAAAATAGTTCTGGTGATTGCATTACCTCGGGTAAGAATATTAGTGACATAACTGCTCATGCAATTACTTTTTCATTATAACAATTTTTTTTACAGTGTTTACTGTTTATCTTGTGGGCACATCATGTGTAAAGGAAAAAATAAAAGATAAAAAAATCTTTATAAAATACAAGATAAAATTTGAATTTAAACCTCAGCATATGTACCACAGAGATTAACCCTTTTATCCTTAGCACATATGAATAATCTTGCCTGTCTGCATGAGACAACTGTCATAATATCTGGCCTCTCCTCAACATCTGTGGGCCTCCAAACTTGGTGCTGGTCCAAATATGGATCCCCAGGATTGGGAGGCTTTCCAAGGCACTTGGTGATGAGAGCAAGGTCGTCCACGGACATGTCCAGGAGCCAGAGCTCTACACCTGGTCCGTTCAGCCTATGCAGCACATGAACCAAACCTCAGAGCCACGCGACCACTTCTCTGCTTGCCTTGTATTTGACAGGTCCTGTTTAAATGGCTCTAAACGCAGGTCTGGACTTCTAATAGAAAAACACTCCATCCATGTGGCAAATGTTCAGAAGCTTTTGCAGGTTGGGCTTTGACATGAAAGGATGTCAATGTCTTATATAACAGCAGTTTGATCTGAAAAAAAAAAAAAAACATTTTCTTCTTCAGTCTTCTTTAACAAGGAGAGTGGACAAAGTTCATGTAAAACTACTTTACACACGGTTTGCATGTTCTGTTTACCAGTGTTGCTTACATTGAAAAATTATGAGTAATGCAAAAGTTATTTTACTTTATTCTATGTAATATTATGTATTTTAGATAATTTGATATACACTGCAAAAGGGGCAAAATAAATGATAAAAAAGAAAAAAAGAAAGAAAAAACGGAGGACTCTGTAACATACAATTCCATATTTTATGACTTTTTATGACTATGCCTTATGCTAAATATTCAAGACAAATTAAGTAAAAAATTCCAGAAAGTTAATAGACCGTTTCTCAACTGTACATAAAAAAAGGCTTTTAGGGTAGTGGGATGTCACAGATTAAATGTACAGTAGAATAAAAAAAAATATTCATAAAAAAACTTTTATATAATCATATATATATTTGGCAGTAAAACATTATCTAACATGTAACAATCTTTTCAGCATTGGCTTCCCATTTTGATTTTACGTCCTGTAGATGCTGATCCATTCCACATCTGACGAACTACCATGAGCAACACATCAGAGTCGTGCCTCATCTTTCATAGAGGAAAAGGTCAACATTCAGTGAGAGGAAATCATCCTGCACAGCTGGACAACCACAGTGCTGGATCATCTCCGTAAGAGAAAAGAAGAGAAAGCGAGTACAAATATACAACTCTCAAGTGTAGGAGGAGAGAAGATCAGTCAAAGCCCTGAAAAAGCCAGTCCACTTCTACATTACTTTACTTTACAACTTCAATGGTTAGATTAAAAGTCTCCTACCTTAAGTATACAGTCTATTTTTTTCCAGTAAAGGCCTAATCCATGCTTAATAAACCTATGAGCTCACCTATAGAATCCCCTGCACTACCCCTAGTGCATCAGCAGCCATCAGAACCCCCCAATGTACTCACAAGGGTGGTAGATGTTCTTAAACATCACAAGCCACTTTCTCTGTTTCAAGCTGACCTTGGAATGGCCGTTAGACGTGGCTTTGAACTACTGGAACTATCTCTCATAGACCAGTGTCAAGGGTCCCCCTGAGTTGATAATGACTTGCTTTCATAACTGCTGTGACATTTTGTGAAGGTATGCTAGGCGTGCTCACAGGCCATATCTCCAGAATGCAATGCTTCCTTTCCCCCTCAGCAGGTGCGAATCTCAGCTGCATAGTCTGCGATTTACAGTGCTGTGTTTACGCATCCCGGAATAAGTATAGGCCCGGGCCCACGCATATGTCCAGCCTTGATAAGCATTTCAGCTCACTACAGTGTTGACACAAACTCAGAATTACCACAAAAGATTAGTGATTGTACAGTGGTGACATTTGCTTAAAATCACTGCCAGTTTCTTGATGAAGCTAATTACCATATGCCGTTATTGTTGTCTCCCTTGGATCAGTTGCTTCTACTTATATTATTATTATTATTATTATTATTTTGAAATCATAAAAGTGCCTGGTAAATTAATAAATGTATTGCAATGAATAATGGCAAAATAAATTGAAAAAAATAAAATAAAACAATAATAATAATAAAAAGCTATAAAATCCACTAGAACTATGTACTTTGATAGGATTTAAAGAGTCTAATAAAACAGATTTTTAAAAGTCTTTTCAGTCCAATTCTGCTCTTGGTGGTTCAAATATCATCGCTCCATCTCAGAGAAAGCTCACAACACTGTCAGGTCATCGTATAAGTCTGTTGTTAAAATCTGAATCTTGTTGGCTGCTGAATGTCCAGTTCCTGTGGATGGAAAAAGAGATAAATGAACTCACTCGCTGTGCCCTTACATAAATGAGGGTTGATGAAACTGATGATAGACTCAGGCTGCTGAAGAAGTGATCCCAGTGGAGACCTTACAGTGGTCTGTCCCACTCACAAGACAAATTATATAATTAGGCGCATGTCTTAGGGGATGGTCACCTTTGCCCCTTTCTTGACATCTCCAATGGTAAATGACAGCATATCTTGCTAAAATAACTGAGCAAATTCATCTTGGTGACACGCAGAATTCTCTTTACAGTTGTATTAATTGTCTGGTTTTGAGAAATCCCATGGAAATGACAATATGGGCTCAAGGGAAACATTACATTTGATTATAAAGATGATCATGATTCTTGAGTCTGAGAGATTTGCATGAATCAAAAGCAAATTATTTAAACAGTACAGTAATTTGCATTAGTAATATTCAAAGAATCTATGAATAAAATGCAGTGTAATATGCTTGAATACATTGAATGGATTAAGTTTAGGAAGAATAAGACAGAGTTGTCCTTTTTTAATGTAAAGCACTTCGATTGCGTTAATTTCACTATTGTTTTAAAGTTTTTGAGAATCACTTGGGAATCGTCGCACTAAAATATGTGCGCGTTTGGCTTGTTTTGAAACACACAATTCTTTACTCACGTATGAAAAATGATCAAGCAACAAAACAGAAACGCCCTCGCGGACAGCTTCCTTTCATCACCTCGTGCTCATCACCGGCATTGTCAAAATGTTCGTTGCGGGCCGCGTGCTCCGCAAGGGGCTCCGATTGAAAAAGTAGAGCCGGGGCTCCTGCCTCGTCCAGGCAGGGTTAAGCCACCTCTCCAACCAGGCGGCCCCCAGCGGAACCCTCATTACTTTGGCTCCTGGAGCAGTCAGCTGTTCTGTGGTTCAGAGAAGAGAGGCTCCTTACCTGAGCATCACTGCTTCCCCACGCCAACAACATACGCGCCTTCACCAACCTGATTTGACAGCTCACGCTCAACTACAGCCTGCTGGAACATAGACATGATAAAAATACCTTCCCTTTGGTTCCCCGTGAAATGTCGCTGTCTCACGTTTGCTAGGAGTATATGACAGCACTTTGACTTGAGACACCTTTCGGTGTCAGGTTTTGTTTGTTTGAATCTACTTTGAGTTATAATCTGGAGTGTTTATGCTCTATGTATATTCAAATAAAGCTACCATTGCAGCGTGCGGGGCTTTGAGGTGTGAGGTTTCATCCCTCCATGTGGTTCCCATATTTTATATTATGCATAAGATGCTTTGACGACTACGCGGTTATGCATATGGAGAAAGAAATAGATTAATAACCCATATATATATATGTGTGTGTATATGTGTAGTTGAAATGTAGCTGATAAAATAATTATTTCCACAAAAGCTTTCGGAAGGCTACAAATATAAAAGTAATAAATAGCTTAGACAAAAAGGAGGGCCAACATCATTAGCATTTATAGACAATGTTGAACTGAAAACGCACAATTCATCTTGAAGTGAGAAATAAAGGTTGTCATACTGTGCAAAGAAAAAAGGCATGATAAAATGATTCATGAGCCCCTATCCTGCTTTACTGTGCCAAGTGTTCCTTACATGCTGGTAGGATTCAATTCACTGTTCTCAAGAATTAATTCATTATTATTTAAAACATTAATTATCATGTATTTATTTAAGCGTCGAAATGATTAAATAAACTGATATTCTTTTCTTTAAATAAGTCAGGTGAATAGATCGGTGAATAAAGCAAGCAAGTGACTTCGGTATTTAAAAGTGTGGTGGAGATGCCACATTTTGCGCCGGTAATGTTGCGTTGATTAGGCTATATTTGTCAGCTGAGGCTGTTTTATTAAACAAATTTCGAAGGAAACAATTAAGTATAATTCAGATGGAACTCATCTGGGTAGACGTGTTAAAATGGTAGGACTTTCTTGCATAGTAAAATCTCTCGAAGATATCAAGTAGATACTCTTTTTAAACAAAAAAATCCACTTAGGAGAACATTTTCGTTTATATATAGAGTCATTAAAAAAAATCAAATCTTAAGTCTCTGAACGAACTCAAATAAAACAAAGAAAATAAAATCTTGCAGTCGAGTTAAAAATGTGCTTTTTCTGACAGGCAAAACTTGTCAGAAACGACATAAACTATTAAGAAATTGAATGTAAAAATGTCCAGAAGCCTGTGCTTTTTCTCTGCGGAATTATGGCTTATAAATTTCGGTTTTGCCTTTATTCAAATAAGCATTCCGACAGGTTTGGAAGATTCTTCTCACCCTGCTGTATTTCTTGTAGTAGCCTAGTTCTGTAGTAATAGGTTAGCTACTCAATCACTTTATTTTTCTTCTTTCTATTAAGATGTGTTAAAAAAATTCGATAACTCTAATTTCAGTAGGTATCTTTCAAACGCATTTTTAGCTGAATTAAAAAGGTTTTGTTGCGATGGATATTTATAAAGCAATTCATACATTCATGCATGTTTACTAAATATAAAAGAGCATTAAAGAATCCCCTCTTCCAATCAAATTCAACCAGTTAAATGTATTTATCCAATTGAAAGTTGTCGGCTGGCCTGCCTTAAACAGCGGTATTCACTCTTCACAAAGTTCTGGGTCTATAGGACAAACATGTTTAATTGGATTAGCAGAGATGATGTCATAAAATACAATTAAGAGCTTGACTGTGCAAACACAGGCACGCGCTGGACGTGTTAGGAGCATACGAATATGAAAGTTACTGTAAATAATTTTATATACGATTACGAGCAATTTTAAGTTCAAGCTTTTGACAATTTAATTTTCAATCAATCAAAGTTAGAATTTACATAAAAAAACAGATCAGAACCCTAAAAAAATATAGAATTAACATACAAAAACCCTACATAGAATATATATACCCTGCAAAGCTTCATTTATTTTAACGGCCTGCAGTTGAAAATGAGCATCGACTTTAATTCCCAATGCACCTGTTACTCATAACTTCATGCAAGTACAGAGATGAGCAGACAGCAGACTATAAGAGCGGATAGATCATATATTCCTCTCGACTGCTCTGTCTGTATGCATCTGCACCGTTCTAGGGGGTTCAACAGCAAAAGTCCTAACAGCCAAGAAGCAATAAATGTCGTCTTTATGAACAGCCATTCTCTTCCTGACCCCAATTTTGACAGTTTCCGGCGGCACACTTCTTAAAGTTCTGTTCTTCTTTCATCAGAAAGCCAGTGGGTGAGATGGTAGCCTACAAGCTGCGCCAAGCAGTCAAGTCACACAGCAAGATCACCAGCACTCAAAAGCGTATCTTTTTTTTTATTTTTTTTTATCGCGTCCATGAAAGATACAGTGGAATTGTTTTAATTTCTCTCTAATTCATGAGCAGTTGTGTGATAATGAGCCAGCCGCCATACATAAAACCATGATGCTCTGATTATCCTGGAGGCTACGCGACAATTGCACCATTTTGTCACAACAGAAGGAAAAGTCAATTTGAAGGGGGGCTGCCATGGGCTTATAATTGGGGAATCCACCCATGGGCTGTTCCTAGATAGGCTAGCCTACTACTAACAGTGAGGTGGAAATTGCATCTGCTCATAGTTCTCTATATCCAATATCCCTGACGAAGATTATGTTATTACAATAAGATATATATATATATATATATATATATATATATGTATGTATATATATATATATATATATATATATATATATATATATATATAAAGATACATGGGGTCAAGTCAGCTAAAAACAAAACAAAAAAAGTTTTGAAGAGCTTTCTGCCGCACTGTAACGAGTCTGATTTACGTGGCCCCTCGACTCGAAGCCATAGCAACCGCAGACAAAGACCGGAGGAGCTTTACTGGGGTTTGTCCTTTGATCTGTCTCCATTTCAAATAAAGAGTCAGCTCAAAGTCTCCGGTTATTCAGAGAAAACTATCCTTCACAACAAGCACACATTCAGTATTCTGGCCGAACTTTAAGCTTACAATATTCCACACATGAAAAAAAAAAAAAATCATAATTTTAACAATTTATGAAAGGGAAAAAGGATTATTAGGAAATATGGAAAATGAATGAAAATAGAAAATTATTGAAAAGTCATGTAAGTGCATTTATTTTACAATAAACAAACTCACCCTGGATTGTGAAATCAAGGTGTGCACTATAGGAAAAAAAAGAAGAAAAAAAAACTAAACCAAGAGTTCTGACTGTCTCTGGTACATACATAAAAGTAAAAATTAAAATAATTTAATAACTCATTATATTTAAATATTCTCTGCACTTAAAATAAAGAAAAACAAATAAAAAACATAGATGAGGGAGGAAATATATGATAGGCCTACATTACACATACTAGCCTAAATATTATTAGCCTAATATAAAAGTGTCTATCTTGGGTGTATTTTTTATAAATAGGAATAAAATAAAGTTTGCACAAATATTTCTAAAGTCTTGTTTAAACTGATAAAATGCAGACGTGAGAGCAACACAAAAAAAACCGTGGGCATTACAGCATAATTTACGCATGTTATTAAAGTTACTACTATTTTTATAATCATTCATAAAATAAAGTGTACTGTTCAGTAAGTGTATACCCCAACTACAATGTTGTTTTGTTAATACTTTCTGAAAAGAGCTAAAGGTAGTCTATAATATTTTTTTTTGCTCTTAAATCTCTCTGAAAGCTAGGCATTTGCGTCGCAAATGAGCGCTACATATATTAAACTATTCTCTGTTAATGATAGCCTATTCCAGAAAATTCAGAAGTCAAGTTAGTCTACGTGCACAAAACGCCAGACATTTTACAACATTACTAGAGTTCAATTTTCACTCATTACACCCAATGCCAATAAATTCAATTTCATTTCAATTACACATTATTTCCAAAATGGTTCCTGGCTGCTCTTGTTGTAAACGATTCGTTTTATTGCAGGGGAATTATCTTTGTTGAAATTAGTTTGTCATATATTGTCTAGTAAAAGAATGAAGTCATTATTGGGAGATCCCTTGGCGAGAAATTAGGCGAGCAAAATCCTCCCTGCCACACGGGTCCCATTGAGATTAATGAAAAATATGTAAAACGTTTCCTTTTAATTTTCCTCTGAAAGCACTTTGCATACATGCATTTTCTCTGCTGGGTTGATATCAGATAATTTATGAGAGCAATCTCAGCACATAACCATCAGGACTGTGTTTCAAGCCTAATTGAGTGCTGTCAAGATTAGGTAAGGTCCTATTCGTGTTAATTGTATTGTACTCTCTTTGGGAATACTAGTAAATGTATTTAAATAATTCCGCCTTGTGAGCTGAAAAGATTATGTCAACTTACGGGCATAATAGAAATGTCATGAAAAATTACAAAGAAGAGGGAGGAAGTAGCATTTCGCTGATATGTCGTAGAGTCCGTAAATCCTTTAAACCCCGAATCTTTGACTACACAGATCACTTTCAACATAATTAATAAAATTAATGGTGCCTTTGGTGCATGGATCAGGGTTAACTGCGTTGCTAAAAATAATGTCACTTCACAGAAACTGATCACACACCATAAAGGCACAAAACCCACGAAGTAAGGGGCAGTCAAAAAAGCTTTAGTTTCATATCAATCGACAATCAAATATCTAATCTCACTAATTTTCTACAAAGGCTAAATTGAATGAATTTCCGAGGTTATCATCTGAGCTATTTTGTCTGCGGAACAGTTCACCAACAAATAAAAAGTTTTGTCACCATTTACTCATTTATGACTTTATTTCTTTTGCAAAACACAAAAGAAAAAAGAAAAAACAACTTTGAAGAATGTTCCAGCAGTTTTTGTCCTCATAATTGAAGATCAATTGGGGTCAAAAAAAAAAAAAACTACTGAAAAAATAAAACACACAACAAACACACACGTTTGTTTTTGTGAAAAGTGGGGACATCCCATAGTCGTAATGGATTTTATATTGTAGAAACTGTATATTCTATCACCCTTCACCAACCCTACACCTAACCCTAACCCTCCCAGGAAACTTTGTGCATTTTTACTTTCTCAAAAAAAAAAACTCATTCTGTATGGTTAATAAGTGTTTTGAAAAATGGGGACATGGGTTATGTCCTCATAAGTCAACCTCTTCTTGTAATACCTGTCATACCCATGTCATTATACAGAGTTGTGTCCTGATATGTCACAAAAACAAGAGCACTCTCACAAACACACACTCTCTCTCTCTCTCTCTCTCTCTCTTTCACACACACACACACACACACACACACACACACACACACACACGCACGCACGCACACACACACACACACACACACACACAAACAAATAAATAGATAAATAAAAATAAGTAAAAATAAATACATAAAGATAAAATGTTATAATTTTTCGTATATTATATATAATATTTCTGTTCCTATAAATTGTGTTTGAACAAAATATAAGCAAATTGAACATTTTAGCTAATTAATGCAGGATGGCTTTAGATGAATCTCTTTTAATTGGCCTGTTGACTTAGAGTCTTGAAGACATGCTTAAAGAGCTCTTACAGCAAAAGGGCTTGTCTGACATGAGTCCAAAAAGACTATTCCAAAGAAAATGAAAAATAAATCAGTGCAAAAGGCAGAGACCATTGGGGGGGGATGGGTGGCAAAGAGGTGTGGGCCGGGTGCCAGGCCGTCAGCTTACTGTCGGGCCCTTTGGGCCGCTCGCAGCAGCAGCCTCCATCTTTCTGTCTGCATCCCGAGGCTGGCACAGAGCTTGGGCTGAGTCGCTCGCTACAGACACTATTGATCACACCATATTCATTCCCATTTTATGCAGAGGCCTCTATTTCCATAGTGACCAACTGAACCATAAACCACCCCCCCCCACCCCAGACAAATCCACCACAGACATTTCTGCCAAATATGTCATCAGCTCATGGGAGACCAGCAGCAAGGAGCGGGAACGTAGCATACTGTAGAATGTATTCATGACAAACACAACACAAAAAACAACAACAATGCCCTCAAGGGTGGAAAGGATGGTCATTCATTGGAAATGACATCCTGGAGTTTTATTTCAAAAGAGGCATTATTGACAAAGTGTGTGTGAGGAACACTGGTGAAATGGACATCGGCGGCACATCTTTTGAGCACTTAGCCATGTTCACGGTGACTTCGAAGCTGGATGGAGATGGGAACCACTGACCGGGAAACAAAGCCATGGAAAAATGCTGATATTTACATAGAGCGAACCCTCGTGGAGCCCTTTGTGTACATGTTTGCGAGTGAGCGCGTGGCACGCCGCATAGAGCATACGCCAGGCTGCAGATGCATTCAAGCCTTGTCTTGAAGAACAAACTGGCTTGCTGAGTCCCGTGAAACAAAGGCCTACAATTTAGAGCAAGCTCACATGCTCATTCTCTCAATGTTGGTTTTAGTAAATTCGTGGCTGCTTCTTGGCAAATAGCGCTTTGATGTTTCGGGGCCTGGAGGAGCCTTCAGGCTGAATGGAAGCTTGACGGCAGGGCAGCTCTGTTTGTTTGCCCTTTCGTTGGGCGCACACAACCTTTACCATGGCCAATCGTCTGCCCTGACACAGAGAGGCAGGGGGCGGGCATGACACACACACAAATGCAAACTAATGCAGAAAATGGTAATGCACCAGGAATTTCAGAAGAAAAAAATAATCAGTCAATTAATCTGAAATCAACACATAAACTAGAACATCATCTCTGTTGCTGGTTAAACAAATGCACAAGTCGTTTTTAGCTCTTGACGAGAAGTGCACGGCACAGCCAGCATGGTGTGGATTTTGATGTCTGAGGAACTCAGGTTTGGCTCACTTTCCCTGAACAGTTGAAGCCATCGTGACAATGTTCTGAGCTTGCTTCAGAGATGGCATGTCAATCATACTGCCATGAAAGGTGAAAGCCCCCTGAAGAGAAGAGAACAGAACTATGGTTGAATAAAAATAAAGGCAGAAATTGTCAAGAAAGAACATACACTACTACATAGCAGCAATGCATATATGACACTACAAAGAAGGGTAGGATGGCTATTCATAAATTCCCTAGAGAAAACCAAGAAAAGCACCAAAGAGAGAGCCCACGTATAGAATACATATAATGACATTCTATATACATACACATAAACATACATAAATACATACATTATATACATATACATAAATACATACATTATATACATATGTATATGTATATATATATATATATATATATTAAATTCCTTTATAAGGCAAGTATTTATGTAAATGCTTTTGTTATGTCTAATGTAGTGAATCAATAACGTCCTGTTAGTGTGCGTTTTATTCAAGTTGGTTGGGAATTTGCAAATTTGTAAAAAAACAGCCTAAGATTCATGAAAATGAAAATTGAAATATTCTTGACAGATGCTGGAATTAAGAGCTGGAACTCATTTATTTGCATGCTAAAAATGCTAAAAATTCCTATTCATCTATTCATTGAGTTTCAATAATTAAATGACATATGCATAAAATAAACTAAATATGCACTTAAGCAGCAGAGTGTCTAAAAATGACATGTTGAGAGGCAGAAAACCTCAGGTGCGTACTTTACAAACATTTTCTGTAACAAATCATCAAGGAGATTGAAGAGGGCATATAAATATACAGGAAAACGCAAAATAAATCGAGCAACTGTGTCCCGGAATCTCAGTTTGTGAGGAAAGAGCCGAATGGGGAGAGTGTCGCTGACGTACCCCCAGGCCATCCTTAGCGTAAGAATTACTGGCAGATTGTACATTACTAGCACATTTCAGACACGCACAGCCCTACTGAGCAGAAAACACAGGACTCAATGATGCACTAAATTAGGAACTATAATATTCAACACCTCATTTGATTTTCTCCGACAAAAGCTACAGTTCAGCATGTCTCATGGATCCTATATCAGGCTGGAAAAATAATACAGATCTCTGGGTGGGAACTCAGGAACTACTAAACATGCACCTTTCCCAACTTCTGATGCTCCTCGAATGCCGCGATCAGCTCCGTGGCCCACTTGATTCTCTCTGGACTGGGGGCAAATTCCTCTTGAACAACCTTGATCTGATTGGGGTGAATCACTTGTTTTCCTAGAAAGAAGTGACAAAATTAAACCCCAACAACTTAACACAAAATAAATAAATATTCCAAAGATAATAACATATAAAGACATATAATGTTTTTAAATCGTTAGACACTCTTCAGTATTTTTTTTTTACCACCAATCATAACATGTACAGGCCTAAAAATTCTACAACCAACAGTTTCCAATAATAAGAGTTAGTAGTATTCATGTGCTCTTTAAAGGTCAGCCCACATTTAGGATAAAAATACATTTAGGTATTAACCTTTTTATTTCTATTTTAGTGTACTATTAACAGAGTAGCCCACTCACATACAATACAAAACTCAGTAAAAATAGAGAAAAAAAAAATCATCTAGGATTATTCCTCCACGTTTAAAGGGGTTTGCTCCAGAGAAGCAAAGGCACTGGTGGGTATTTTTCCCCTCTTTCTCCCGTACAGCCCCCTGACCAAGAATGAATTTAAGGGACACAGCAGGGACAGAGGATGCTATGAATTATGGGTGTCATCCCGATTTTCGCATCGTGTCCCGCTGAACTCTAAAACTTTACTGCACGCTTAGTTACACTCCAATCTGAGGCAGCCTCTGTGGGACTTGACTTGCTGCTTTTATTACAGGCCCGTGTGAGAGCCTCACACACACAGTCTCCTCAACACACTTCATTTACACACACACTACACGCAGATACAGATGTCATGGACAGCAACAACTGATACCTTTTATAAGCTCAGCTATGTGTGTTAATATTCCAACACTGGGGTGAAAAATTGGTGTTGACTACAACAGATGACCATAAAATGATCCATGATCTGAAGTCAGGAATCCATGAACTTACCAACTACTTTAACCATAAAAAAAAAAATGCTTAAAGAAAATCTGATGAACTAATATTATTGATTTCTCATTGGTTTCATCTCTATTTTTAATTTTCAATTATTATTATTACTTATGTAAGGTCTATCTAAAACAATGTGGACACCTTTTTCAAATATGCATTTCTTTTTCCTCCTTGCTTTGCAGCATCAGCTAAGAAGCTAAAACGGATTACGGTCATGACGGCAGAAACCTTATTCTCAAAAACAACATCTGTCCTGCACCATAATAATCAAGAACATGTTCCCAGATCAAACCTCAGGGTGATGAGGCTTAATTTGAAAAATATCCGTTACGTTTTGCTTCAGCGCGTCTCTTAAAACAAATACGGAAAGGTAGCTAGCTGACAGCCGTAGAATTTAATACATGAGAAAACCATTAGCTCCATCTGTGGCTCTTACCCCAGTTAACCCCTCTGAAACAGCCTCTGCCATGTGTTATCCATTGAGTTCCCACATAATTTAGCACACAATGTTACATATTGCAGCGTAATGTCAGTCATATGTTAACACAGTCTTGCAACGGCACAGGTGTTACTTTCTGCATCTTTTACACATCGCCGAAGCCAAATGCTGCAAGATATGACACAATCTGATGATGCAGCTGGGAGTGAATGAGGCTTCAGGTTAACCAATGACAGCTAAGCATGCGCTTCAATGTAAATAAAGCAAACCAGCTTGGTGACTGTGTTTTCTTTTTGAGCCAACAGCGCTGCAGACGGAAAAATCACCAGTGTGTGTGTGTGTGTGTGTGTGTACTGTCCCTCTGCTGCTCTGGAGGA